>NC_133160.1:104808014-105133014 GCF_040802235.1 Manis javanica
TTATTCTGATTAAAAAACATATAACATGGCACCTACCCTAGGCAAATTCTTAAGTGTACAGTATAGTTAACTGTAAGCACAGCAGATCTCTAGAACTTTTTCCTTCTGCACAACTGTAACTTTGTATTCATTGAAACAAGCTAACTCCCCATTTCTTCCTCCTCCCAGCTGTTGACAGCCACCATTTTACTTTCTGCTTCTATGAATTTGGCTGCTTTCAATACCTTACCTCCCTTTTATTTTACAGGAAGCTATCACTGTAAGTAATTTTCTTATAATTTACATGCACATAATTTTACTCCAAAAGAATCCCCTATTATTCATATGAAAATTAGCTGTATTTGTTGTGTATTAGCATAAGATTATTCTTACAGGACTCCTGAATTTGGTGTGAAATCCTTGTTTTTTGGTTTGTCACCTAATCAGCACTTATGTGTCAAGTCTTTTTCTCAGATGACTTCTAACATGGATTGTAGATATCTCAATAGGAAGACATGCTTATCTGCAATTCTGCTTTTTAAATCTATCCATCAGAAGTTTGTGAAAATGGGAACTTTTAAGGAATATCAACATTTAGGCTAGATACACAGACTGATTTATAAGACATTAGGGCAACTTCCCAGTTCTAGTTCTTTCTCTGTCTCCAGTAATTCTCTCTTGGTTGTTGCCTCTGTATGGCTTTTGTTAAAAATATATATTGCCTTTTCTATGCCTGTGCTCTGCCCAAGCGCCATCCATTTTCTCGTAGGTTAGGAGGGTCTTTGGTGTCGGGGATAAAAATTACCATGGCTTCCAGTGCTTTGACGAAACCTCAGATGCAAGGCCTTCTGGCCAAGTGCCTGTGGTTTCATATTGTCAGAGAATTTATTGTATCCCTGGGGGTTGCAGCTTTCTGTAAGTTCGCTGTGGCTGAACCAAGAAAGAAGGCATATGCAGATTTCTACAGAAATTGTGATTCCATGAAAGATTTTGAGGAGATGAGCAAGGCTGGTATCTTTCAGAATGCAAAGTGATTTTAGAATGTGAAGAATTTATTTAGGTTGCATTCCATGGAAGTTTTTTACTGATCTGTGTTCCTGAACTATGAAACTTGAATATTTGGGGTAAAGAATAGTTCCCCTTGATAAATAAATAGTTAATATACACTGTGGAAGACAAAATATCTATTGCCACTCAACTAATTTGAGAAAATACATGATATTGTGCCCATATTGTGTACAGGGTGTAGCTCAAGATTTTTTTCCCATCTCTTCTTCTTGTTAAGCTCAACCATGCAATCTGCTTAATTCTGACAGCACATGGCTGATTTACATCACTGAAGCAAAAAATTCCCACCTGAATAAAAATAGTATCTTCAGTTTACTATTACTGACCTTGCTGCACACTAGGTGTCACTGTTAAACACAGTGGTGCGATCCCCTTGGATGGCAGCCTGGTGCTGGAGAAGCTGGGTCATGCTGACCATGCTTGGCATCTTGTGCGGCATCTGTCGTGGGGTTAGTATAATGTAATGAATTTCCAGTTAGACAACACAGCCTTTTTTTTTTTTAAGCAGAAAAACAGTGTGCCCCGCTGCCTTCCAAGGATTTCCAAGCCACAACACCTTCAGGTAATTTCATTGCCAAGGTGTGGTTATGTATGACCAAGTGGAAAGAAGCATGGGAGCTATGAGTTCTAATATTGCTTTTCTGACTCACTTGTGCAAGTTTTCCTTTGGGATGGGACAGGCTTAGGGCTCGGGCTTTTGTTGTTTATGAAAGAAGAAGCATAATACTATAAATGTGTCTCATATTATCATCCTAAAGCATAAGCTTGAAATTGAGTATGGAATCTGCAGAGGAAATATTGTTGTATTGCACTTACTGTTAACAAATCTTACATTCTGATTTGTTAATACCATCTAACTGAATTCACCTGTATTCTCCACTTATATTCGTTTAGTGCACTGGAACTTAATTAGTTTTCTTTAATTGTATACATTCGTTTCTCCTTTAAGCTAATAATGTTCTTTACTAACTTTGTTTCTATATATAGTCTAACTAAATGTTTTGAAATGCAGTGTGAAAGCTAAAGCTTGAATCATATGATTGGCAACGCTCAAGATGGGTTAATATTAATGTTTCTTTCATTAACTCTCATAACCTTAAGTTGTATTTGTAATTGTTAAACATTAGTGAAATGGAAAGATCCAATACAGTATTTATTTTGACTAGGACTTTTTCATTGACTAAATAGTTTATTCTGTTAATGAGCTTGGATTGCTCCCATATCATTCAACCACAGCCACTTATCTAAAACTCTATATCTGTGTGAGCATATAACTCAAAGCCAGGTAATATACTGCGTTATTGATGATGTAATTTACATCTTCTCTACCTAAAAAGAGTAGTCATTATTATTTTGATAGAGTTGTTAAAGAGATACTGTTAATAATTATGCTGCCTTGATCCTTTACAAGTTTTATTTTCACATGTATGACCTGATTTAATAAGTATAGCAATCCATCAAACTATTGTAATGGTTAATAATAAATAGAACATTGGGTTTAAAAAATCTATTACTTGTCTTTTATCTTGAGGAATACCATGATATTCACTATCAACTAAAACAGAAGAAACCACAAGTTTGTGTAAATGCCTTCCATTGATGAAAAAAATAGAACTGTTTGAAGCCAAGACTACAGTTTTGGTGTTTTGGTTCTTAAAATAAGCATTAGTTCATTGTTTATAGTTGACAACTTACTGAATAGCAGCAAAAATACATATTGGTCCAATTTCTTTTTTGTTCAGTTTTCTTGTAATGTTAATAGTGTTATGTTAAATAAAACTGATGGAATCCAAATTCACCAATGTGTATCTGATCCATAGGTTTATAGCTTTTGTACCAGAAATACAGCTTTTTTCTTCCTTTAAAGTAGATTTGGTTCTTCAATTTTTCCCCCCTCTGTGAGCAGCCGAGGTGGTATTAACCAGTTCATTTACTAATCAATTTTTTTTATGAAATAGGATTTTACATTGACCTAACTATGAAATGATTTGAAGATTGCAAGTTGTTTTTTTTAAAAATGTTTAGTTATGAAATTGGAAATGCACAATTTAATACGAAAGTGCCTAATCATGAAGACACCTAGGAAATGAAAGCATAGCATGTCAGCCTTTAAGAATTTTAACTAACTGTGAAGAAGTTGACTTCCTTACATGAGCATTTAATTCTAAGGAAAGAAGTCTCACGTTATGTAGCAAATGTCTGTGTCCATTATAGGCTTGCAAGAAAAATTTGCAGGTCAATTTTCACCAGTGGTTGCAAACTAATTGCTGAAGGTTTCTTGGTGGTATTTATTATTTTATCTGTTTCCTCTCTAATGAGGCCTTCACAATTTTATCAGCCTTGAACATTGCTTTCATTGTGTCACTCCCCTTTTCACAACTTTCAGAAATCTCTATTAACCATAGTAAATCCAAACCTGTTGATGTTCATAGAAAATTGATCTCAGTGTGTCCTTCTTTGATCTTCCTATGTTGATTTATTCATTCATTTAACAGATGTTTATTGAGTGCTCACTTAGTGCCAGCAATGTGTTTCACTATGGAGATAGATGGTAAATAAAGCAGAGGAGTTTGATCCCATGGTGTTTATTTTCTAGAGAGGTGAGAGATTACAAATCAGTGAACATACAAAGATAGTAATTTCAACACTCATGAGATGTTGAATATTAGAAATAAGCCAGGCTTCCCTCTTTTCCAGTAAAAAAGATTTTTTAAATCACTGTCCTTTATGGGGTACAGAGGCTGAATATAAGTTCTTTCACTAACTAACTTTGTGACTCTAGGCAAATTGTCTTCTTTGTTTCTCAATTTATATTGTTATAGGAGGCATAATAATAGAAAATTACTCCTAAGGTTCTTGTAAAGTGAGCTAAATCTACTAGTACTTAAAACTATACTTGTTACATAGTTAAGATTTGGTAAAAATAACTTGAAAAAAATTTCCTTTTAAAATATTCCTTCAAACAGAAGTATATAAGGATGAAATATGCCCAACACAGTACCATATGTATGTCTTGTATGCATTCTTTTACTTAATAACCACCTTTATCTTAATTGACTTAAATGGAAGAAACAAATACCACTAAGATAGTCTAGATTGTATTTATTCTACTTCCTACATCTTTATGGTATGTGTTAAGTGTACATTAGTAACTTAACAGGTTAGTTTGGAGTGAACAGATTGGTCTTATTTTCCAGCAACACTAATGTATGTTAGTTGTCAGTATAAAAGTGGATGAACTTTGTGCTGATGAAATTAAGTCTGTGGTTAGGGATTTACACATTTTCCCTTATCTCTAAAAACATAACCAACTAAATTTACTTTAAAGATTCTTCCAGCACTGCAGTTCCATGAGCGACTCTCTTACTGTTTCTCTGTTCTTACTGTCAGGTACTCAAGTCACCCCATGTGTGTATCACTGAGGTAGCCTCCTAATTTGCTACCTGCCCCAGTCTCTTTGCCCTTCCAGTTGGCATATACATCACTCCTAAATGAGTAGTTGTAGAATAATCCTTTCATCTTCTACTTTCTCCCTTTTGTGGAGTCGGATACAGTCCTTAGCTTACCTTCCTTCATAAATAGACATCAGTTTTCTATCATTGTTGATATTAGACTCTAATTCTCAATATAAGCTCTTCTAGAATATAACCCAGCATTATTACAGTTCTTCATCTTGATCTGTACATATTAGGCTCATTCCTCTAGCTATACTTTTGTTTTTATACTGTGTTCGTGGGATCCCTGTGCCCTTTCCTCCTCCCACTTCCAGACAAACATAAATTTGTTTTCCAGACAGGTTTAGCTCAAATTTTACCTTTTCCATGAATGTTTTTGACTAGTTCATGAGATGCCTTTCCCTAGAATATGTAGGTTAGTGTTTACATTTTTGTGTTGATATGATGATATGCTGTAAGGGTCTAGGTGTATACTATTAAGACATTGCTCTTTTTAACATGTCTTACATAGAGCATCTGATAGTGCTTATATAAAAGATGTTCTTAGTAAATGATCATTTCTTTGTAGGTTTTAAGGAGAAATTTTTATGTATGATTTATGATTTCCCTCCCAAATAATGGCTTTCCTTTGGTTTTATAGAAGCTGCAAGTCGGGCCATAGTCCAGTTCCTAGAAATCAATCAGAGTGAAGAAGCCAGTAGAGGTTGGATGCTTCTGACGACAATTAATTTGTTAGCATCCTCTGGTCAGGTGAGTTCTTTGTTTTCTTATTTGATAATTTAACCTCTTTTTTTATCCTCTAGGGATATTGTGAAGTTAACTTTGTCCTCATATCTAAATAATATTTTATGTTAATCATGGTATTTTCTAATTCTTCTTACACATTATTTCATGATTCTCACAACATCTCTATGAGGAGCTTAATGCTTTATGCATTTTACAAAAGAGAAAATGCCTAACTTAGAGCAGGGGTTTCCATCTTTGTCATGTCATAACACACATAGAATATACCATTCATACAGCTCACTGGGCAGAGAGGTGAACTGACTGTGGCTGCAGGCGAGTAGCCTGGGAGCTCTGGTTCCATCAGGCTCAGCCCCCTACACTTTTGTAACCCATGTCAGGGAAACATTGGATTAGAAGAATCATCTAAGGTTCATCTAAGGTTGCTTAGCTAATGAGAATAAATGACTTGGGAAATGCTTTAAATTTTTCTAATTTTCATAGAAAATAAGAAAATTTGCCGTCTTCAGGATTATATATATTCCCTTCCCACTTAATTTATTCTGGAGATTGCTCCCCAACCTCAATACACCCCATCAGCTTTAAACATCTGTCATGATATATGCTGAATGCACTCATTTATGAGATGTTTGGATACCTGATTTTTGGCCTGTAATATTTTAGGGAATGAAGGAAGTTTATTTAACCTTCTAAAATCCAGAGTAAAACTTACCTATCAAAGTGAGTACCAATCTTGTGAGTGGCTGTTGTCTAAATTATAAGTGGCTTTCAAACAACTCACATCATTTAGTAATGGAATTTACAAAGGTGACTGTGGTACCAGTCATAATATGGTGACAAGTCACAGCAGAAATAAGGCGTATTTCTTAGTAACTGTGTCCTGAAACTAGTCATTAGCCCAAAGTACCACGTAGACTTTTCTTCCTTGGAGTGGCCTGTTTCCTGTTCTTGTTTTGTTTTGTTTTGTGTTTTGTTTTGTTTTGTTTTGTTTTGTTTTGTTTTGTTTTGTTTTTAACATCAGAAAAGTAATCAGACCAACTAGTCCTGACTTACCTGGGACTTACCGAGTTTTAGCGTAGAAGCCCATATCCCAGGAAGTCCCTCAGTCCTGGACAAATGGAGATGTTTATGCACCCTAAGTAACCTTCAAATAATTCTAAGGTGGACCATTATTTCCATATATCTGTGACCATACCAGATAACTATTAAAATGCCAATTTCATTTGCCACTGATGGTAGTTTTAAATTCCTCTATATTACTTTACCAAAATTTGGTTTGGTTTAGAATAGCATGTAAATAATAATTTTTAACTGGAATATTTCTAAGTTTTATTCACATTTTCTACAGATGCTACATTTCTCTTTCTCAGTGGTGGGCAGAGACTGTGTCCTACCGTATTACCTAACACAGAGTAGGAAGTCAGTAAATGTGGATTAATTTAAACTTGCACAGATGGATAGACTAAAACTATAAGAAAAGAATCAGGAGAAACTTAATAACTTAAAACAAATAACAGATTTTGCCAACTACCAGTTTGGATACCAAGTTGTGTTTTAATCTGTCAGTTATAAGATGAAAATGAAAAATCATACTTTGGTTAATGGGAAGAGAAAACTAGTAATAATTTAGCTGAAAAAGAGACACTTTAAAAGAAAAATCAGGGTTATGCTTTGAGCTTTTTTTTTTTCATGCCATTTTCTCTTGGCAGCAGTGAGATGCAAAAATGACTAAACATGGTCCTGAATCAGAATGTATATGACAGAGATGAAGTGGATGAAGATAATACTATAAAATGCAATAATGGGGTATATGTAGTGCTATTCAAATAGAAATGTGTTAGAAGTTTTGTAGGAAAGCAGAGGAGGAAAGATGAGGATTTAAGAAAAATTTCAGACATGAGCAAACATTTAAACTGAACATGCGATGTACTAGAAATAATAAATCGTAAGTGGAAAGAGTAGAGGATTTTTTAATATTAGAGACAGGAAATGATACTGGGTATGTAGAAAGGGACCACATCTTGCAAGGGATTGTTCTAGTCTCTCCTCTCATCATCCTGCTACTGCATTAGTTCGGCTCCACTTCTCATTATTTGGCTTTCTGTTTTAGTTTCCTAATTACCCTGGCCTTCCTGCTCTTTATATCTAATTTATGATATCTACTACCACCAGCTACTTTTCTGAAATCTGGTTCTATTCTTTATAACACTTCATTGTGTCTCCAGTGCCAGCAAACTAAAAGTAAACTAGAATGAGAGACATTGGCATAGGTCATTGAGCACATATACACATGTGGACCACTTAGCCCTCTAACCAAAGGCAGAGTGTGCAATGTGTCTCAGTTGCTTCATTTGTAAAGTAAGGATCATACAGTAATGACCTCATATGGTTGTTTGAGAAATAGAGAAGATAATGTATTTAAAGTGCTTAGCCTTATGCCTGTTACATAATAAAGACTCGTCAAAGATAAGACATTATTATTGTGGCTTTTCAGGAGCCAGCAATTTTGGACTTAGGTTCCTGAAACATACTATATCATATGGTCTAACCTCCTTTCTATCTTCCAGATGATCTTTCCCCTCTTATTTTAATTCCTACACTTTTCCATTCTACTCCTGGCAGTGTAGATCATTCCCTTTTATATTAGCCTGTAGGTAATATCACTGTTACCCTTAAGAGATTCAATTGTAGTTACTGATGAACCTGGTTCTGCTTGTAAGACACCCCTTCTGAGGTGCAGGGATGCTTTGTCTTTGCGTGCCCAGCTCCCAGCACACTGCCAGACACAAGCCAGGCATGCAGGAAACGCTTGATGAAAAAGTTAATAAGCTAACCTATAGGTGATGCCAACCTGATATCTCTAGTATGGTAAAACTTATTATTCCAAACTGCACTGTAGAGCAATTTTGATAATTATTATAATATACTTCTTTACAGTACTGCTGTGTTCACCATAAGGTTGGCAATGTCCTCCTCTGGGAATCTTTGAAAATAATGTAGAGATGTTTTGTGTCAGTGATGGCTCTATCCCTCGTGTCCTGCCAGCCCCAAGAATCCACAATAAGAATGAAAGTGATAGTAAAGCAACTACTTAGATGTAATTTAGTGTACCTCTTTTAATTTGTTATCTTATGTAACCCTTTTATTTATCATAAGGAGTATAGTAATCCTAAGAAGAGAAAGTGAGGTCCAGTGATAACTTTGCCCAAGTTCATGGTTAAGTTACTCTTTTCTAAATCCTATAGCTTATCTTCTTTGAAACATGCTGCCTCTTAATAAATAAGTAGAAAACCTAATAAAAACCTTAACTGATAACAAGCACATCTCAATATTTGATTAAAGAAAATTTATCCAAGTGGGAAAGTAGTATTTGTTGGCATGGAGTCCTTTTTTTTTTTTTTTTTTTGAAGTTTTCTGGCATTTAAAGAGGTATTTTGTTAACATACAATTTTCTGGCTTAAAATTTGTGAGTAAGTGATTTGATTTCTGGCTTAAAATTTGTGAATTTACTTAGCTGTACCACTTACAGTAAGGTTTTTCTGTTTATTCACTCATTTATTGGTTTGTTTTCCAGAAAACCGTGGACTGCATGACAACGATGTCAGTGCCTTCCACCCTGGTTAAATGTCTATATCTGTTTTTTGACCTTCCACATGTGCCTGAGGCAGTTGGAGGTGCACAGAATGAGCTACCTCTAGCAGAACGTCGTGGACTACTCCAGAAAGTTTTTGTACAGGTACGGAAGGTGCTGTTTCCTGCCGTCTATACCACTCTACTTAGAGGGGACCAGGTGTACTCCTTAAGTACATGTTCTGCCTGCTTCCATTTCCTATAGTATTTCATGCAGTTTATACTAAGTTGAATTTTTCTCATATAATTGTCACATTTCTTGAATCTGTACTTTTCTTTTGAGGAATAGTTGAGTGAGAAATAAGTCTGTTTCTCTGAAGAGATTCAACTTTACAGTTACCTTTGATATAGCAATAACATAACATCTCCAAAGTGAACTAAACAAGAAAACTTTTATTGACAATCATATTAAGTTTTGGGTAATATTTCAAGGGGGTAATTGGGTAATAATGTCAAGGAATTGTTTTGTTACTGTCTGTATACAGGAAGTCCTTAGCCTATAAATATTTCTTTGTAAAGTTTGTTTTGGTGTACGCTGCCACCTCTGCTCCCTGCCTGTAAAATCTTTTCCCCTGTTGTCACTCTTCTTTAAATGGCATCAGTGCTTCACAGAGGCTCAACTAGACCTATGTTATTGTTAGCCAGCCTGGAAATACTGTCATCATATTGATATCCTTTCTTGGGAGAAATTTTTCAAAACAAGCAAACTACAAACATTTAGAAAACATAGTCTGTCCGTGGGACTAAAAAGTGCTTTCAAAAAGTTTGACACAAAAAAAAGACAAATACTGTATGTTTCCAATATATTACATGTCTCCAAAGATCAAACTCTTAGAAAGTAGAATGACAGTTGTCAGGGGTCGGGAGTGGGGGAAATGAGGAGTTGTACAGTGGGTGTAGAGTTTCAGTTTTGCAAGATGAAAATGTTCCAGAGGTATGTCGCTTAACAAAGTGCAGATAGCTAACACAACTGTATCTATACTTCAGAATGATTAAGTGAGTAAATTTTATGTTACATGTTTTTACCTCAATAAAAAAAAAACCCTGCACCTGTTTGAATCCAGTTCTGTGCAATTACTTAACCTAAGATGTAGATGTCTTACCTCTAAATGAGCATAATGATACCTACCTAAAGGGTTTTTGTGAGGATCAAATGAAATAATGCACAAAGCTGTGTTTCTCTGCTTAGGATGTAGTAAACCTGAAATTAAGGTCCCTCTGATGGCTGCCATTACCACAACCTGTCAGTGACAGTAGGAAGAAGAGAGAAGGCTGGTTGGCGAGGTGGGGGGCATGGGGAGGAGCCACCGACCACTGGATTTGTGGTAGACTTGGGGCCAGCTTGTAGAGGCTGGTGCAGATGACCTTTGCACCTCATTACTGGGATCTTTACTACAGGAATGACCCAGCTTTGTAGTGGTGCTAGCAGTGAAAGGACAGGGGAGAGAGAAATTATGTCAGTTTTAGAAAGGAAAAGATAGGACTAAAATACCAATTCAACAAATATTTATTGAATACTCAATTTATTCGATGCATTGGTGTTGGTGGCTAACATATTACCTCATATAATTTGCAAGACATCTCATGACTTTAGAGCTTTTGTTTCTGCCCAAAACGGTGATGTGAGCAAATAAATGGCAGCAGTAGGATTAGAACTCAGTTTTATCTGACGCAGGAGTTACACTGGGAGAGAAAAGCAATGGGAATAAATAAAGGAAAAAAACCACATAGGAATTAACGCTGCTTCAAGGCATTGCTGATGTGTAGTGGGTTAGTCTAATTAGACTAGGAGCTCCATTTCAATAAAGCCCTTCTAAAAAAAACTAATTAGTGTCTCAGGCAATAAATGGAAGTGAATTTTACATACTGAATACTAGTAAGTATAGCAGAGATTTCTTCAAAAACTAAAAAAAATTTTTTCTATACCTGAAAGCAGTGAGTGCTGATTTTCCGCTAATGTGGGATTCATTTCAGCTCACTGGAGTCATTGAATGTTAAGGCCAAAAGGAACTCAAGAATTTAAATGGAGCTCACCAATTTACGTTACGCAAATTGATAGCTGTTCTGCCATCCACAGCAGAACCCGAGTGTCCTGCCACTTCGTCCAGAGCTGCTTCACTGCATCACTTCCTTTTTTTAGTTCCTCATCACAGACTGGACTTTGTTTTTATCGTTTTGTCTAGAAAACCAATGGAGACAAACCTATTCACTGTTTTCAGAATACACAGGGTTTATGATAGATGGAATCCCTTTGTTTATATTATGTGACAGATGGTTTCCTGGGACCCTAGCAGTTGGTTCTGCTTCATGTAGGCAAAATAGAAGTGGTTAGTGTATGGACAAAAAAGGAATGAAATGTAGATTCTCCAGCTTTCTACTGTGTGAAATGTATAAGTACTAGATCATGTGTAAGAATCCTTTAGCCCTTAAAGATTAAGAAGAAGTTACTGTAAGAGTCAGTAAATTCAAGGAATTAAATCTAGTTTATTTTTGAGAAAGATTTGATTTAGAAAAAGTATTTTATTTTTGGATTTGTTTTTATGTTATAAATTAGAGAAAAGACATCCATTCCTCTAATTGTGTAAGAGCAGTGTAAGAACCAATGAAGCATATAATCAATATTATACTGTTATGAGCATATATTTGTATATATATGTGTGTGTGTCTGTATTTTGCTTTAATTGACTACTTTCATAAATACTTTTTGTTTCGTGTGACACATGGGAAAAGACACTTACATTACCCATGTTAATGGACATTTGGTATCCAATAGTTTCTCTGAGCATTTTGGGGCCAATGGAGGGATGCCTGTATTTACTAATTTTATAAATACTTTGTTTCTCTGAATTCTTAGTCTTTTTTTTTTCCTTCCTGATATCTGGTAGCTATGAATTAGAAAGCTCTTGTACTTAAGTAAATTTTTCATTGAAGTAAATTAGGAATAGCAAGATCTCTTTCTCAGGCAAAACATGATATTCAAATACCTTTTTCTGTTTAGCAGTTTCTCCACAGATACTGAAATACTCAAATTTCATGAAGCATTTTTCCTTCAAAAGAGAATAAAACTTTAATAAATTGTAGTTATTTTACTCAAATTATAGATATTAAAATTTAGATGAGGAAATTTACCGCAGAGATGAAAAGTTAACTTATCCTGACACTGAATTGGGAGAAGAATAAAAAAAGCCATAGAGGACAGAAGCCAGAGCTGAATTCCCCAAGTAGCAGGCTCTTAGTGCTGTGAGCACTTGTGTAATGTATATTTTGCAAGTCATAGTTAAGGAATTAGTTCTCATTCCAGAGTTTAAGGAGTTCTGAATCTTCTTGAAAGCCAGGATTTAGAGTATTTTTAGGTACTGAACATAACTGAAAGATATTTCTGAATGAAGGTGATTTTATCACTCCCTTCTACTTAGCAGAAATTGGACTAATTTGAAAATACTTTTACTTTTGAACACTGGTTTTACTTTCCCATCTCCCTGAAACAACCCTTTTTAGAGAAGAAAACTACATTTCACCAATGAAAAACCAAGAATTAAAGAAGTAAATTAGAAAACTAAAATGTTGACCTTGAAAGGTGCTGTTGATTCATGCCCTTTCAGGGTAAGGTAAGCAAAAGTACCGTGATGAAGAGTAGATAGTAAATGCAGAACATTTGGAAAAAGAAATAAGCTGATAAAAATAGGGGTGGTTTACTGTTTAACCATAACATACTTCTAAATTATAGAGGTTTTTTTAAATTGCTGCCTAAGTTAAATCACTCATGACTGTGGCTTTAATGATATCACTCAGTATTAACCCTGAACTTCCAGTTTTTAATAATCAGATCTAGTCCTTTGTTAGCGCCTCCCTTTCCCTATCCATTCATTTATTTATATACACCTTTGTTTTGTTTTGTTTTTTAGATTTTAGTGAAACTCTGCAGTTTTGTTTCTCCAGCAGAGGAGCTGGCTCAAAAAGATGATCTCCAGCTTTTATTCAGTGCAATAACCTCTTGGTGCCCTCCCTATAACCTGCCTTGGAGAAAGAGTGCTGGAGAAGTCCTTATGACCATCTCCCGGCATGGACTTAGCGTCAATGTAGTGAAGTATATTCATGGTAAATATCTCTTTATGTATTCATTTTAGGTGCTCTAAATTTCTTCCATTTTCTCTTCCTCATAGGATGACAAATTTATTTTTATCTCCCGGTTCTCCAAAATTGTTTTAAATTGAAAACTATATTTGCCAGGAGGAAAAAAAATTTTTTTTATTTGTGAGGCAATTGAAATGTAAGAAATTCTCATATTCTAACAGTAGATATGTATGAGTTAGCATAATTTCGTCATGTAAATGTTCAATCATAATATAAGTTCTGTGTCATAGCCTATTCTTCCCTCCTTGTTTACTAAAACAAAAAAGTTTCTTTTTTGAGATGTTTTACTTAGAAGTCTTTCTGAAAATATTTCATTAGTAGACAAATAATAATCTGTCCAATGCAGCATAAATGAAATTAGGTGGATTTTTATCAGTACTAAGGAGAAATGGTCCATTCTGTTTAAATTATGTGTGAGTATCAACTATTCTTTAAAATGTCTAAGTAGGAGACAGTTATAGCATCTCAAAAACTCTATTCATTATGTGTGTGTGTGTGATGTATGCATGTGAATGTTACACATAGTAATCCTGAATTCTGTTTATATATATGAAACTTCCACATAATGAAACTTTGTTTTATACACACACATCTGAAAATTTTTCAAAATAATTTTTAATACAACTACTTGTTCACTTACTTACCTAACATCAGTTAGTCGTTAAATGTTTCTTGCCTCCATTTCTATGTTAAATCCTTCTAGCTTTTGTTATGTGATACTGGGTTTCTTTAGGGCAAATTATATTTAAGATACGAGAGGGAAAGTCTTCTCAGAAATGCCTCCAATCTCCAAAGTCAATGATGGGGTTCAACTGTGTTTTAATAGTGAGTACAAACATAACTTTTAAAATTTTATTTCCTGAAGTATTTTTGTATCTCACTGTTCTCTATTCACTCTTAATTTGTACTTTTAACTAATGACTGGATTTTTCTTCCTAAACTTAGGAGATAGTTTTTTTCCCCATCTTTTTACTATATTAATATAAAAAACAAGAAAGTCATTTGGCAGTAGGAAATAATTTTGTTTAATAATATAACATCCAAACATGATGTAAAAACTATAATAAACGTCAATTATTTTTCAATACTTCTTATATTACCCTTTGTTTACTACTTAGAGGCAGAGCTTTCCTAATGAGTTGAATGTTACATTTACTTTTAGAAAGTGTAACATTTATCTTACAGTATTTTATAGATACACTAAGATATAAATGTTTTATTTAATGTGTCATTACATACCAGTTAAGAGTAAAGAAAATTTTCTTAAGCAATTGATAGAGTATATATTTAATTATTTTTTCTTACAGAAAAAGAATGTTTATCTACATGTGTTCAGAATATGCAGCAATCAGATGACCTGTCTCCCCTAGAAATTGTTGAAATGTTTGCTGGGCTTTCTTGTTTCCTCAAAGATTCCAGTGATGTCTCCCAAACTCTTTTGGATGATTTTCGAATATGGCAAGGATATAATTTCCTTTGTGATCTCTTGCTTAGGTAAAACCTCACAGGTTAAGAATATATTTTAAATGTCTTCTCAATCTTTTTCATCAAAGGAAGCAATATGGTTTAGGGTTATAGGAAAGAATCAGTCATGTATACTTTATTTTCTTGGCTTTAGTCAGTTACTTTTATTCCTTTTCTGTCAGCAGAATACATAAAGTGAATTTAGAATTAAATTGGCAAATACAGACTTAGACATGGTGGAATCGGTGTTAGATGTGAAGAATAAATCTGCTCTTTTGTAGCTGAGGGAGAGGAGTTTAGATGAACTAATTAACATCTACCTAAACATAAACTCTTCTTAATTATATTTTTCTTTTTAGTAATTAGTAATTTCAGTGTTGTTATTAATATAGTTAATAGCAAGAATAATTATACAGATTGTATATATAAAACAAATTAGTCAATCTAAAATGTTTCCTTAGCCTCCTTTTTCATGCCAAAAGTTCCGTGTATATCCTGGGAAAATGGCTGGTTACAAATCTACTAGGAAGAAGATACTCATGCCTCACTAATTGTTCCTGGGCCATTGGTTATTTATAGATCATTTAATCTATTGTAAACTATTATTTTGTAAACTTATTCCTAACACTAGTTAATGTAGTTGCCATTAGTTACTATTAGGCAACCCCCAAGAATGTAATTTCACATATGTACTGTAGCCTACAAATGAGGACATGAAAGTTGATGAAATAACTATTTCACATTACTAGGTATAATCCTAGTAATTGGTGTAATCCTTTGAGAAGGCAGGTTGACCAAATACTATTAAGAGCCTCAAAAATGTTGATACTGTTAGAAACAATAATTTCACCTATGGTTAGTGATTCTAAATATGTAATTATAAATATAGACAAAATTTTATGTGTGTTAGTGCTCCTTTATAATAGCTGTCCTACCTCCCTCTGGCCCAAATCAGTGGATGGCTCTCCATGGCCATTGTAAACATCTATGGAGAGCTTATACTAACGGAGAAGCATGTGTATAACACTGGTAGGTGAACAAAATAGGTTACAGAATTCTGTCTATGATGTGAAAATAACTTACTAAAATAAAACATACCACATTAGAAAAAGAGAAATTTAAAAAATGTCAGGATATTAAAAGTGTCCAAGAGGTTTGAGGTTAAGCATATATTTTCTTTTCTACTTTTGTGCATTCTCCAGGTTTATTTTAATAAGAATAATTAGTGCTGATGGGGGGAAGCCTCAATAAATCTTATTATTTAAAAGAGATAGTTTTGTACCCCATTTTGTGTTCTCAGTAAAGCCACAGTCAAAAGATAATCCCATAGTGACTGAAGTTTTCTTTTAAAGGAATTAAGATTTTTTCAGAAATTGTTAGACCCTCAGAACTTTATTTAAATGTACTCTAGTGAGAGTACCTGAATTAGTGAAATACAGAGAAAGTCTTAGAACTCTTATCAAGGAAATCATTTTTAAAAACTATTAACAGAGAAAATAGAAGTGATTAGTAAGCTTTTTGGTTGAAAACTGAAGTTTTATATAACCTTAGGGCTTTCAGGAACTTAAAAGCTATTTAAATATTTTAATTTTATAGACACTTCTACCAAAGATTAGTGATTTATGTAAAATGTCACTGCTAGCAGGAAAATCAACATTTATAACATGTCTTCTGACTGTTGGTGTAATATTCTTTCAAATATACCATAATGGCTTATAATAAAATTTGTAGATTTTTTTAACAATAGGAGAAGAAATGGAGTACTTTATACATTTATTATTGCATATAAAAATTGAAAATTTCTTTCTGCATTAAATTTGAGAGTACAACAAAAAGAAAACATTTTTGCTGAATCATACTTTTCCTAGATTGGAACAAGCAAAAGAGGCAGAATCCAAAGATGCCTTGAAAGATCTGGTTAATCTGATAACTTCCCTAACAACATACGGTGTCAATGAACTAAAACCAGCTGGTATTACGACGGGGGCACCCTTTTTATTGCCTGGATTTGCAGTACCTCAACCTGCAGGCAAAGGTGAGTCTTTTTTTTTTTCTCCTCCCCAGTCTGATTCCCCTGATTCAAAAAAATAGAGAAAGAATAAATTTGTCTGACTTCATTGCTCTTCATGTTACTTATATAAAGGTAATACCCTGTTTTTCATTAAAGTTTGTGCTTTTTATGATGTAATTTCTTGAGTAACAGTCTTTAGCAGATCAAATACTTGAAAATAATACTGGAAAAATATCACAGAATCAAACAATGAAATTTATATTTTTGTATTTTGTTTTAATATTCAAACAACTTATTAATCCAAATATGCTTCTTTTGAATGTCGGCACTCCGCACATATCCACTTTGGATGGCACTTGATTCTCACACTGTTCTGTATGCCTCTCTCTAATGTGATATATATGTATATATAGAAAGAACCAGGTGCAAAGGCTTCTCTATTTTATTTAAAAGTTAACAAATGTAGGTACAAGGAAATTACATTATTTCTTTTGAACTTCAGAGAATAAATTTTATAGTTGAGATTTCCTGACTCCTCAGCTGCTTGGTATCTTTTACTATGAAAAATTATTCTATAGTTAATAACATTTAATTACATCAGAATGCAGGCTAGTTTTACAGTTTATTTAATTTTCTAAAATGCGTAATAACCATTCTGAAAGAATCTGAGCCTGGATGTGTCTAACAGTTTCTTATACATGATTATTACTTCCTAAGTGTTCAGTTCAGTTATGATATTTCATATAAATATCAACTAGCAAAAAATATTAATATGGCTGGTTATTTAAATTTCACAGCACATTATATATTTTATGATATAGTAATCAGCAGTTATGAGTTTTTAAGTCAGAGAATATATGAATTTACTAGAAGATCCTAAATTTAATTTAATGGAGAAAATTATATTGAAAAGTTATGACTTAGGTTGGAGTCATCAGACACTGCGATAAGGTGTACCCTCCGTGTGTAGGTTGTATAGAACTTGTTATTTCTTACTGAGTAATTCAAGGCTTTATTTTATCTAAGAAAAAATAGGGATTTCAAAAAATTTTCTGATTAATAAATCTAGCTTGACTATTCCATAATTAACTCTTTCTAGGAGTTACTTTAAAAATAGCTTAGCAGTGTACTTCCTCTTTTAGACTTTATTGTTATTTCATTTGGTTAATGCATCTGGTCATGACACAGGCATAATAGCTAATTATGTAATTATATATATAATTTTGTAATGAGAGAATTAATGTAACAAATTAACCTTCCTCATATGCCTGTGTGGTGTTGTCTCACCTCTGATGAGGATAATAAATAATAATCTAGCTTATATATTTTTCTGAGAATCCAGTGACATAATGTCTAGAAAGCAAGGTTACTAGAAAGAATGTTGCCCTGAGTCAGAATTCAAGTGACCATTAGTGACTTAACCTTTTTTTTTACCTCATTAACATTTTTAATGAATGCCATGTTGAAATGATATATTTCAGATTAACTGAGCTCAATAAAGTATATTATTAAATTTAGTTTTGTCTGTTTCTTTGTACTTTTTTAAATTTTGGTATCATTAATCTACAGTTACATGAAGAACATTATGTTTACTAGGCTCCCCTGTTACCAAGTCCCCCCAACATACCCCTTCACAGTCACTGTCCATCAGTGTAGTAAGATGCTGTAAAATCACTACTTGTCTTCTCTGTGTTGTAGAGCCCACCCCGTACCCACCCCCACATTATACATGCTAACTGTAATGCCCCCTTTCTTTTTCCCTGCCCTTATCCTACCCTTCCCACCCATCCTCCCCAGTCCCTTTCCCTTTGGTAACTGTTAGTCCATTCATGGGTTCTGTGATTCTGCTACTATTCTGTTCCTTCAATTTTTCTTTGTTCTTATACTCCACATGTTAGTGAAATCATTTGGTACTTGTCTTTCTCAGCCTGGCTTATTTCACTGAGTATAATACCCTCTAGCTTCATCCATGTTGTTGCAAATGGTAGGATTTGTTTTCTTCTTATGGCTGAATAATATTCCATTGTGTATATGTACCACATCTTTATCCATTCATCTACTGATGGACGCCTAGGTTGCTTCCATTTCTTGGCTATTATAAATAGTGCTGCGATAAACATAGGGGTGCATATGTCTTTTTCAAACTGGGCTGCTGCATTCTTAGGGTAAATTCCTGGAAGTAGAATTCCTGGGTCAAATGGTATTTCTATTTTAAGCATTTTGAGGAACCTCCATACTGCTTCCACAATGGTTGAACTAATTTACATTCCCACCAACAGTGTAGGAGGGTTCCCCTTTCTCCACAACCTTGCCAACATTTGTTGTTGCTTGTTGTTTGGATGGTGGCGATCCTTACTGGTGTGAGGTGATATCTCATTATGGTTTTAATTTGCATTTCTCTGATAACTAATGATGTGGAGCATCTTTTCCGGTGCCTGTTGGCCATCTGAATTTCTTCTTTGGAGAACTGTCTGCTCAGCTCCTCTGCCATTTTTTAATTGGATTATTTGCTTTTTGTTTGTTGAGGTGTGTGAGCTCTTTAGATATTTTGGATGTCAACCCTTTATCGGATCTATCATTTATGAATATAATCTCCCATACTGTAGGATACCTTTTTGTTCTATTGATGATGTCCATTGCTGTACAGAAGCTTTTTAGCTTCATATAGTCCCACCTGTTCATTTTTGCTCTTGTTATCCTTGCCCAGGGAGATATGTTCATGAAGAAGTCACTCATGTTTATGTCCAAGAGATTTTTGCCTGTGTTTTTTTCTAAGAGTTTTATGGTTTCATGACTTACATTCAGGTCTTTGATCCATTTCGAATTTACTTTTGTATATGAGGTTAGACAGTGATCCAGTTTCATTACCTTACATGTAGCTGTCCAGTTTTGCCAGGACCATCTGTTGAAGAGACTGTCATTTCCCCATTGTATGTCCATGGCTCCTTTATCGTATATTAATTGACCATATATGTTTGGGTTAATTTCTGGAGTCTATATTCTGTTCCACTGGTCTGTGGCTCTGTTCTTGTGCCAGTACCAAATTGTCTTGATTACTGTGGCTTTGTAATAGAGCTTGAAGTTGGGGAGTGAGATCCCCCCAACTTTATTCTTCCTTCTCAGGATTGCTTTGGCTATTCGGGGTCTTTGGTAGTTCCATATGAATTTTTGAACTATTTGTTCCAGTTCATTGAAGAATGCTGTTGGTAATTTGATAGGGATTGCATCGAATCTGTATATTGCTTTGGGCAGGATGGCCATTTTGGTGATATTAATTCTTCCTAGCCAGGAGCATGGGATGAGTTTCCATTTGTTAGTGTCCCCCTTAATTTCTCTTAAGAGTGTCTTGTAGTTTTTAGGGTATAGGTCTTTCACTTCCTTGGTTAGGTTTATTCCTAGGTGTTTTATTCTTTTTGATGCTATTGTGAATGGAATTGTTTTCCTGATTTCTCTTTCTGTTAGTTCATGGTTAGTGTATAGGAAAGCCACAGATTTCTGTGTGTTAATTTTCTATCCTGCAACTTCGCTGAATTCCAATATTAGTTCTAGTAGTTTTGGAGTGGAGTCTTTAGGGTTTTTTATGTACAGTATCATGTCATCTGCAAATATTGACAGTTTAACTTCTTCTTTACCAATCTGAATTCCTTTATTTCTTTGTTTTGTCTAATTGCCGTGGCTAGGACCTTCAATACTATGTTAAATAACAGTGGGGAGAGTGGGCATCTCTGTCTTGTTCCCGATCTCAGAGGAAAAGCTTTCAGCTTCTCACTGTTCACTATGATGTTAGCTGTGGGTTTATCATATATGGCCTTTATTATGTTCGTTGAGGTACTTTCCCTCTATGCCCATTTTGTTGAGAGTTTTTATCATGAGTGGATGTTGAATTTTGTCAAATGCTTTTTCAGCATCTATGGAGATAATCATGTGGTTTCTGTCCTTCTATTTGTTGATGTGGTGGATGATGTTTATGGATTTTCAAATGTTGTACCATCCTTGCATCTCTGGGATAAATCCTACTTGGTCATGGTGTATGATTCTTTTGATGTATTTTTTAATTAGGTTTGCTGATATTTTGTTGAGTATTTTTGCATCTATGTTCATCAGGGATATTGGTCTGTAATTTTCTTTCTTGGTGGGGTCTTTACTTGGTTTTGGTATTAGGGTGATGTTGGCTTCATAGAATGAGTTTGGGAGTATTCCCTCCTCTTCTATTTTTTGGAAAACTTTAAGAAGAATGGGTATTATATCTTCTCTGTATGTCTGATAAAATTCCGAGGTAAATCCATCTGGTCCAGGGGTTTTGTTCTTGGGTAGTTTTTTTATTACCTCTTTAATTTCTTTGCTTGTAATTAGTTTGTTTAGATTTTCTGTTTCTTTCTTGGTCAGTCTTGGAATGTTGTATTTTTCTAAGAAGTTGTCCATTTCTCCTAGGTTTTCCAGCTTTCATAGTATTCTCTAATAAATCTTTGTATATCTGTGGGGTCCATTGTGATTTTTCCTTTCTCATTTCTGATTCTGTTGATGTGTGTTGATTATCTTTTTCTCTTAATAAGTTTGGCTAGGGGCTTGTCTATTTTGTTTATTTTCTCAGAGAACCAGCTCTTGGTTTCATTGATTTTTTCTATTGTTTTATTCTTCTCAATTTTATTTATTTCTTCTCTGAAATTTATTGTGTCCCTCCTTCTGTCTTTACGCCTCATTTGTTCTCCTTTTTCCAATTTTGATAATTGTGACATTAGACTATTCATTTGGGATTGTTCTTCCTTCTTTAAATGTGCCTGGATTGCTGTATACTTTCCTCTTAAGACTGCTTTCACTGTGTCCCACAGAGGTTGGGGCTGTGTTGTTGTTGTCATTTGTTTTCATATATTGCTGGATCTCCATTTTAATTTGGTTGTTGATCCATTGATTATTTAGGAGCATGTTGTTAAGCCTCCATGTGTTTGTGAGCCTTTTTGCTTTCTTTGTACAATTTATTTCTAGTTTTATACCTTTGTGGTCTGAAAAGTTGGTTAGTAGGATTTCAGTCTTTTGGAATATACTGAGGCTCTTTTTGTGGCCTAGTATGGGGTCTATTCTGGAGAATATTCCATGTGCACTTGAGAAGAATGTGTATCCTGTTGATTTTGGCTGTAGAGTTCTATAGATGTCTATTAGGTCCATCTGTTCTAGTGTGTTGTTCAGTGCCTCTGTGTCCTTACTTATTTTTTGTCTGGTGGATCTGTCGTTTTGGAGTGGGTGGTGTGTTGAAGTCTTCCAAAATGAATGCATTCCATTCTATTTCCTCCTTTTATTCTGTTAGTATTTGTTTCACATATGTTGGTGCTCCTGTATTGGGTGCTAATGGTTATATCCTCCTGTTGGACTGAGCCCTTATCATTATGTAATGTCATTCTATATCTCTTGTTACTTTCTTTATCTTGAAGTCTATGTTTTGTCGGATACTAGTATTGCAACTCCTGCTTTTTTCTCTCTGTTGTTTGCATGAAATATCTTTCTCCATTCCTTGACTTTTAATCTGTGCATGTCTTTGGGTTTGAGGTGAGTCTCTTGTAAGCAGCGTATGGATGGGTCTTGCTTTTTTATCCATTCTGTTACTCTGTGTCTTTTGATTGGTGCATTCAGTCCATTTGCATTTAGGGTGATAATAGAAAGATATGTACTTATTGCCATTGCAGGCTTTAAGTTTGTGGTTACCAAAGGTTCAAGGTTAGCTTCTTTACTACATTACTGTCTAACTTGCTTATTGAGCTATTATAAACACTGTCTCATGATTCTTAATTTCTATCCCTTCTTATTCCTCCTCCATTCTTCATATGTTGGGTGTTTTGTTTTGTGCTCTTTTTAGGAGTGCTCCCATCTAGAGCAGTCCTTCTAAAATACCCTGTAGAGGTGGTTTGTGGGACGCAAATTTCGTGACCTTTTGCTTGTCTGGGGATTTTTTAATCCCTCCTTCATGTTTAAATGATAATCATGCTGGATACAGTGTCCTTGGTTCAAGGCCCTTCTGTTTCATTGAATTAAATATATCATGCCATTCTCTTCTGGCCTGTAAGGTTTCTGTTGAGAAGTCTGATGATAACCTGATGGGTTTTCTTTTGTAGGTAACCTTTTTTCTCTCTCTGGCTGCCTTTAAAACTCTGTCCTTGTCCTTGATCTTTGCCATTTTAATTATTATGTGTCTTGCTGTTGTCCTCTTTGGGTTCCTTCTGTCGGGAGTTCTGTGTGCTTCAGTGGTCTGAGCAACTATTTCCTCCCCCAGTTTGGGGAAGTTCTCAGCAATTATTTCTTCAAAGACACTTTCTATCCCTTTTTCCTCTCTCTTCTTCTTCTGGTATCCCTATAATGCAGATATTGTTCCTTTTGGATTGGTCACACAGTTCTCTTTGTATTATTTCATTTCTGGAGATCCTTTTATCTCTCTCTGCGTCAGCTTCTATGCGTTCCTGTTCTCTGGTTTCTATTCCATTAATGGAGTCTTGCATCCCGTCCATTCTGCTTTTAAGTCCTTTCAAAGATTGTTTTATTTCTGTAGTCTCCCTCTGTACTCCTTTAGCTCTTGCATATTTGTCTGTAGATCCATCAGCGTTTTTATGATTTTTATTTTGAATTCTTTTTCAGGGAGACTGGTTAGGTCTGTCTGTGCAGATCCTCTCTCAGGGGTTGTCTGGATTATTTTGGACTGGACTAAATTTTTCTGCCTTTTCATGGTGATAGCGATGGCTGTAGACAGATTGCGGGTGTGTCTGCTGGGAGAAGAAAGTCCTTTCCTGCTTGCTGGACACCTTGCCATTCTGTGCTGCCTGTGTCAGTTACCCGCAGTCCCAGAGCAGCCACCAGGTTAATCCCCTGAAGTGCTGCGGGCGGGGTCTTCGTCAGAGCATCACAGAGCCCTGCGTGGAGTGGCAGGGTCACCAGGTGCACTCCTCCGCGATAGCAGCACCCCTGCCAGGCAGCTGTGTGCTGGCAGCGGCCTTTGGGTCTGGCCCAGGCGGTTGTGCGTCGGGCTGTGATTCCGGTCAGCTGCTGGGTGCGTGGCTGCTCCCTCTGCACTACTGCAGGTGCGCATGGGCCTCTCCCAGGCCCCTCTGGCGCCGCTAGAGTCGGCGCAGGTGGGCAGCTCCTGGGCTGCTCAGTCACCGCCGCGGCAGGCTCGCGCATGCCATTCCCAGTTCCCTCTGGCGCTGCCAGTGCATGCGTGCCACTCCCAGTCCCCTCTGGTACTGCTGTGCCTGATGCATGCTGCCGATCTCCCACTACTGGGCTGGTGTGTCAGGGTCTGCGCCAGTTGGGGGAATGACTGGCAGGCTGCTTAGTGCTGTGAGGGGCTTCAGAACTGCGTTGCCGCCCGGGTGGTTAGGGTGCCTTAAGTTCCCCGGGATTCCCAGCTGCTGGCTAAGTGTGCCGGGATGACTTCGTCCAGCTGTGGGGTCCCTGTCTCTTTAAGACTTGCAAAAAGCACTCGCTTTTCTTTTGTCTCAGGGGCGCCGGTTGCGGGGACCTGCCCACAGATTTTGCTTTTCCATTTCTCTAATATCTAGCACCCCATGCACCTTGTGTCTGCGCTCTGGGTGCGTATTTCTAGAGGTGGTTGTTTAGCAGTCCTGGGCTTTCACTCCTTTCCTGTACTGACTCCTTTCTTCCCTCCGGGTTCTGGGGTGAGGTGGGTGTTTGGGTCCCACCGGGCCACGGCTTGTATCTTACCCCCTCTGTGTGATATTGAGTTCTCGCAGATGTAGATGTATCCTGGCTCTTGTACTGTATCCACTGGTGTCTCTTTTAGGAGTAGTTGTATTTATTGTATTTTCATAAATATATATGTTTTTGTGAGGAGATTTCCACTGAACTACTCACGTGTCCATCTTGGCTTCACTCCCTGACTTAACTTTTTTAAATATTATTTTCTTCTTCAGAAAAATCGATGTGATAATCTATAAATGAATGGATACTACGACATACTCACTAGAATATCTAAGATTAAAAACTCTTGCTCTTTAGGGTATTGTACAGACCAAAGGAGATACTTCTATTCCACATGAAGAGAATATGGAATATCTTTTTTTTTGGTCTCCAAAAAGGGCTTAATTTGTATATATTAAAATTACTCATTTTAAGTGTTGAATTTGATGAGTTTTGATAAATATATGGTGTACTCACCTCCATAATTATAATATAAAATATTCCCATTCTTCTAAAAAAAATTTCCTTGTTCTCCTTTGCTACTAGGAACATTCCTGTAAAACAAGTGTTTGCATGGACACTTATTTTCAAACATTGCTGGGTCATAGGTACATGTATGTTCAGCTTTATGAGACGTTAACTGCCCAGCTGCTTTCTCAAGTGGCTATCCCACTTGCATTCACATGAGCAATGTATGGAAGTTTGCTTTATACCCTCAGCAACGTTTGGTAATGTTGCTGTATTGGTAGTATAAAAATCTTTTTAATTTTAGATATTCTAATGAATGTGTAGAAGTATGTAATTGCTTTTAAATTTGCATTTTTCTAAATGATTTTGAGCTTCTTTTCATGACCTTATTTGCCTTATATATATCTATATTGGTTCAGATCTTGTGCCACTGATAGGAATCTTCTTGTTTCATTTTAAATTTTAAGAGTTCTTCACATATTCTGGATAAGTACTTTATATGATCTATATTTCTGTAAGTATATTCTCCTAGTCTTGACTTTCCTTAGTAGAATCTTATGAAGAACAGAAGTTTTTAATTTTGATGAAATCCAAATGATCGTTTAAACAGTATTTTGTGGCTTTTGCTTGATATTTAAGAAATATTAACCTAAATTAGCTAAAATCTGTGTTTTCTTCTAGGATTTTCATATCTTAACTCTTGCATTAAAGTATATGATATGTTTTAAGTTAATTTTTGCACATGGTAGGAAGTAAAGTTTTAAAGTTTTTTTTTAAATATGGACATCAAAGTGTGCCAGGACCCTTTGTTGAAAAGGCCTTATATTTGGGACTCTTTCTCAGTGCTCCTCCCTTGATTAGTGTGTCTATCCTTAAGCCAATACTACATGGTCTTGATTACTATCTTTAAAGTAAGTCTTGAAATAAAGTCATTACATTGTCTAATTTTGTTCCTCCTTTTCAAAATTATTTGGGATATTCTGGGTCCTTTGAGCTCCTTTTATTTTTATTTTATTTATTTATTTATTTTTTTGAGAGGGCATCTCTCATATTTATTGATCAAATGGTTGTTAACAACAATAAAATTCAGTATAGGGGGGTCAACGCTCAATGTACAATCATTAATCCATCTCAAGCCTAATTCTCGTCAGTCTCCAATCTTCTGAAGCATAACGAACAAGTTCTTACATGGTGAACGAATTCTTACATAGTGAATAAATTCTTACATGGTGAACAGTACAAGGGCATTCATCACAGAAACTTTCGGTTTTGATCATGCATTATGACCTATAAACAATCAGGTCAAATATGAATATTCGTTTGATTTTTGTACTTGGTTTATATGTTGATCCCACATTTCTCCTATTATTATTATTATTTTTATTTTTAATAAAATGCTGAAGTGGTAGGTAGATGCAAGATAAAGGTAGAAAACATAGTTTAGTGCCTTAAGAGGGCAAATGTAGATGATCAGATGGTCAGGTGTGTGCCTATGGACTAAGTATTAATCCAGGCTAGACAAGGGCAGCAAGACATCCACAGATGCAGAAGATTTCTCTCAAAGCAGGGGGTGGTGAGGTTCTGAGCCTCACCCTTTGAGCTCCTTTTATAAATTTAGTAATCACATCAATTATTGAAAACAAGAAAAAATGAGATATTGTTTGGGAAGACATTTAATTTATAGATCAATTTGTGGAGAATTGACATTTTAACAATATTGAGGCCTCCAATCCATGAATATATAGTTTTCTGTTTGTTTGGGTCTGTTTTCTCTCAGCACTGTTTTATAGTGTACATCACATAGGTCTTTGTTCTGTTAACTTTGTCCTTAGGTATTTTATTATTTTTGATACTGGTGTAAATAAAGCTGCTCACTTCATTTTGGATTGCTTGTTGCTTGTTTATACAAATGCAGTTACTTTTAAAAATATCCTTTTTTACCTATGCCTTTACATTTGATGATTAGTTTTAGTGTCTTTTTTGGCTGGGGATGCATTTCTTATTAATCTAGTTTTAGAAAAGACATGATGGACCATTGCACAGGAATGGAGATGAGGAAAGCCAGTTGTGACTGTGTTGTGTGTAGCAGTGATAGACCAAGGCAGGAATAATCCTTCACAAATTTTAACTTTTTAGTTTGGACTATTTATAAATTATATCTGTGACCATTCTGACATATTTGACAATATTTAACTTACTTTTTATCAATTATTCAGAGTAATTTGGGGAATATTTTCCTTGTTTTCCCTTCATTTATGAAAATTCCTGGTAGCAGAGAATTTTTACACACTCATTGGTAGTTACATGTAAGAGAGGAAACATGAATGTATTTGCTTTATGTTGCTCTATACATAGATATAGTTTACCTACCTTATTTTTTATCACATGCAACAGTGTAGAAATAGAAATTTAAAAGAAAAAGTAAACTTGAGTTATTAATGAAGCTGGTAAACATGTCTGTTTGCATAAGTTAAAGCCTGAAAATGACTTCTGTTTCTTTATTGCATAGCAAGAGCTCTTATAAAACTTTGTATCCTTACTGCCAGATATTTTTCTAAAGAAAGATTTTAAAATGTTGCAGTCCTTTCCTTTAAGAAATATGCCTTCTGTTTAATGACTCCATGGTGGTTAAATTTTATCTTAGCTATTCTAGAAACACCTTTGCAAGGTTGTGCTCTGTAATTCATAGCTCTCTGTAGCTTGCTAATTTGTTCCCTCAACAGTGTTTTTAAAATACTTTTTATAAAGACTATGTCTTCACAAGAAAAGATCATGCCTGTCTTTTTCAAAATGCTTCTGTGACTTCACCTTTGTAAGTTTCCTTTTAACACATTAATTCTGGAAGCACCAATTTAAAAGGTATAAAAGGATAATGTGTTACCTTCCCTTTTGTGTATTTTTGTTCCAACTAGTAACTGAAGTGCCTTGCAGTCTTCAGCATGGGCCTTCGTTGAAGAAGCTCTTGTTCCACTTGGTAAATGCTGGATGCGAATGTGGCTGGGGTGCCGGTCAGCTGGCTTGCAGAGTGTAACCTTGTGGCTTGTCAGTTGCCAGCCTCTATTCTGATTGGTTACTCACATGTGTAATTTATGCATTACCCATTAAAGCATTACACATTACACGTGTAATTCACTCTTACACTTCTGGAACATTTGCTGATTCCTCTCTTCTTTACCAGCCCTACTGCCACTACCTCAGTTGAGGTTCATAGGCCATTCACATGGACTACCACAGGTGCCTCTTTGACTGTTCCCCTTTCCATTCATCTCTGTTCAGATCTGTCCTCTGCAGTGTCGCATAGAATCTAATTCTGGTGACTTAGAATCCGAAAAATAATATTCAGTGTCTACTTACCAAATGAATTCTTGGATTTCTTTTTTTAGACCTTTATTTACTCCATTTCTCTTAATGCTTGTATTATTTAGTCTCATTTATCAAACATTCACTTTTACATTTTACATTAGATTCTGAAAACAGGAAAGCTCTGTTCTTTGCTGTATATATGGATATCTTTAAATTCCAGATTCATTTCTTTTGTTTCTGCTCATATGATCTTGAGAGTAATGAGATGTTGATTTACATCTTTTTGAATGAGTTTCTCACTTTACCTTTGTCTCCGTAAAACAGATTAAAGTCAGTTCCTGCAAAAATTGAAACTTATGCAGGATACATGTTTAATTAAAATGTTAGAGCATTTATGTGTCATAGAGTACAGTCTTTTAATTATTTTTTTATTGAAATATGGTTGATATACAATACTATATTGGTTTCAAATATGCAACACAGTGATTCAAGTTATTTTTAGATTTGTTATTCTTCCTTCCTAATTGAATATTGTAGGAATTTAATGGCTATCACAGTGCTGAATAACTATTCCTGATAACATCAGAATTCAAAATACACTTCAAACTTATAGGCCGTTTATTTTGGTATTATTATTATTCAGCCATTCCTTTAGATATTTTCTCCTTTCAGAAAACCAGATTATCAGATTCTGTTTAGTTCTATTGTACATAAGAATTACTAAATTTGGAAATAACATCACAAACAGAAAATCATTTCTAGGTTAGTCACAGAAAATGACCGAATTTCACAACTAGTGTCAGACTGATTGGCCATTCTGTTGGTCAATGTTCTGCCCTTAAAGCCCATCATGAAGTCTCTATGTTTCTTGGTCATTTACTATGAGCAACCACTTTCAATTACATGCTAATAGTTTGTAAATGAATTGGATAACAAATAGGATTAAAGATGAATCAGAGCAGATTCATTACAATAAAAAGGAATTACTAAGACCCAAATGTTCCCCTAACCACCATATTTCTCATGTTACCTTTGTATGCAAAGATGACCACATCTGACATTTAATTGTGTATGTTTATACATTGTATTCAATTCAGCTCTTTGTGGTAGACAATTTGTTCTTGGGATTGATTATTAATAGGCCTTATCTTTTGTCAGTGACATGAATTGAAACCAAATAATGATGAAACTTGGGAAAATCTAAATTTTCTGGTATTACCTTAAATTCAGCTTTGTTTTACTCTTTTCTTTGTAGTGAAAATTGATATTGTCTCTTAACTGAAAGATGTAAAATATTGGCTAGAGTTATTCTTTAACCTTATTGTCACCTTTCTGTCATGTGTAGTCAGACCTTTTACATTTGTATGTCCGTCAGTCTGTGTAAGCTTGTTTTTGTGGCAACCTGCAGGTAGTAAAAAAAGTGACGGTGTCTTCGGAAAGAACAAGCATTCTATTAATAAGGACCTGAAGTAAAGTTTTGAAATCTTTGCATTTTTCCGAAGACCTTTTTGAAATCTTTGTATTTTTCAGATAATGTCCAAGCCAGGATTTCTGAGCAGCCTTTCTAACCCATGCTGTATTTTACCTAGTTCTGTTTAATCCTCTTTCTAAAATCCAACTTAATTTGTTAGGTTCTGTGTTAATTTTTTGCTGTATACTCCTAATAGTTATGAACCCGGGGACAATTTTTAGAGGCAAATACTTGTTTTTATGTGCCTCAAATTATTTCTGTGAAAATTTCTTCATTATTATTGTTACCGATTTGCCTCACAAGGGCCATGTATGCAGATTTGTTTTTGAAAGCAAGATGTTTAAAAATACAGCTAGTAGCTAGCCATAAATTGCTTTAACAAATGTATTAAAGCTTGAAAACTAAACAAAACATTCCAAATTAAAATTTCTGAACGTTCTAGTGTTGTACTTTTAAAGGGAAAACTGGAACTTAAGAAAATTTTCACCCTCCTATTTTCTTGTTGTCAGTCTTGCTGCTCTGGGGCCTATTACTTCTTGAGCCTGAAAGTCCTTTCTGATTGAGAGGTAACTGTTCTTACAGTCAAGGTCAATCTTACAGGTAGTAAAAAAGTATAACCCATGCATATTTCAAAAACTCTGACTTTGTATTACGCTTTACTCTCTCTAAAGCAGTCCAGTGTTTCAACATACACTATTCTTGAGTTGAAATATTCATAATGATGCATTAAAAGTGTAATCTGTTTATTTTTAATTAAAAGGCTGAACCTGATGAAGAACAGTTGAGACCTTTTGTGGTAAAAGGACATGTTCTTAGTAAATAGTTGATAATTTTACACTTCATGGTCTGTTTAAATAGACTAGTTTGCCATGACTAAAATATCACATAGCACCTACTTTTGTGTTCTTGTTTTCTGTTTTAGGTCACAGTGTGAGAAACATCCAGGCCTTTGCAGTTCTTCAGAATGCATTTTTAAAAGCAAAAACCAACTTCCTTGCCCAAATCATCCTTGATGCTATCACAAATATTTACATGGCTGACAATGCCAATTATTTCATCTTAGAGTCACAGCACACATTGTCACAGTTTGCAGAAAAGATCTCTAAACTCCCAGAAGTACAAAACAAATACTTTGAGATGCTGGAGTTTGTCGTTTTTAGCTTAAATTATATTCCTTGTAAAGAACTTATTAGTGTTAGCATCCTCCTAAAATCTAGCTCTTCTTACCACTGTAGCATTATTGCGATGAAAACACTTCTTAAGTTCACACGACATGACTACATATTCAAAGATGTATTCAGGGAGGTGGGCCTTCTGGAGGTCATGGTAAACCTTTTGCACAAATATGCTGCCCTCCTGAAGGATCCAACTCAGGCACTGAGTGAACAAGGTAAAGTATTTTCTGTCATTTTATTTTGATTTGAGAAAAGGGTTTGGGCAGGGTGTTCTGTTCATTTTTGCCTTTTATTTGGCTATGGGTTTTAGTGACCTACTGTGCATTACTGTGACATTCTTCCAAATATTTCCCAGAGATAACTTGTTCATTCAACTTCTGTTAGAGAACTGGGGGAGGGGTGGCAGCCTAGAAATATGTCATTGTGGTGCAAGAAAATTTGAAGTAAAAACTAGTATCTACATCTCTCTATTTCTGTGAGGGAATAAAAAAGCTTCTAGAAACAATTGGGATGTTTTGATGCTTCAAAATGTTTTTATGCATTATAGAGAGGAAATAAATATATATCTCTTTACTGTTGTTATGTATACACACATTAATGATCATTAGGTGCCTCAAATTTTATGTTTTTTGTCCTTGTAAATCTGATAAGAGCGTAGTAGTATGTGGCACTTAGTAAATGTTAAATATGTTGAATGAATTGAATACAAGTTGAAGAGATAGCACTATGCATAAACTTTTCTTTCTCTTTGGTGCATTACTATCTAGCATTCTCCTGTTGATTTCCTTGATTAGGAAAGCCATGTGAAATGGATACATTTAACTTTGATTGGCATTTTCCTTCTGAATATTTTTGAGATAACTTTCTGGCCACACCAAAGTCTGTAAACATTGATTTTAACCTTATGTTTGGTAGCTGGTGGACATGTGTTCATTTTTAAAGGTTGTATTATATCTGTTCTATTAGCAGTAAAAGTGAGTATTAATGAAATAATATTTAAATTATTAAAACAAAACTGAATCAAGAAAAACTTAGCTCATAACTTTGGTGATTTGAACCTCTGATTCTTTGTCTTAGGGGACTCAAGAAATAACAGTTCCATTGAAGACCAGAAGCACCTGGCTTTGTTGGTGATGGAGACTCTGACAGCGCTTCTTCAAGGATCCAACACAAATGCAGGTGATCAGAAAAGCTACTAGCAAAAGCTTTGGCAGGACAGTATCTCTGATTATATCTTTTCTAATGATTCTTGCCTCTGAAATGCTCGTATCACATAGAGAAAAAACTATGGATTCAGTGATGGTGCTATCATCTCTCTAGAAATGCAATACTTTTGACCTTTATAAGTATATTAATGACAAAATAGCATTATTACTTCAAAATATGTTCTTGTTTTTAATTCTTTTTATAGCATGCTTTGTGTTTATTCTATTTTTCATTTACATAATATAGGCTCTTAGTTGAATAATTTTGCTTATTTCAGTATTTTCTAAAATACTTGATTCATATGGTGATCTTCTTAATTTTCTTAGTAATTCATGTTAAGAATATTATAATGCTACAACCTTAGGAAAATACTGAAAAATTATTCTCTAATAAAACTTCCCTCTCCTGGGTAAATTGGATTCATTAAATCTTTTGCTTTATCTTTAGTCTCAACTTCTCTTCAGTCCTTTCTACCTATCATTGGCAGTCCAACTATATTTATAAATATCACTCTTGCTTTTTAAAAGATCACTTGAAATTCTAGCCACCATCAAAACCTCACAGACAACAGTGTCAATACATGAGAGGAGTATGTGATGAGTAGGTTGGGCCGAGATCATACACAATTTTTAGGCTATGCTGAGGAACTTGAATTGTATTTTAAGTGTTATGGGAAGCCACACATGAAGGAAGGAAGGAGGGGAGGGAGGAAGGGAGGGAGGGAGGGAGTAGCGAATGCACAAATGCCTGCCTATTTGTCTGATTGCAGAGGAACTCAATATTTAATATATTTAAAATATATTGTGTGTCCCAAGCACCAGAGCAGAGACACAAAGATAAAATAATTCTTGCCTCAAAGGAATTACAATCTGGTGGAGAGAGAGGTAAACATGTAGTTATATAATTATTTAAATATAGCTTAACACATGCCAAGACAGAGTTTTATAAATTTAGTAAGTAATTCAGGTAATAACTGGTGAAGTTTAATGGTTATGGTATTAACTATTTGGCTATAATGCATAATCTTATTTCCAAGAACTAAGTTTAGTTAGCTGAGATAGTGAGAAATATAATAAGGATGTACTAACAGGAATTTATTTGGCAAATTAGCTTTTAATGACATGACACAGTTACACAGGAAGGGTCTGAACAACTCTAATGGAGCACTTACTCTACATGACTAAAACTTTTCACAGAGATCTGACTGACTGTGTTTTCCCTGTCAAGAAAGATGTCACTAGCTGTGTGATCTCAGGCACCTACAGCACAGTGCTTTCCTTGTAACAAGTATTTAGAAAATATTAGCCATTATGATTATCTAACGGGCACTAACTGGCAACCAGGAAGTAAACATGGCCTTCTATGTGCTAAATCTCCAGCGTTTAACTTATACTTACTTCAAGGTCATATAACTGTTCTAAGGCTGAAAAAATAGAAAGTCACTAAATAGAGAGGACAGTAGCCACTATAGCAAAACACATTTATTCACTCAGGAATCGTTGAAAGCTAAGGAAAGCTGGTTTAATGAGGGACCAAACATGTAAACAAATAAGACTAAGACCATTTGATATAAACTAGTATAACCATGGCATACACAAGTTACTCTAAAAGCATAAGGGATTGGACCGTTACATTGGAGGAAATACTAATTAGTGATTTAGGTCACTTGGTCCATTTTTTTTTTTTTTACTTGTAGGTGGAATGTGATGTGAGAGCATTATCACTCATGGGCAGGAGCACAGGCTTTAAAGCTGGGCTATCTAGGCATCAGTTCTACTCAGCTGCTTGCTAGCTGTGTGACCTTGGCCACATTACTAACGTCTGTATGTCTCATTTCCTTGTCTGTACAATAGGGGATGAAGATTAAATAAATCCACATAAAAGTCTTCAGAGCCAAACAATGATGCTTTCTACTATAGAGTTTGCCTTTTTTGTTAATAGCTAACTAGAAAGTTTGGTTCCTTGTAATTTTTCTCATCATAGAATAATTCCACTCCTTTCTTGCTATAATTTTGGAAGCCTTGTTCAGTTTAAAACTCCCTTGGGGTATTGTTCATCTAAAAGTCTTTTACATAAATTGATTTCAAGCACTGTTCAGCTTAAAGCTTTTACATAAAAATTTGGAGTCTCTTAGGTGTTCACGTATGAAATTTCTAGATTTGGAGAATTCCTAGAATGTTCTAAAGTTGGAGAATTTGGGCACGGTGACCATATCAGGGCATTATGCCCCAAGGGAATGCAGAGAGGATCTGCATGTGCCATGGCCCGGCATCCCACAGTGCAGTTCTATAAAAGGTGAAATGGCTAGGTAGTTTTATTTGCATTCTTTTGCATTTCTCTTCCTAAAAAAAAGATCAAATTTTAATTCATACGACTTGTCTTCAAAAGTTTTACTGTAATCCATGTTCCTTTTTCTCCCTCTTTTAAGGTATTTTCCGAGAATTTGGAGGTGCAAGATGTGCACATAATATAGTGAAGTACCCTCAGTGCCGGCAGCATGCCCTGATGATCATCCAGCAGCTGGTGCTCTCTCCCAACGGGGACGATGACATGGGCACCCTCCTGGGGCTAATGCATTCAGCCCCACCAACAGACCTGCAGTTGAAGACGGATATCCTAAGAGTAAGTTCAATAGGTGTGACAGTATTACTCTTTTAGTCTGTGCATGTCTTTGGGTTTGAGGTGAGTTTCTTGTAAGCAGCATATAGATGGATCTTGCTTTTTTATCCATTCTATTACTCTGTGTCTTTTGATTGGTGCATTCGGTCCATTTACATTTAGGGTGACTATTGAGAGAGATGTACTTATTGCCATTGCAGGCTTTAGTTTCCTGGTTACCAAAGGTTCAAGGTTAGCCTCTTTAGTATCTTACTGCCTAACTTAGCTCGCTTATTGAGCTGTTATATACACTGTCTGGAGATTCTTTTCTTCTCTCCCTTCTTATTTCTCCTCCATTCTTTATATGTTGGTTGTTTTATTCTGTGCTCTTTCATGTTTCCTTTAACTGCTTTTAGTGGGTAGTTGATTTTTTTTTTGCCTTTAGTTAGTATTTGGTTGGTCTGCTTTCTTTGCTGTGATTTTATTTTCTCTGGTGACATCTGTTTAGTCTTAGGAGTGCTCCCGTCTAGAACAGTCCCTCTAAAATACCCTGTAGAGGTGGTGTGTGGGAGGCAAATTCCCTCAACTTTTGCTTATCTGGGAATTGTTTAATCCCTCCATCATATTTAAATGATAATTGTGGTGGATACAGTATCCTTGGTTCAAGGCCCTTCTGTTTCATTGCATTAAATATATCATGCCATTCTCTTCTGCCCTGTAAGGTTTCAATCGAGAAGTCTGATGATAGCCTGATGGGTTTTCCTTTATAGGTGACCTTTTTCTCTCTAGGTGCCTTTAAAACTCTTTCCTTGTCCTTGATCTTTGCCATTTTAATTATTATGTGTCTTGGTATTGCCCTCCTTGGGTCCTTTCTGTTGGGAGTTCTGTGTATTTCTGTGGTCTGTTCGATTATTTCCTCCCCCAGTTTGGGGAATTTTTCAGCAATTGTTTCTTCAAAGACACTTTCTATCCCTTTTTTTCTCTCTCTTCTAATGGTACCCCTATAATACGGATACTGTTCCTTTTGGATTGGTCACACAGTTCTCTTAATATTGTTTCATTCCTGGAGATCCTTTTATCTCTCTCTGTGTCAGCTTCTATGCGTTGCTGTTCTCTGGTTTCTATTCCATCAATGGCCTCTTGCATCTTATCTATTCTGCTCATAAATCCTTCCAGAGTTTGTTTCACTTCTGTAATCTCTTTCCGGGCGTCTGTAATCTCCCTCCGGACTTCATCCCTTAGCTCTTGTATATTTCTCTGCATCTCCATCAGCATGTTTATGATTTTTATTTTGAATTCTTTTTCAGGAAGACTGGTTAGGTCTGTCTCCTTCTCAAGTGTTGTCTCTGTTATCTTTGTCTGCCTGAAATTTTGCCTTTTCATGGTGATAGAGATAGTTTGCAGAGCTGGCACAAGTGACAGCTGGAAGAACTTTCCTTCTTTTTGGTTTGTGACCTTCCTGTCCTGGGAGAACAGCGACTTCTAGTGGCTTATGCTGAGCAGCTGCGCGTAGGCAGGGCTTCTGATTCCTGCCCGGCTGCTATAGAGTTTATCTCCGCTGTTGCTCTGGGCGTGGCCTGCCTCTGGCTGCTGCTCCGATATGGTGGAGCCATGTTGGAGGGGGAGCATCTGGGAGGCTATTTATCTCTGTGAGGGGCCTCCGTGCTCCCTGCTGCCCAGGGGGTTAGAGTGCCCAGAGTTCCCCAGATTCCCTGCTGCTGGACTAAGTGTCCCAGGACACTTCTGTCCGGCTGTGGGATCCCTGTCCCTTTAAGACTTCCAAAAAGCACTCGCTTTTCTTTGTCCCCAGGGCGCCAGCCGCAGGGACCCACTCACAGGTCTTACTGTCCTGTTTCCCTAGTATCCAGGACCCCACGCATGCACTGTGTCTGCGCTCTGGTGTGGATGGCTAGGGCTGGGTGTTTAGCAGTCCTGGGCTCCCTCTCCCTCCCCGCTTGGACTCCTCTCCTCCCACCTGGAGCTGGGGTGTGGGGCGCTCAGGTCCCGCCGGGCTGGGGCTTGTATCTTACCCTCTTCGTGAGGCGCTGGGTTCTTGCAGGTGTGGATGTGGTCTGGATGTGGTCTGGATGTTGTCCTGTGTCTTCTGGTCTCTCTTCTAGGAAGAGTTGTCTTTGTTATATTTTCATAAATATATGTGGTTTTGGGAGGAGATTTCCGCTGCTCTACTCATGCTGCCATCTTGGCTCCACCTCCCTCCTGGGAATTTTTATGTCAGTATTACTCTTTTGCTACTAACATCTGTTGGTAGTTTTAAGTGATTTAAAACTATGGTTAACTCTTCTGGCAGTTTTTCTTGAAGTCAAAAATGATGTCAAAGTAATAATAGCAGAAAGAAAGCCGGGGTCTTTACCCTGACCTCCAGGGCCCTCAGGGCACCGTGCTCTTGAACTCTGACTTCCCCTCCTGGTGCCCTCACCTCATTCCTGCCACTGCCGTCAGAGAGTGGACAGCTGCCTCCCACAGGCAGGCATTTCTTTTATTAACTTGTTTATTCAATTAATGTCTCATGATGAGAAGTTAGCATTCTTTTCTTTATTATTTATTTCCTCTTGTTTGATTATGATAATTTTTAATTTTATTTTAAAAGCCAGATTAACCTGACCACAGTTTTCTCTTAAAACAAGAAGGAAACCTACATGTATGGTTCTGTTGGAGAACATTTGGACATTTGGAGGGATTGTTGGGGAAAAAAACAAGTGACTTCAAAGGGTGTTAAGGTTGCCAGCATTTTAAAGATACATTTTCCTCCTTTCTTGGTACCTACCTTTTAAAATTGGGTTTGTAAAACACTGGTAAAGCCTACAAGAAGAGTTGGCTGACCCGTAATTTTAAGGCAGTGTTGTTTTGGTCAGTGGCCGTACTGACTCTCAGACTGGGGGAGGTAAGGGAGGACAGTCCTGATGTGTTGCATTTACTGATTTCCGTGGCGTGAATACTCCCACTTGACCTATTGCAGGCAACTAATGTGGATTGGGAAGAGATTTACAATAGCATCCCATTATGTAGTATCTCAAGAGCACAGGTAGTAATAAAATATTGAAAATAAATAAGAATTATGAGTTTTAAGGATTTATTTTTGTTTTTAAAATATTTTTTTAGTTATTAATTTATAGAACTTCATTTTTTAATTATTCTTGTGTTTCAACCACTGTCATGCAAAATTCCAAAAATATAACAGTTGGTTCTGAACAACCAGAATGAGCTGGCTGTTCATTCCACCTCACTGAGAACAGTAGTGAGGAGAATTTGGAACCCCTGTTTCCATTTTTGCTGCATTTAGAACTGCTTCTCAGTGCCTCCATTCAACTGATACAATCGTAGGCCTGTATAATTTATTTGTAATTATTTGTGCATAAACCCAAAATTCCATGACATGTATGTAGTATTTTAAAATTCTGCTTATGCACAAATTTGAGTTATATGCGTTATATTTATGTAAATGTAGATAACATAGCTGATGTTTTGTCTAATTAACCACCTAGCATCTACATCTCATTGTAATTTTGGTGTTTGCTACTTACCATTAATTACTGATTTAAGCAGGATATTAACTTATTCATGGTATTTGAAAATTTTCATGTACTTATGTTATACTGTGATAATGTCAGAGTGTCAACAGAGGGCAGGTTTTGAAGTAGTGTAGTAGACTTACCCAGAGGTACATGCTAAAGAGTACTGGGCTAAAGATTAATAAGCATGGCTTTCCTAACCCATGTCATAATTCTCACCAGCTAGGTGATTTTGTACATATTACTTTAACTCTGAATTTATCCTTCCTAATATATAAGATAATTCTTTTCCTGTTTCTCCCCAACTACGTTGTGAAGGTAATAATGGTGATGGGCTTGTATTATATGCCAGGAACTCTGCTAAGAATTTTACCTGTATTTCCTGTGAAACAAGTTATTACACACACAGGAAATTCTGACCCAGAAAGGTTAAGTAACTGAACGTGGTAAAACACTTTTTAATGTGGGAGTCAGAATTTCAACCCTGGCATTCTCTCTCACACAGTGCTTGCATTTTATCTCCAGTCTAGGTTATAAGGTGTAAAAATAGGAAAAAGTTGTGAAGTCTTGTGTTGATCCGAACTGATAATTGCAACCATAAGTACAGTTTTTTTGTTTGTTTGTTTTTGTTTTTCATAACTACTTTCATTTCATTTTATTTTATTTTATTTTATTTTATTTTATTTTATTTTATTTTATTTTATTATGTTATTTTATGTTATTTTATTTTATTTTATTTTATTTTATTTTATTTTATTTTATTTTATTTTATTTTATTTTATTTTATTTTATGTTTTTGAGAGGGCATCTCTCATATTTATTGATCAAATGGTTGTTAACAACATTAAAATTCTGTATAGGGGACTCAATGCACAGTCATTAATCAGCCCCAAGCCTATATCTCAACAGTTTCCAATCTTCTGAAGCATAACAAACAAGTTCTTACATGGTGAACAAGGTCTTACACAGTGAATAAGTCCTTACATGGTGAAGAGTGCAAGGGCATTCATCACAGAAACTTTCAGTTTTGATCACGCATCATGAACTATAAACAATCGAGTCAGATATGATTATTCGTTTGATTTTTATACTTGATTTATATGTGAATCCCACATTTCTCCCTTATTACTATTATTTTTTAATAAAATGCTGAAGTGGTAGGTAGATGCAAGATAAAGGTAGAAAACATAATTTAGTGCTGTAAGAGGGCAAATGTAGGTGATCAGGTCTGTGCCTATAGACTAAGTATTAAACCAAGCTAGACAAGGGCAACAAAACATCCACGGATGCAGAAGATTTCTCTCAAAACAGGGAGGGTGAGGTTCTAAGCCTCATCTCTCCTGATGGCCCCCCTGCATAAGTACAGTTTTTTAAGTCTGACAGGATACGGAAACTGTATCATTACCAAATCCTATTAAAAGGGAAGTGTCTTGTTGCATAGTAATAGAATATGTCATATTTCTAAATTTTATTTGCATATACAGATTGCATAGTTCCTGTCTTTCAAAATAATAAATTAAGGTGTAGGTACATACAATAAAATTTTCCTAATTCCTAAAGCAATATATTTCAATATGGTAAATATATATATTAATATTTAGCCTTTCCTTTCTTCAAATATCATTATAAATGTCTGAGATATTTTAATAATAATTGTATTAAATGTTATGATTGGGGATATTATAAATTCTGTCTTAATATTAGGTACTTGTGGTGTTACCAGTTGCTGAAACAGGGAAAAGCTGCCCATGGGTCTGTAAACAGATTGCATATTGCTGATTTAGGCAGTATAGTGTCATGGGTAAGGGCCTGAGCAAGGGAATCCAGCAGCCTGCATTTAAATCCTGCCCTTGCCATTAAGTAAGCTATATATTCTTTGGCAAGTTATTTAACCACACTGGGCCTTAATTCCTCATCTATAAAATGGGGATAATAGTGCTTAATTCATAGGATCATGGAGAGGATTAAATAAGCTAATGTATAACAACACTTAAGTGCCTACTACATAGTGAATGCTGTATAAAACTATGTGAGATAGTTTCATAATTTGTTGCTTTTAGTGTGGACAGTCCAGGAAATAACTGATAGTTGTAAAAGATCATTTTACTTGTATGGCTTTCAGGTGTTAATTCTTAGCATTTACAGCTATTCTGAGAAAGAGCATGCTTGGAGCTAAGTCCTCTGAAGTGATTCCTCTTTCCAAAGCATCAGGATATGGTCACTTTATGAACTGAAATATTTCATGTTTTATCTGCCATAACCATCTCTTTGATCCTTTCTAGAATAAATCAGTTTGTATACATGCACAGTCTTAAGTGTTCATGATTGTGTAAAATTATACTAGAATATATCTTTTACTTAATAAAATTATCTTGTAAAAATCATGAATTCAGTGATGTTGTCATCCATCAAAGACATAGGAAAAGCTTTTCAGCGAGGATTTGGATACAGCCTTATTCTGTCAAAGGAAATATATGGTAGTGTCAATGAAAGTTTTCTTCTTTTAATATGGCATTTTTAAATTAGTAAAATATTTTAGTAAAATAATTTATAGAGTCATAGGACTATTGGATAAATGACAAATATATCAGATGTTCACAGAATGGTGTTCTCCTTTGACATTTTATTTTTTTAATTCGAATGATAAATTTTGGGTTTTTTTTTTCTTTCCTTTATAGGCCCTCCTATCAGTCCTTCGAGAAAGCCATCGTTCAAGAACAGTTTTTAGGAAAGTTGGAGGATTTGTGTACATTACGTCCTTGCTTGTTGCCATGGAAAGATCTTTGAGCTCACCACCCAAGAATGGCTGGGAGAAAGTGAACCAGAATCAAGTGTTTGAACTTCTCCACACGGTGTTCTGCACATTGACTGCAGCAATGCGCTATGAGCCAGCCAACTCTCATTTCTTCAAGACAGAGATTCAGTATGAGAAGTTGGCAGATGCTGTTCGATTTCTTGGCTGCTTTTCAGACCTAAGAAAAATAAACCCTATGAATGTCTTTCCCTCAAATACACAACCATTTCAAAGACTTTTAGAGGAAGACACGATCTCCATAGACTCGGTGTCACCCACTTTACGGCACTGCAGTAAACTCTTTATTTATCTCTACAAAGTTGCCACAGATACTTTTGACAGGTATGGCTCTGCTCTGTGCTCTGAATTAAAGGGAGTACTAAGTATGACTTCAACATTAAGGCTTGAATGATAAGTTAACCTGAATGAAAATGAAAACAAATGAATCTTTTATTTGCCTGTCTTTCACTTTATTTGTGCATATTACTATTGTTCTGATGTTAAGTTTTCCAACATGGACATTTGTGTATTATTTGTAAACCCAGGGTCAGTTAATTCTTAATACACTTAATGAAACAGTTTCTATGAAGTCACTTTAATGGTGTTAAGTATTGTTATCTTTTTCTTCTTTATTTTCAACATTAGGTATAGACTTACTGATACTATTTATCAACAGAACATGGTTGTGATTATGTATTTTCAGACAGATGATTTATTCTCAACATTCATAACCATTCTCAACATTTTATAATTGTTGAGAAATGATAGAGCTTCCTAAGAGACATTAATTAATAGTTCAAGACTCCACCAGATTCATTTACTCATTTCCTTTGTTGATGAGTACTTAATGAACACCTTTCCTGTGCCAAGTAATTGTGCTGGGCCTTGAGGGTTCAGCTCAGCACAAGACTGCCTTGGTCATGGCCATCATTTAGCTTAAATACAGACACCTAAATAAACAATTATATGGTGATAAAATCTGTGATATGGGAATCTAGCATTATAAGGGAGATTGTAGGAGTGCCCTTTACCTAAATAGCTTACTTTCAGTTCTTACACTGTGTTTTCGATTAAATTCCCACTTTGAAAATCATGTTGAGTAGTCATGCTGCAAATTTGTCCCAACCATTATCACTTTTGCAGTTAACCATAGTTTTATTTCATGAAGTAAATCAATTGTTTCTATATTGCCCCCATAAATAAAGCACATAACTATTAGATAGAGCTCTGCTAGGCTTTACGTCTATGGAATACCTACTTTGAAGTATATACCGAGATATTTCTTAGACCTTAATACTTAGATAAGAAAGTGCAGGTAATATAGGTAATAAAATTGTTTTCCAATTTTTCCCATCTTTAAATAAAAATGCATTTATGTTATCAATTTATAGGAAACATGAGATAGTGTAGTGTTCAAGAAATAAGCTGTTTAAAATTGAAATTTGTATGTTTAGATTTAACCTCTTTTCCCTTGTTTTCTACTTTCTGGTTAGTTAAGTATACCTAATTTTTAGTTCACTTTGTCAGAAACAGGGCTAGAGCACTCTGTTTAACTCTGTGTTAAATGTTCACCTTAGTGGATAAGCACCTGCCTTAAGCATGCTTCTCTGTTTCCCTCAGTGCATGTGTTGTAGTCTTGTTCCTTGTTCCTGCGGAGAATGGAGGATGTTCCTTATTAAACTTTTTAACTGGTATTTCTTGTGAAACTAACCAACTGCCAACTTGGTGTTCTCTTCTAACCTCTCTAAACCACCCTGTCTGTTTTGTTGTCTGTAGTCGTGCAGAACAGATCCCTCCTTGCCTGACAAGTGAGTCTTCTCTCCCCTCTCCTTGGGGTACACCAGCTTTGTCCAGGAAAAGGTACTGATCTTATAACAGATGTGAATCTTTTTTTGTGTGGGTTTTTTTCTTCTGTGCTTAATTATATGTTAATATAGTTATTGTGCTTTGTAACTTCCTTTTTTTTTGGCTAGTTGATCTTTTAATTTTTTTAGGTTTTCAAATTGTCAACTTCTCCTGAGTACATTTATGAGAGTAAACTGTGTTGATGCTATGAAGACACAAAGGACATGTAGAGTTCTATCATTCAGCTGTATTATAGACTAAGGTACACATTTTGCTTTGAGAGCAGGCATATCTTTTATTAAAGTTTCTTTAGAAATGAGGATTTAGTGCTCCTTTAGGTGGAGTACTTTTCTACTTTTCCTTTTTCCTTTATATGTGGTTGGGATCATCATTCTTTGGTTTGTACTGTTACTCCAAAGTGAGCATCACAGCGCTGGCAAGGAAATGCATTTTCTCAACCAGGTTCAACCAGTTGAAATGTGATGCTGTTAAGAAGGCTTGTCATAGCCAACCTTTGAAAAAGTGAATAAAACACCCACGCCAGCTGTTGGCTTTCATCAGTTCTGTATAAATCTCTTTCTAAGCTGATCTAGTCTATGTCATATATAAAATTTATGAATATAAAGAACCAGCAGTTGATCGACTGGAGTACAATTAAGATCCATTTAAGATTCCATTTGCAACCTGTACTTAAGAGTGGTCATACTCTGTGCAGTTGGCACCAAATACTCTTCTTCCCCTTTTTTCCTCATAACCAAGGTCAAGTCCTTAAGTCTTGTATTAATATTCTTCGATTGTGGTTTCTTAAAAATGAGGTTCTTAGGTTCTGCTGTGTTGTTTAATTTTGTTGCTATTCAGATTTTGAATCTTGAATATAGTTGGAGTTACTATAAACTAAAACTAATTTGTTACAGATTCTGTATTTCAGTGTATTGCGATAGTAACATTAGGTACATGGAGTTGAATTTTCCTTTTTCTTTTAAATTTACACCAGGGCTTACAGCTCATTTTCTTCCAGTAAATCATGGCATAGTTCAGAATAGTCTTAAATTTAATGTTGTTCAATATTTTGTATTTAAAAACTACTATTTTTTTAAGAGCAATTCTTAATTCAAGAATTAAGTTCACCTAGTATATTTTCTGTTGCTAAAGAATGAAGTAGAAGGTATTCTTGCTGCTTGAAGATTCATGTGTATCCACTATCCCATAGAACTACTACCCCACAGAACTATTTTAGAAATAGTTTCAATTACTAATAGTTTTAATTTTTGGAAAATCACATTTACAATTCTATCGTAAATGGTAAGGCTTTACAATTGCTGTCTTTAAAAATATTTAACCCTTTCGAGTATTAGCCAAAAATCATACTTCAAATAGAAATTTGTAGATTAAAGGAATACATATTTTTGAAAAAAAAATCCATCAGACGTTACTATTTATTTAAATGGTAATTTGTCAAAGAGAAGACAGCATTTTTTCTGTGTTCTAAAGAATTATTTAAGGCCTTTTGTCAAATTTGCAACACAGCTGCATGTAACAATGCCATGTCTTTGACTTAAGGGGAAAGCTGTCACTGAATCAGCAGAGTTGAGTGACTCTTATCCTTGGGAATTCTAATCAGACTTACAAGTTGATGGTACCTCAAGGATGCTCCCAGTACTGTTCACACTAATAATAAGATCAATGTTGACATTTTCAGGCTGCCATTCTGGTCTGATTACATACATTTTGCTCAGTGATAAGAATCATAAGCTAATAAAGAATACAATGTTTTTCTCAAATATGAACTTTTGAAATTAGAATATCTATGAAACATCTCAAAAAATTATATAAGCTCATGGACATGTTGTGGCAAAATATATTTTTGTTGGCAAAAGGAGAAACCAATGTTGTATTAGTTATTATGGCTTGTGGTGTATTCAGATACTGGGGAAGTTCAGAGCTTGTGATACTTGTGAAATCCCAGAGATTCTTCTCTTAACTATTTTAAGAATTGGAGAAAAAAATTAGGAAACTTCATATTTGGAAAACTAAAATTAATAATTTTTCAGTATTGTTCAGGACTACTAGAACAGAATTAAAAGCCATACAATATTCAATCAGAGTTTGAGGAAGTGAAAACAAAGTAATAACCAAGACTCTCTAGAATGTCTGCAATGGAGAAAAGGGTGGAAAGTACTAGTTACCATTCAGACATGGTGTCCATTACTTAGTCTTGCCTGTACACACTTGATGATAATTAAGGCAAAGGAAATTCAGAATTTAAATATTTAAATATATATACCAACAGAGGTAGATAAGTCTTTATATTTCAAGTAGCAGTTGCTGTAGGTTTTAAAAGTAATTGTAACAAAATTCACTGAATTTTGAAATGTCACTTTTATACTGTCTTTGCAAACGGTTCGGTCTTGCTTGGGAATTTTCCATTTAATAAGCTTACCATGATTTTTAAATTGAAAAAGTAGTAATACATGTCTGTGTTGATACCTAAGTCACTTAGTAAGAATTGTTATATGATGCCTGTTAAGTAGACTTAATTTTAGTTAATAATCATGATTTAGATTCCTATAGTGTCTGCAATATTTTTCTAGTTTGAGGATGAATGTAATTCCTGTATCAGAATATTATTTTCTTAAGATCAAAACCTTTACTACTGTAATAGCTAGTATTAGTAAACAGTTTGGCTGCCAAAGACATAAAGTCCTTGTATATCCATAATTTAAGTTCAAATCTATATTAAATCAGCCAACTCAAATAGTTTGGAAGGCCTATAACTAAAATATATAACTATAATCTATTTTTTCCTCAAATTTGGGCTTTTCTTGTCTGTAATGAAAACAATTTTTACAAAATGTTTTAATGGTTACAGATTCCTATTATAGAGGAATTAACAAATCTTTTTTCTAGGTAGAATATTTAAAACAATATATTTTAAAGAATAATTTAAAAATATTTTAAAAAATAACTGAAATATTTAATTTAAAATATTTTAAAGATAAAGGGAGCAATGTAGAAAGAGGATACTATTGGTAATAAGCATTTAGAAATCTACCTTTGTTTAGAAATGAAATCTTTCTAAACAAAAACAGCAAAAAAATAAAAATAAGGAGTGAAAAAATGAGTGGGTGAAAAGATATGCTGACTTTAAATAAACTAGGAGAGTCCGTGTCCTTTTTTATAAAGGAAACAGTACTTTCCTAGAATCTCTTAAAAAGAGAATGATATGTTTTTTTTTAAACATGCAGTGCCAATTCTTTGCTACTAAATCAATGACTTAAAGCGTCTGTTTGCCAAGCTGCTCTTGTGCCAGAGAGCTGAAACTGTACTGCTCTTGGAGACAGAGCTCCACCTTAGACAAATCAAGCTGGAACTGATTCATCAGAACAAAGAGCTCCCATAGGCTGAAGCCCCAAGCATCTGTTTCCTCGTGCTGAGATACAAAATGTGCAAAACTCATAAATTGTAGAAGAAGAATATGAAATAGAAAGTGGGGGTCATTGATGAGAAGAAATGTATGTTCAGGACATGTCTAGGCTTTCTAACTCAAAGAAACTTACTGTGTAAAACATGCTTTCTAAGTTCTTAAAAATTGCGATGAATATTTTCAGTGGTAGGGAGGATAATGCAAAAGGAAATGAATGTAGCTCCAAGAAGCTAAAGGAAAACTCCTTGATGCTAATATATTCATTGTCAGGTAGCCAAGATTCTGAGCCAACCCTGACTCAGTTGACCCCATTATAAAGTAGGCCACTTTGATCTTGTTAGTCTTGATTATTTTACCTATGGTTTAAGGAAAGGTTAAAAAAAACAAACAGGTAGTTTCAAAATAAAAATCTCTTGAGGGATTTTACTTACACTCTCATCACCTGTTATCAGAATTATCACCTTTCCTATAGTTTTAACTATGCCTTCACCTACTCTTACATCTTCCAGTATGTACGGTGCCATTTTCCCCCAGCTTTATTGAGCTATAATTGACATACAGCACTCTGTAGGTTTAAGGTGTGTAGCACAATGACTTATGTATCTTGCAAAATGATTACCACAGTAAGTTTCACTAGCATCCATCATCTCATACAGATACAAGGGGAAGAAAAATGTTTTTATCCTCACAATGAGAACTTTTAGGATCTACTCGTTTAGCAACTTTCAGATATACTATAGTGCAGTGTTAGCAGTAGTCATTATGTGCCATTCTTCAATGAAACAATCCAAATAGGAAATGGTGAAGACATATAAAAACCCAGAAGAATTGATAGTTAAATTGTCTGTATGTGACATTAATAATTGGTAATACATTGCTTTTTTTATCTCCTACCTTAAAGTGTTTTGTAATGTAAATATGAATTACAAGGCTTTTTTGCTTATCGTGGATAAAGGTAACAGAAGATGAAGAAAATGTACAGAAAATGTGGTTAGAATTAAACACCAAATTACCCTTCTTTTTTATAGGCATGCATATCATTCTGTTTCAACTCCTCCCACTTACCCTCCTAAAAATGCTACTGACCTGAAACTGCCTGTGGCAACTTCCTCTTTCCCGAGTTCAGATGCCGTCGTCATCCACCCTGGAGCCATGCTCGCTATGTTGGACCTCCTGGCCTCTGTTGGGTCAGTGACACAGCCAGAAGTAAGCATGGACGTTAGCTCTTCCCCGTCTATAAGGAGTGGACTGGCCTGTGTGTGGCTGCGTGATCAGGGGAGCGGGCCCAGGAAGATGGGAAGGGTGATGTGTCGGTACTTAAGTAGGTAAAGGAAAGAAAGCAGATTTTTCTGTTTGAGTCCTAACTTTCTTCATGAATGGTAGATATGTATGTTTTAGAATACAGTTCATTTGTTACAAATGCAACCAAGACATCTGGTGCTAAAATCTGTTTCTCTGGAAATCCAGCTCAGCAGTGGGAATTGTTAATAAATAGTACAAAAAGAAAAATGACTGAAGATATCACTTGGAGGCTATTTTTCTGTTTTGACTGAATAGCAATTGAGTTCGGGTGAATTGGAGTTTGGGTGACTTATTTTGTTCAAGTGTTGTCTGGGCTTTAAAGCCTAAAATGTCACAAATGTCAACAGCAGGCCTTCCTTTAAACTGGTTACTGACCCACCATGAATAAGTCTCCACCCATTATTTCTACAAAAATAGTAATACCATTAGTTACATAGTCATGTAATACAAAAGACTTGAAAGAGAATGGAGTCCAGCTGGTTACGCTTGTAGTAAAATAAGAAGAGGGAGAGCTTAGCGAGCCCTGTTCTGGAGTTGTTGCATCACCCTCAGCCAGCTGCCTTATCCATCTGAATGTAGCACGAAGCATGGAGAGACCTATTTATCAAAAGGTGTGCTACATGGGGAGAGAATTATCACCTATCTTACTAAGAATGCCCTGGTAGCATATATTTCTTTGTTAATTCTAGCATGCTTTGGACCTTCAACTTGCTGTGGCAAACATTTTACAATCCCTGGTGCACACAGAAAGAAACCAGCAGGTCATGTGTGAAGCGGGGCTTCATGCCCGGCTGCTGCAGCGGTGTAGTGCTGCGCTGGCCGATGAGGACCACTCTCTGCACCCACCCCTCCAGCGGATGTTTGAGCGATTAGCCTCTCAGGCTCTGGAGCCCATGGTACTCAGGTCAGTACATTCTCCTTTTCACATACAAATAAGCCACAATTAGTAATGGCAGTTCCCAGAGTCTTAATTTCAAGAGTTCTTACTTTCATAGATGTATATTCAGGTATCTATGGGCAAAAAACAAAACACACCAAAATAATAGGCAAAATGCTTAAAAAACAGATAAATCTCGTTGTTAGTAAACAAAAGATGTTTCTGTCCATTGATCATTTCTTCCACTTGAATCTAGTGAACTCTTCACTTACCTTTAAAAATAAAGTGAAATTTTTATGATTTGCATCTACTTTATATTTAAGAACTCTTCATATATAAGGATTCTTTTAAGAAATAATTCTTTAAATTTTTTATTTTTAAATAGCTATTCAGAGAAAGTTGTAAAGATAGGTCAGATAGGTTCTGTGAGCCTTTCCTAAGTCTCCTCCAGTGGTCACATCTTAAGTAACTATAGTAATAACATCAAAACGAAGAAACTGATATTGGTACAATACCTGCTATAGTCCCTGTTCTGTTACTTATCCACTTATCCTAGATATATGTTAACCACCGCACAATCGGGGTGTCGCAAAGACCTCCCTAGTGCTTCATCCACTCCTCTAATCACCACCATCCTAGCCCCTCAAAACTTCTAATTTGTTTTTCATCTCCATAATTTGGTCACTTTGAGAATGTTATATGAATGAAATTATACATAATGACCTTTTGAGATAGGCTTTTTTTAACTTACAATGCCTTTGAGATGCGTCCAAATTGTTATGTGTCAATAGTTTGTTTTTTTGTTGAGTATTATTCCTTAGTATGGGTATACCTTGTATAGTGTCACTATCCAAGAAATACATACTTAAATAAAACCTTTCTTAATGCAAGTGAAGTAGCACACTCAGTTTTAGGAATGAAACAACATTTTGAAAAATATCCAAACATTTGATAATGTAAGTCATCTTGTCCCTCCTTACAAAAAATATAGTCATTTGCCTTGTCACTTTCAGAATATAAACAGCTCTCTTTATAATTTTTCTCTGCTGTTAAAGTACTCCTTTTTTATAAAAATGTTTGGAACTTTCTTAAAAATGGTTGGACTTTATTTGTGATTTATGTTTTTTAACTGTCTCTAAACTAATGGTGGGTTAAGAAAAACCCACACAGTAATGTTTCTCACTCAAGGAATAACTGCCTTTTCTCTTCTTTAGGGAATTTTTGCGTTTGGCAAGTCCATTAAATTGTGGTGCCTGGGACAAAAAATTGTTAAAACAATATAGGGTCCACAAACCAAGTTCACTGAGTTATGAGCCAGAGATGAGAAGTAAGTTGACCTTTGAAGTTCCTGTTTTTGGTTTATTTTATAAATGAAAATCATCTGGGGGATGAATATTATTTTAAGAAGTTTGATTATTAGAGTAAGAGAAGGCTTTGTTGTTGTGTGTTGTTACTTAAATGGAGAAACACAAAATGTGGTTGGTTGACTGAAGAAGGGGACAAATGGGGCCAGGGAATAAATCATTGATGTAATTAAGCAATCTGGAAGAGATGAGAATTAGGTGCACAATTGCTGCTAATTAGGCAGTTTCTGCTAAGGGAGACACAGAATTAAAAATACTGAGAAAAGTAGTTGAGCTACATCTAAGAGTATAGTATGGATACGGAAAGAAGTGAAGCCAAGCAGCTAGTGATAGGCTGGGATAAAAGAGATTTATCACTGGACTGGAAAATAATGACTAGGCCAAAAAGGAAATGGAGTGAGAGGAAAGGAATGAGAGAACTGGAGGGTTTGGGAGAAGCTGGTCGGGTGGATAAGTGAATACAATCAAAATTGGAGCAGTGAAAAGAGCAAAGAAAAAGTCCATGCCCCAGACTATAGCTCTGGAGTGAAGTAGCAGCAGAGCTCGTTGGAGGAAAGGCAATCAGTGAACTTAGAAGTGAGGTGTTTTTGGTGTGCATGTGGGCTTTGACATCCCAGCACATTGGCAAGAATTGGTGCAGAGTCCGTAGGGAGGGAGGCTTCTCAGTAGAAAGCTCAGGTGCATGGGAATCACTTGCACTGGATTTCCAGCCATTGTTAATCCTGTTCTTTGGTTCATTTTTTTACTTTACAATTCATTCTGTATCATTGCTAGCCATAGAGATGAGGCATTTGTTTTGACGGATTGATGTGACCATTACTAATGCAGCAGGAAAGAATAAACTTAGAAAAGTAGACTGGCTGCTCTGAAAGGATGCAGTGATCATTGAGTTCAACCCCTGGTTTTTTTCAGGTGAGAATCAGGGATTAGACAACCTCCAACCATTATTTCAATCTTAATTTTTCTTCCTGCAGATTATTATCAGTGACTAGTGAATACTGTATTTTGGAAACTTTTAAGATCTCTTTAGCCCCAACACAGTTATATTGGAAAACAGAAGTATTGCAGGTTTTCATGTCGATTAATGTATGTCATGTCAAATAATGTAGATTTGTATTTTTGTTGTTTTTTTTTTGTACTTTACATAGTTAGAATTGAATTGTGATTTCCTTTGCAAATAGTAGAAATAAAAGGAGTTCCTTTCTCTAAAAGAATATTGAAATATTTCTTATGGTGGCCTGAATGCTTAGCACATTTAAGAGGGCAATAGTTACATTTATGTAGTTTATCTTGAGAGGGAATATTTTCTCCATTTGTAATTATTCCTGAAAAATAGAAGTTTATTAAAAATTTTTCTTTTAATTCTTGAAATGATTACTGTTTATATGCATATAGGTATTTTTAAATTTAAGCACTTTTGTTATTACATTTAATTTTAATAGTTTTAATGGAAGACCTAAAAATGGGGTAAGATGGGAGAGACAAGTTTCTGCTATTTATGATATTTTTTATGAGAAAGATGACCTGTTTCTTTCTATTATAATGCTTGTAGGATATTTTACTTCCTTCTCAAAGAGAAATAATAAATAATTTTGTGATAGAAAAGTCTGGTTTTATAAACATTTAATACTTCAAACATTCAGTGAATCAAAAATACGTTCATTATACATGTAATTTATAATAAAAGTACACTGTAGCAATCCCTTAGATAATGGTTACTGGTAATTTTTATTATTTCTACTCTGTATTTCCCATACTTTTGCCATGTGTTTATTACTTTAGTAATAACTAAAAAAGGAAACACATGCTATTTAAGTTTAAAAATTACTGTAAAGTACATTAAAACTGGATAATAGCTTTGGTGTTTAAAATTATTGTATTTTCAAACTGAAGAGTGGTATTTCAAAATAAGTCAGCTTTGTAATGTCATTATTTTAGCAATCAACATGAGATTTTTCCCAAGAGATTTTCTTTGACTTAACAGGTAGTATGATCACATCTGTGGAAGGTCTGGGTTCTGATAATGTTTTCAGCTTGCATGAAGATAACCATTACCGGATAAGCAAGAGCCTGGTAAAATCTGCAGAAGGAAGTACTGTACCTTTGACCAGGGTAAAGTGTCTGGTCTCCATGACAACCCCACATGACATCAGACTTCATGGGTCATCAGTTACTCCAGCTTTTGTTGAGTTTGACACATCCCTTGAAGGGTTTGGGTAAGGAATTTTCAAGGTAGCAAAGCCTTATTATTTTATGCCTCATGCTTGCCTTTGACAAATAGATCTTTGGTTTTAAATCTACTGATTAAAGTATACTATAATGCTATATATTTTCAAACGATGAGTTCTTTGAGCCTGTTATTTTAAGATTTTTAGATTAAATTATTTTTAATTATTTATTGTACTAAATAAATTGATGTAGTAAAGGAGTCAGCAGTCTGAGACTCATGGCCCAGATCTGTTTTTGGAAATTTTGTTTTATGTTCTGTAAATAAAGTTTTACTGTAATAGAGCCACACTCATTTGTATGTCTTGTCTCTGGCAGCTTTCATAGTAGAGTGGCAGAGTTGAGTTGTGGAGACTATCTGGTTTGCAATATGTGAAATACTTATGGTCTGGCACTTTCCAGAAAATGCTTGCCAACCCCTGATTCAGTATAGTAAATTTATAGATAATATGCAAGTGGAAGTTAGATTAAAAACTCTTTAACTGGGTTTTATCATCTTCTTTCCCTTTAAGTACCTAGCTTAGTATCTTATAGATTGTAAATATCCAGTGACTATCAATTTCAAGTGGCAGAAAAGGCTCTAGTAGCAGAAGCAATGAAGAATATATATAGTGTTTTAGAGTCCTTCAGCCTTGAAATAGACACAGATGCTAATAGAACAGATCTCTGTCTATACTGGTTGTTTATGGGATTCTTATACATTGACCTAAAACTACAAATTGTATTTTAAGAACATTTTCGTGGGTTCTTACCAAACAGTGGATTAAAACATATTTGGGAATAGGCAAAATTAATCAGACAGTGGTAACAGGAGAGTGACTCCCTGGAAAAGGAACACAAGGGAATTTTTCTGTGGTTATGAAATTATTCCAATGTCTTAAACAAGAGTTATATACATTGATGCATTTTTACTATATGTAAATTATACTTATTAAATTATAATTTAATAAGGTATATAAATATACTTTGTAAATTGTAATTTAAATGAAAAATGATGCTATCAGAAATTTTTAATGTTTATCTTTTGCTACTCCCTCATAATTAAAAGAAGGGAGGGATTTTGTTAGGCAACCAGTATTCCATGATCTCCTATCTCTAGTTACCCTTGAAAAATGGCAGTTCATTTCACTGTAGTGAGGGCATAATGATAAGAGTTGGAAACAGTTGGTCTCTAATATGTATGTCTCATCTTTTCTTTAATAGCTGCCTCTTCTTGCCCAGTTTGGCCCCTCATAACGCCCCTACAAACAATGCCGTAACAACAGGTCTCACTGATTGTGCTGTGATCAGTGGCATTGGTTCCGGTAATTATTACTTTCTTTGCTTATGAGGTTGTTTTTTTAGGAGATTATATATATTTCTTAGAGTTCATTGCTTTTTTAGCTGCTTTTTAAAATGTGAATAAAAATTGGCACAAACTCTTCCATTGTTATTTTTCTATTCTTAGGTGAAAGGTTTTTCCCTCCTCCATCTGGCTTAAGCTATTCTAGCTGGTTTTGTATTGAACATTTTAGTTCTCCCCCAAATAACCACCCTGTCAGACTTCTTACTGTTGTGCGCCGAGCAAATTCCTCTGAGCAGCATTACGTGTGCCTTGCGATAGTTCTGTCAGCAAAAGACCGATCTCTGATTGTTTCCACCAAAGAGGAACTACTCCAAAACTATGGTCAGTATCTTCTTTTGCTTCTTGTGATTTATTAAAAGTATTAAACTTCATTTGAATATTCATGTTTAAGATACAGCTAGTAATTGTTTTCCATTTTAAATTACAGGGTAGAACAGGTTATGTGAAATCTTAAATATTGTTTCCCAGTGAATTTTAAGGCACTTGCAAAAGAGACTTAGATAGAAAACACTGGAGAGAGCTCCTAAAATAAGGATTCATCTCTACTTGCCAAAAAATAACAGCTTTTGCTAGGAGAGCAGATTGCTTGTTTGATATATTTTAGTAAGGATTTTCATTGGCTGTGAATTCTTCTTAACTAATAAATATTCATTGAGCACCTGCCTACCATATGTGCCACTCTGTGCTAGACACAATAACATTTTAATTACTTTATCCATCACTTACCTTCAAGACTTAATACATACTCTTTAACAATTCTAATTCTCTCTAACATGTCATAATGTTACATTGCTATACGATAGAACTTTAAACTCAAAACATTGAAGATCTTCCTTAATGGTGTAAATTACATAAAATATAAATTTCAACTTACTGAATTTTATCTGCTCTGAATATAAGCATTTATATATAAATATACATCTTTTCTTTATCATCTTCTAATTTTGTCTTAACTAAGTACCATATATTGCTTCACATGTGGTTGGTATTCACATAATAATTAAATATGAATACTAGCTCCCCAATTAGATTTTAGGGCTTCTCGGTGTTCCTCATCATGTAGCACAAAATTAGGCATCAATACAGTAATTGCTCTAAAATTCTTGTTAGGATACTTTATTTGCCTCTTTTGTGTTATTTGGTCCCATTGATATTTTCCTCCTAATTAAAACTGTCTCTAGTCTTGCAATTAAGGATGTCTACTCTCTTGTTCTTTCACTATTTCTCTGACTTCTTTTTTGCAGTTTCCTTCAACAGCTTTCTCTTCCATCTTTCCCCTAAAATCAGCACCCTGCAAAGATAGTAGTCTTCAATCTTTGCACTTAACCTGCTCTTCATGAGAAAAAAAAAACATGTTTCTGTTAGCTTTATATCTTTTTGTCTCAGGGATTCTGAAATTAAAATTTTTGTGTGTTCCAGGCTTTGTCCTCATATTTCCAACTGCATATTAGACATCTTCGTATGAATAATCTACTGTAAACATCTCTGTAATGTTTCTTATTTACAAAACCTGCATCTCCTGTTGTCCTGTCTTGTACTGCTATTTAGCCCAGCTAGAAACCCTAAGTCAACCTTGAAAATACCATTCCTTCCACTAAGTCTTAATGTATTCTGCCCCCTTAATATTCTTTGGATCTTCCCTTTCTCCCTACACCTCTGGTCATAGGCCCTGTTTAATATTCTTTATCATTTATCTGGACTTCATGGATTTTAATTCTTTGTTTTGTCTACCATGCTGGAACTGTAAGCTCCTACACCCAGTGTTATTTGTAATCTAGGTAGCCATGTCCCCTAAAACAGTTCCTAGCACATATTAGGCTCACAAATATTAAAAAATATAAATGAATGAGTGAGAAGAAAAATAAAGGGAAAAATATATAGATGGTTTAAAAGGGAAGAAGTGAGAAAAGTAAATAATAATGGAAAATTTGGAAAGAGTATAGAATTTATTGGGAAAGTTAAGGAATGGATCTAGGGGTATTTCAATGAACTATGAGAATATTTTCAAATTATCATTTTGACTGAATATAATTTGCAAGAGTATCATAGCCCATATATCACCAGAAGTTACAGTAACATACATGAGTACTGTAAATCATGTTAATACTGTAAGATTCCATCCTTTGAACAGCTGTAGCTGGTTAAGATGCCTAGCTAATTAAGAGTCCTCAGAAACCAGTTGGCTCACCACAATATCCTGACACATACCACTGAATGGTAGACATGAATTAATTGTAAGCCTGAGTCAGAGTAAGAGACTCAGAGAATTTTTACAACTAGTATCTTCTACAATCCTCGAGAAGTTTCAGTATATTCATCAGGGAAAGGAGGCGGGAGTGGGGGGGTTCCTAGTTTCACCCATGCCTTTTATCTTATTTTTAATATTCCTTGATTCATTACACCAGACCTTGCAAAGCTGTTTGACACTACTTTGTGCCTAGTTGTTACTCAGTTGTTTCTACATTAGGTCATCTGTAGATAAGATTCTGCCTTTGTAGTAGTCTTAACTCATCAATAGTGTATATTCTTAATTGTCATTTTAAAATATAATTTTGGCATTTCAGTATATGCAGATAATTTTCAGATTCCCAAAATTGAAATTAATAGTATATTTGTAGTTCTACATATAATTTAAACTTTTAACGTGTGGTATATTCACTTATAAGAGTTTGTACTGTAAAATGGTAGATTTGCTTTAAGTGACATGGTTACAGATTAGCTTGTTTTTTTTTATTTTTTGGGTGGAGGGCTAGGAATGAGTTTTAACATGCAGATTTTCACTGCTATCCCACCCCTTCTTGAATACTTAGAAAAGGTAATTTTTAATTAGCCTAACATTAAGATTAAATTAATATAAACCCATTATTTCCTAGCATGATCTGTCAGCCTACTGGGTAGCAGAGAGAAGCCAGATTGTAGTCAGGAAGTGATTGCAGAATGTTAGAAAACATTCTGGTGAAGCAGGAAACTTAGATCAACAAGTACCTCTCCATTCCATAAATCACCTCTTTACCTCCAGCTATTGTCAAGCAGAGGGTCAGGGCAGTAAAACCACAGACTAAGAACAGTTCATTAGCCACTTGTATCATTGAGCAGAGCATAGAGCAAGAATAAAGTTAATTTTTTTTGCTTCTTTTTCTAACCAATGCTATAATCAAATGCATGTTCTAGAATTTGAACAGACCTTTATAAACAGACCATGACAGGTAATAATAATCAATTCGTCTCTTTTTGTTGTCTATTTTAACTTTATTAATCTGTTTTATTTTAGTTCTTATTTTATTAGCCATTATAACTTCATTTTGATTATAACTGTATCTGGAGCAAAAGAAAGCAAAATATCTTCCAGTTTGTACTTATCACCCCAGTTAGTTATTGAAAAACAGGGTGTTTTCATTTATATTATCATGTTATTCTAACATAAAGTCAAGGTCTAGATATGAATGGTTGTTAGAATGAGGATGATGTTGAGTTTTTTTGCCCTCTTTATTTTAGTTGATGATTTTAGTGAAGAATCCTCTTTTTATGAAATTCTCCCATGCTGTGCTCGCTTTCGATGTGGAGAACTTATAGTTGAGGGCCAGTGGCATCATCTGGTTCTGGTGATGAGCAAAGGCATGCTGAAAAACAGTACTGCGGCCCTCTATATTGATGGACAGCTTGTCAGCACTGTGAAGGTAAACACACTTGTGCTCGTAGATCTCAGCTGCTTTACAGGGTAGTTTAGGGCTGGGTGTGTTTATGTCTGTGTGTGTGTGTTTGCAGGGATTTTTAAAAGTTACTCTCGTTGTTTTAAATTAACCTTTCATACCCATTAGACCAATCCATTAGAGTCGTGTGGCTAACTAACTCCTGTTACCTCACTGGAGAATCAGCACTCTGCCACATAGTTGCACCAGTTGAGGAATGCCTAAATAAATGATGAACATGCTATTTTGTCACTTCATTGTTATTACTGTATGCAGTCCAGTAGATTCTGGACTTTGGATCTGCATTGTTTTTATTGTCTTTGTTTTCTGATGATCCTGATCAGCCCCTGATAAGTAGTGGTCCCTTACTGTGTGTTGATGGAATGAGTGCCTACATTAACCTAGGTAGCTATTACATAGTAGTCAGAAGAGAGACAAGGAAGTTGAAGTAACCAGTAAAGAATTGGGAGTTCCTTTTTGAATCAGGGTGAATGCTGCTAGTTACTTTCTACTGAACTCAGAATCTTCAAATTCTTTAACCTCTAAAATGTGGTACGCATTTTTACAGTGATAGTGCTCAGAAGCAGCAAAGGCAAAGTTTGTCTTTTTGTGTGAATTAAAGTGGAAAAAGCAGTGAAGTCAGCATCTTCCTTGAGTGCATAATGCTGTTATTGTGACATTATGTTTCAATGTGATAAACCCAGTTGCAGTCTGTGCAGACAGTAATTTATTTTTCTTATGTATACATGATTGCATTTGAAATAGGTTTGTAGATTCCCCAGTAGGTTGCCCCTTTGCTGTTTTTAGTATTATTGAAAATATAAATGTCCTCGGCTTCTAGATTCGAGACATGGGAGATTTTTTCTTGATATATTTACATTGTCATCATCACTGTGCCTAAGAAATCACAGTCCTGTGAACTTTTGGTCTTCACACTCATACTATTAACATCATCAGGATCTGTTCTTTAATACATGGAATAATAGATGTGATTTGGAGCCAGGATGTGTAATGACCAGACAATCGATGGAAGTGTCCTCCATTCCACCAAGTGATGAAAGTTCCCTTTACCACAAGAACTACTTGATTTCCTTCTCTCTTATACTCTTTATATTTTTAAGCACCTTGTCAGTAAACAGTAGTGTAATTTCAAATCTGGGAATGTATTTTACATTGAGATTGAAATATGTGTACTTATTATAATGTATAATAGACTATTCATTTTTCTAATTTTTTATAGCACTTTACCAATTATAAAACACTTTTCATGAATAATTTTATTTAACAGACTCACACTGAAGGTAACATATCTAATTTCAGACTACTTAAATCCCATAATTGGAAAGCTGTCTTTTTAAATCAACCCCCCAAAAAATTTCATCAAAACGTGATTAATTTGATTTGTAAACCAACCAGACAATAACAGTATCCTTATGTTTGAATGTGGACCTTTCTAGAATTAGGGAGGATATCTGTACTAGAGAGTTGGATAACAAATTTCTGACTTCCAGAATCCTGGTCTGCCCTTACGTTTTTCAGCCCAATTGCTTTTGCACATTCGTAAAGTTGTATGACCTTGTTGGGATAATGAAAATACAACCAGTGGTTATTTCCCTGGGGAAAATGTTTTTCCTTTTGTCATATTTCACACATTTTCTTTCATTTTCTTTACAGCTTCATTATGTTCACAGTACTCCTGGGGGGTCCGGTTCTGCAAATCCCCCAGTGGTTAGCACAGTCTATGCGTACATTGGTACTCCACCTGCCCAACGCCAAATTGCTTCATTGGTTTGGCGCCTGGGACCCACACATTTTCTGGAAGAAGTTTTACCTCCTTCAAATGTTACTACCATTTATGAACTAGGACCAAATTATGTTGGGAGCTTTCAGGCTGTATGTATGCCATGTGAGTAACTTATTCTTTGTTCTTAAAATTTTATAAATCTCAACTGCAGCGTAGATGCATGAGTAAGTGCATATGTGTATATAAGGTTACACATTGTTTATCTTAATAAAAGGGCTTTCTCCTCACCTTTTCTTTAGCATATTATTTATCCGTTGCTCCTATTCAAAATGCTCTCTTCTGCTGATCATACTGTACTTTCTTGACTTTTGTCTTCATGCTTGATCACTAATTTTCCAATTTCTCTTACTGGATCCAAGATGTAGGTGTATACTTTCTGTAAGTCTAACCTCAACCTTCTCTTTCTATAATTTTTTTGTATTACATGAAGCAGTTTCAAGTGTGTATGTACTCTGGTCAAAGGAAGGGAGGACAGATCCACAAAACACACACACAATCTTAAGGATAGACCAGTTAACATCAGTTTTCCTCATTCCCTTACTCCTACAGTCCACTGCTTGTTATCCTCCCTCCCAAAAGGAACTAAGAAACAAAGGAACTGATGTTAAGCTACGATTCCTTTCTAGCATTCCTTCCCGTGATGTCTCCATTCCCTAGTTCTCATTCTGTCCAAGTTCTCAGAAGAGTTACTGTGACTGTATTGTCAGTGGTAAAATCCTATGGCTCAGTAATTCGCCTCTCACTCAAGTTCATGGTTTTGATAGTGTCTAATAAAAGCTACCACTTACAGAGCACTGTGGTATGTTCCAAGTAACTTAATGTGCATGAAGGCCTTAGCTGTTCTGAGCCATTCACATGTATTTATTCATCTCCTTGAAGCACTGGACCTTAGGTACTATTGTTATCATCCCCATTTTGTAGATGAGGAAACTGAGGCACAGAGATTCATAGGTCACACATCTTCAGGTGGTAAAGCAGATTGAAATGTAAGCCATCTAGCTCCAAAACATGTGTTCTTAACTACCCTGCCTTGTTGTTTGGAGGAACATAGAGAGGCATATGTGAGGGTCTCACCAGCGAGGACACAGAGTGCCGCCGGTCTCATTCCACTCACTGTCATTCTTTTTCCTTTGAACTTGAGGGAAGTGTGTGATTTGTTTGATAACAGTTAAAACTCTTTCCTTTTATGCTACATGGTAAGCATATTTTAAGAGTAAAACTTGGAATTTAAAGTTCTATGACTAGATGACTTCTATTTCTAAATAAATGAAGAGCTGAAAATGAAATAAGATAGCTTTTAAATTCAGCTCCCTTGTTCCTCTTTAGTAGATTTTGAAGTCTACTGATTTAAAATGTTACTAAGAATAAAACATTTGTGTTAGGAAAAGGAGAAATACTGATGATTTTTAGAAGGATTATTCATTTTTTGAAGGTAAGGATGCAAAATCCGAAGGTGTCGTCCCATCTCCTGTGTCATTAGTACCAGAGGAAAAGGTGTCATTTGGCCTCTATACACTCTCTGTGTCTTCCCTGACAGTGGCAAGAATTCGGAAAGTTTACAACAAATTGGACAGCAAAGCCATTGCTAAGCAGGTAAGCAGAATGATTTCCTGGTAAGTTGTGGCTGATTCTCACTAGAAAGATGCTTCAGTTTCGTCGTGGGTACCACCCAAGTCTGAGTAGTAGCTGATAGCATTGCCTCTCATGTATTGTCTATATTTAGTTTCTTTGGCTTTGCATTTAAGCCAAAATATATTTAAATATTTAGCTTAACTTAGAAAAACTTCCTTCTTAGTGCATGGCTTATATTCTTATATTTTCATTGGCAATTAAGAAATTAAACATCAGAAACTAAAAACAATTGCTGTTTTTAAGACTATAACTTAACTTTTTTTATGGATCACCTACTATGTGTCAGGTGCCATTTTGTACAGGACATAACAGTGGATAAAGAAAATTCCTGCCTTTACAGTTCTTACATTCTAGTAGAAGAAATAGAAAATAATAACTAAGAACCTAAATTATACACATTTTGGAAGGTAAAGAGTGCTATGCAGAAAAATCAAATGGAGGGGGAAAGAGACAGGCTTGTAGGTTTAAGTAGGAAGGTGAGGGAAGATTTCACTAAGAAGTGAAATTTGAGCATGCTTGAAAGAGATGAGGCAGCAGGTCATGAGACTGTGGAGAACGGCATATACCTATGGAGAATGGGATGTACCTGTAAGGGGAGGGGGTTGTATTCCAGAAATACAAGCCCTGAGGAAAGTGCATGCCTGTGAGAGACGCAGATGTGGATAAAGCAAAATGACAGGAGGCCTGGGTGGAGAGAGGAACTCACATAGTTAATGGGGACTACATTGTTCAGACTTATAAGAAGTTGTAAAAGCATTGGCTTTAACTGAGTGAGATGAGAAGCACTATAGGGTTCCAGACATAGGAATGGAATGTGGCTTATTTTTTAACCAGGATCACTATGACTTCTGAGAATAGATTGAAGGGACGCAAAAGGTAGAAGCAGGGAAACCAGTTTTGAGGCCAGTGCAATAATTCATAGGAGAGATGATGGTGGTTAGAGTGGGGTACTCCAGATAGCAGTGGCCGTGCTAGGAAGTGATCAGATTTGAGGTATAGTTGCAGATCATGCTAACAGTTTTTGGTGATTGGATGTAAAATGTGAGAAAGAAAGTAGTCAAGGATAACTCTAAGGTTTTTTGCTCTAACAACTGGGAAAATGGAGTTACTTTTTCTGATCTGAAGAAAACTACAGGAAGAGTAGTTTGGGGAGGGAATATTGAGAAATATGTTTCGGAGAAGTTTGAGAAGCATATTAGAGATCTTTGCCATTGGAAAAAGGAATCTGGATCCAGGGAAGAGGTTTGAATGTTACGGATATTCAGAGGTAGTGTTTCAAGCCATGAGACTAGATGCATTCACCAAAGTGCAGATGTAGCTAGCGAAGAGGTTTACAGACTGAGACCTGGGATGTCCCAGGGTCATGGAGTTGGGGAGATGAAGAACCAGCACGGAAGACTGAGAAGTAGCAGCCAGCAAGAAAGGAGAAAAGCTAGGAGAACTCTGGAGTTGCTGAAATCCGTGATTCACTGGGGCAAATGTACTAGAACAGTCAAGAAAGATTAGGACTGAGAACTGAGGACTTTGGGTTCAGCAAGGTGGAAGTCATCAAGGGGCTTGAAGAGTTGTTTTGGCTGATTAGAGGCAAAGCCTGAGGGATGGAAATCAAGAGACTGGAAGAAAGGATTTGGGAATAGTAAGTGTTGATGACTCTTGAGCAGAGGTTTGTCTGTAAATACACCCACCATCTTCCAAGGAACATAAACTATACATAAATGTAGTTCTACAGGTAACAAAAGAAAGTCTTGTGCTAGTATTTGCTTTGAAAGCACATTGAATGTGTGCACAAAATTTAACATTCCTTTTATGTACTCATGTTTTGTCTGTAAACTCTTGGATACATCTGTGTGATGTTTACTTGGATATAGACCTAAGCAAATACATGTTCACTGATGAGAGACACTGTGAGGCAGTGAGTCATGAGAACCTTATAACTGACAGAATTTCATTCAGAAAAACCCCTGAAGCTGTTTCCCAAGTCCCCCTCACCATCTTTATCTCCGTAGATTATATTTAACTTATTTCTATTAGTTTCCACACCTTTGGAAGTATTTATACATTAAAAAACATGAATGCTCATGTCTTTTAATGTTCTGGTAAAGGGAGAGAGAGAAGACATGTCACTAATCAAATCTTGTTCTTTCTTTACCAGTCAAAATGTTCAGACTGTTCTTCTATAGTTACATGTTTTCCTTTCCTGTTCTTCAGTTAGGCATTTCCTCCCATGAGAATGCCACTCCTGTGAAGGTGATCCACAATTCAGCAGGACACCTGAGTGGACCTGCCCGGACAGTTGGGGCTACCTTGATTGGGTACTTGGGTGAGTCGCATTGTCTCTGTTGTTCCAAACTTCTTTACTTGCCTGCAGTTCTGCAATCACTTTCCTCACAGCAGGGGTGGTATTTACGTTGTTACTTTATAGTGCTGACCTGTAACGTTCTCTCAATATTTAGAGATTAATGTAACAATCTCAAACTCCAGTCAACTTTAAAAATTACAACCTTTTATAAAATCCCATTAACTTTTTCCCTCTTTTAACTGATGAGCACTGACTACATACTTGTGTATAATTTCACACTCCCTTAAGGGACAGACATACAGACTTAGAAATACTGATGATTGTTTTGTGATCATGTGCAGCAGTGGTGGGTCTCATGAGTGCCTCTGTTACTTGGAGATGAGCTAGCAAGAAGGGCTCCTGAGTATAAGCACTGGGGCTCCACAGTAGTAAGTTAGAGCTGGTGGGTGATCTGCAGATCCTTCTGCCTGAGTTCTGCTTAAAAAGACTTGATTTTTTTGGCCAAGTAGAATCTGAGACATAAATCGGGTCATTCAAAATTCATGAGCAGTGATTATATATTTTAATGAGCAAGTCAGTACTGTAATATTGGTTCCTGTTTAGAGTAACAAAAGTGTTGTGCCTGTCAGAATCCTACATGTTTATCAATCCTTGGCAATCTTTATTGTCTCAGTGATGTACACATAACTTTATCTTCTTTTTTGACCACGTTGCATTGATAGAAGTGTCCTTTGTGCTCAAGTACATGGCAGATTTTCTTTATTCAGTTCAAATATTTGCTGAGCATTTCTCTGTGTCCTTCCCAGTAGCCCTGGGAGAGTAGGAAGATCTGTGGATGAGGCATTCAGAGATTAGGTTCTAGCCCCTGTTCTGTCATTGTGTGGCTTTATGTCAGCATTTGGAGTGCTGTGGACTTCAGTTTGCTTATCTATAAGCTAGTAATACTGGCCCTCACTACCTTAGAAGGTAGTTTTCAAAATCCAGTGCCATAATATATGAAAGTATAATAAATGCTGCAAAGCACATAGAAAGTAATCCATATTAGTTTTATTTTTAAAAAGCTCAAATCTTGCTGAGTAGACAGACATTCAAACAATGCCTTTTTTAAAAAATAAGGTTAAGAAATAAATGTGAATTTTTTTTTTTTTTTATTGACACATTAGTTCCAGTACTGTGTTTCCACATAATTATGCTTTTCTGGGGTTACTGATGACCTATTTACTCAGATCACATAATTAGGAGGAGCTTTGAGTGATGGTCGGTAGTGTGCTCTGCTTGGCTTCTGCATGGGGAATCCTTCATCCTCACCGGGATGACTTCTCCGCCCCACTCCCCAGTTCATGGGGTTAAAATGCTTTTGCTTTCCCCCATTTCATTCCCAACGTTACCTAGGAAAGCATTCTCACTCACTTGGGAAATGCCTCCCCACAGCTTCTGTGAGTTGGCCAAAGCCACGCAGTGGTAGCCTTTGTGCTTGTTCTCAGACCAGCTCTTGCCTACTCGCTCCTTATTCCCAGCTCTTCTCTGACAGTGTGTGCATTAGCATTTAGGGCCTTCTTCCAAATTCTGCCTTGAGTTTTTTTGTAGAATTTTCTTTTTAGGATAGTAGTTCGTTTTTTGTTAAGTGTAACTTACAATTAAATACGTAACAATGATTTTTTCAGTTCTTATTTACATGGGGAATTCATTTTAAATATCTTTCACTGTCTTTTAATCAGGAGTAAGAATATTTGTCCCCAAGCCTGTTGCCACTACTTTGCAGTACATTGGTGGTGCTGCAGCCATCCTGGGCCTGGTGGCCATGGCCTCCGATGTGGAAGGGCTGTATGCAGCGGTCAAGGCCCTGGTTTGTGTGGTCAGGAGTAACCCATTAGCCAGCAAAGAAATGGAAAGAATCAAGGGCTACCAGGTTTGTAAGCATAAAGCTTTGTTTTCACTTAATTTTGCATTAAAAAAAAACCTCCCAATTTTCATTATTATTCATACCTTTTCACACTCTGGAAGAATTGTGTTGTCCAAGAAAACTTAGAAAGTCAGTAGCTTTTAATAAAACTCACATACTTCAGATGAGATGATTAGTTGTTTTTTTTATTTTGATTCATCCTTTTTCTCCTATCTCATCAAATCTCACTTAATAAACCTTTGAATTAGGGTTCATTATTTCCATGTAGCTTTGATGTATTTGAATATATTTTTAGAACAACTCTTTGTTAGTTGCAGTTACTTTTCTTTATGGAAGTAGGAGTGAAAATGAAATATGGTCCATGTGTCCATGTATCCTGCTGTAGATACTGCCACCAAATCGGTAGTAACTCTCCATGGTTTCCTTGTCTCTTCCCTCTATACCCGGTCATCTTGTACCCTGCTAGGGGATCTGAGAGCCACTATATAATGTGTGTGGCATTGCTATTCCTGAAAACTCGGGGGATAAAAAATATGCAGTGTTCATGTATCTACAATCTCTAGTAGGTTTAGGCAGAAAGTTATTTACTAGAAGAGAAACAACCATTAAACAGTTTACTGTTTTTAGTACATTTAACCACACTACTTTGGTAGACGTTTTGTTTTGCAAAACTTAAAAAATTTTTATTGCAGCATTGTTTATCATGAAAAAATAGAAATGACTTAAATGTTCCAACAGAGTGTAAGTAATAGTAGTTTAACCATCCCATAGAATATCATTCAATCTTTTAAAATTGTAATTATGAAGACTGTTGCAAAAGAAAAAATCCATTTGATAAAATGTTAGGTAGAGAAAAACAGTAGATAATTGTATACACATAATGGCCACAATTTAAGTACTTACATGTAAATTCAAAGGGCTTATGTAAAAGTGGATATTTTAGTAATAAAGTGATGGGGTTACCCTGCTTTCCTCTAATGCTATATTGCCATAATAAAAATATAGAAATCAGTTTAGGAATCTCAGGAATTGCTCTCCATAGGGTTCTTCAGTATGTATATCTCTATCTGCAGATAGAGAATGATTGACAACAGGCATTTGGTTTTGCTCTCCTTTAGTTGCTGGCAATGCTGCTTAAGAAGAAACGCTCCCTTCTTAACAGCCACATTCTCCATCTGACTTTTTCCTTGGTGGGAACTGTTGATAGTGGACATGAAACCTCCATTATTCCAAATTCAACTGCGTTCCAGGATCTACTTTGTGATTTTGAAGTATGTATATAAACACTGGTAATGTATGATCAGTTCATCTATTTCTTACTCTGTATATTGATGGAGTTAACTCTTAAATAATTTTATTTCTAAGTTCTGCCATTTTATTATGCTTGTGTTAGTGTCATTAGTAAAATACAAGAAGTAGGGTAATGAATGGGTTCCTTCTCCCCAGGGATATAGGATTTTACGAAGAGCATAGAAGTGACGTGGTACAGTGCATAGACCAGACGACAGTTCACTGGCTGCTGCCTCTGGCACTACCTGAGGCAAACATAGTTGTCAAATCTGATAGAAATTTTTTCTCAATAAATAGGGGCTAGACTGGAAATTTTGGTTAATAGGAGCTACACAGTAAAATACCATTCATTTCACCAAAATAAGATTTCCTTACTCTGGCCTTACTACCATAAGAGCTTCCACTCTGTCTTCTCAAGGCACCACTTAATCCCATGTGTCCATGTATCCTCTCCCCATTTAAACTCCTTGTTCACAGCACTTTGCATATCTGTCACTATATACTTCAACCCACAGCCCCCCACTAAACACACACACACACACACACACACACCCCCCACCCTCTGCCTGTGAGACTCAGGCTCTGTCTGTGCCAGAGAGCCAGAGATCAGGTCTGTCTCCTCCCCTTTGTGTCTGTGCTGTCCCGAATGAGGCGGGCACCTACCATCTGCCAGCTCCTATGTCAAGGCCCTAATTCTTCTTCCTCATAACTACTGAAAGTTGACTTACCAGTTATTTTAAATCCCTAACAAACAGACTGTGCCCTTCTGGGTTTACTGACACTATTCTGAGAGCTTATTAGCAGCTTGGCCCATGCTCACGTCTTAGCACCTGTGGCTCTCAAGGCACAGGTCAGCCTGTCTCCATCATCTTGCATCTCGGAGTTCTTGTGCTAGCTTTTAGGCACCACTGTCTGGTTCTTACTTTTCTCACTCTGTCCCCATAATTTTCTATCTATGAAATTTCCATTATTTTATATAAAAGTAACTAACTGTGCTTCTTAATCTTTTCCTTTATTTGTTGTTTTCTTTCCCTCTGTAGATTCTCACCCAGCCTCACAGACTCGTCTCTGCAGAGCGGATTCTCAAATCTAAATCTCTAGCTTTATCTAGTTAGAAATTTATGTAGTTAGAAATATCTAGTTAGAAATTCCAAACCTATTTCTAACTTCTTACTCAACATTTCCATTTTTATGTCCCAGCAACACCTAAACTGAACTTAACATCCTTCTCAAATTAGTTCTTCCCTCTAAGTTCTTTTTCTATTAATAAGACCGCCATTCCCCCAGTCACCCAGGTTTGAAATTGAAAAATCAGCTTCCCTCTTCCTGTTAATGAACAGTATGATATTAGGCTTTATAAATCATACTTCCCTATTTCATTTAGTCCACCTTCTTTGTTTCTCCTGCTACATCCCAATCCAAGCCCTTATGTCAAGTCTCCTCTTACCTGCTAGGACAACTATCACTTCTTTCCCCCTTTCTCACTCCTGTATCTTTTGACCTCATTTTTAAGGTCTCATCATGTCACTTATTCAAAAAGAAAATTAAGAACTTGTGAAAGCACAGAGATAAAGATACATGGAAAAAATGAGGAGAGATTATCATAGCAATTATTCCTTTATGATATAAACCAAGCCTGGCTTTGTTTTTATCTGGTAATCAATATATTTAAATCAAGGATTATCCTTAGTTTCAAATTTCTGCTTAAAGTCTAACATACAAATATCAGAAATCTAGTTTCTTGACAAATTGCGGCTTCATTTTAATTACCTTACTCACTTTATGGCTTCATCTAGCATTCCTAGTTATTCCAAACCACAGTAGCCTGTAAGTACTTAATTCACCCTGTTTTTTTTTGTTTATTATTTTTTTTGAGAGGGCATCTCTCATAGTTACTGATCAAATGGTTGTTAACAACAATAAAATTCAGTATAGGGGGGGTCAATGCTCAATGTACAATCAGTAATCCATCTCAAGCCTAATTCTCGTCAGTCTCCAATCTTCTGAAGCATAACAAACAAGTTCACAAGTTCTTACATGGTGAACGAATTCTTACATAGTGAATAAATTCTTATATGGTGAACAGTACAAGGGCAGTCATCACAGAAACTTTCGGTTTTGATCACGCATTATGAACTATAAACAATCAGGTCAAATATGAATATTCGTTTGATTTTTATACTTGATTTATATGTTGATCCCACATTTCTCCCTTTATTATTATTATTATTTTTATTTTTAATAAAATGCTGAAGTGGTAGGTAGATGCAAGATAAAGGTAGAAAACATAGTTTAGTGCTGTAAGAGGGCAAATGTAGATGACCAGATCTGTGCCTATGGACTAAGTATTAATCCAAGCTAGACAAGGGCAGCAAAACATCCATGGATGCAGAAGATTTCTCTCAAAGCAGGGGGGGTGAGGTTCTGAGCCTCACCTCTGTTGATCCCCAATTTCTCACCTGATGGCCCCCCTGCGACTGTGCCTGTCTTAGGTTGTTCCTCCCTTGAGGAATCTTACCCGTCTCTGGCTAACCAGTCATCTTCCGGGGCCATACAGGGAAATGTAAAGTTGGTAAGTGAGAGAGAAGCCATATTGTTTGAAAAGGTTAGCTTTTTACTTCTTTGCAGATTTATGCCCTGTGGCTTCTATGCCCAGCACTTGTCTCGAGGTATCTTTACCACCTGGAGGAATTATGATACACTCGGTAAATTCAATATGAGGCACAAATGCTATTTAAGGGTTGTAATTAGGAAGGAAGATGAAAAGCTATAGAGGTAGCATATGGAAGAAAACATGGGAGGATTGATTATTTCTTTGACATATCTTCTTGGAAAGTACCTTAAGCATGTATAGGTTTTAAACTACCAACTAATTTGCGCTCACTTATTAACTTAATAGGAATACGGTCACATAAACAAAGCAAATCTATAATTACCATTCCATTTCCAGTGAAGCCAAGAAAACCATTTACGCACCCTAGGCATTTGTGAAAATTTGTCTATGATATGATGGATATTGTCCAACTGTACTTGAACAGTCTGAGAGAAATCAGACAAATTAAAGTAGCCCATTTCTGGGATCTGTTCACCTCCCATATGTCCTTTTAACCGTAGATAGTCTATAGTCATAAGATTTTGGAGTGCTACACCTTCCACCCCTCCCAACTCCTGGTTGAGTTCCAACAGTACAGATCTGGTCAAATTCGTTGTCTCACTGTATGCACATGCCAGCCTAGACATCTCCCTCCTAATTCCAATGGCAAGTCCAGGAAACGGTGGGGTGGATGCAGCCACAACTGCAGCATCGCCCAGATCCCTGTGGAGGCTTTTTGCTGATAATCCCCCTGGCACAAGTCCTCCAGAGAGTGCTGGCTGGAAGCTCCTCCTCATATCGTATCTTAGTTCATTTCTGGGTATCCAAGCTAGGCCTTGATCTTCTGCATAGAAACAAACAGACCCTTTGCCCACCCTTTGACATGCCCTCTATACCACTGTGCAGAACTCATTGGAGGTCAGCACACAGGAAATGCTTTCTTTTCAGAAAAGAGTACCTCCATAGCTGATCATCTGACACCCTTTAAGTGATCAATATTAAGGATATTTAAAGCATGCGTTGATCTTTGATTTACCAATAGTTTTATCCTATCAAGGAGTAATCCCCCTTTTCTTTCTTTCTTTCTTTCTTTTTTTTTTTTTTTAATCTTTAATCTACACTTACATGAAGAATACTACGTTTACTATGCTCTCCCCTATATCAGGTCCCCCCTAACAACCACATTACTGTTACTGTCCATCAACTTAGCAAAATGTTGTAGAATCACTACTTGTCCTCTCTGTGTTGTACAGCCCACCCTCCCCTTTCTCCCTCCCCCCTCATGCATACTAATCTTAATACCCCCCTTCTTCCCCCCCTTATCCCTCCCTGCCCACCCATCCTCCCCAGTTCCTTTCCCTTTGGTACCTGTTAGTCCATTTTTGGGTTCTGTAATTCCGCTGCTGTTTTGTTCCTTCAGTTTTTCCTTTGTACTTATACTCCTCAGATGAGTGAAATCATTTGGTATTTCTCTTTCTCCACTTGGCTTATTTCACTGAGCATAATACTCTCCAGCTCCATCCATGTTGCTGCAAATGGTTGGATTTTTCCACTTCTTATGACTGAGTAGTATTCCATTGTGTATATGTACCACATCTTCTTTATCCATTCATCTACCGATGGACATTTAGGTTGCTTCCAATTCTTGGCTATTGTAAATAGTGCTGCGATAAACATAGGGGTGCATCTGTCTTTCTCAAACTTGATTGCTGCGTTCTTAGGGTAAATTCCTAGGAGTGGAATTCCTGGGTCAAATGGTAGGTCTGTTTTGAGCATTTTGATGAACCTCCATACTGCTTTCCACCATGGTTGAACTATTTTACATTCCCACCAGCAGTGTAGGAGGGTTCCCCTTTCTCCACAGCCTCTCCAACATTTGTTGTTGTTTGTGTTTTGGATGGCAGCTATCCTTACTGGTGTGAGGTGATACCTCATTGTAGTTTTAATTTGCATTTCTCTGATAATTAGCGATGTGGAGCATCTTTTCATGTGTCTGTTGGCCATCTGTATTTCTTTTTTAGAGAACTGTTTGTTCAGTTCCTCTGCTCATTTTTTAATTGGGTTATTTGTTTTTTGTTTGTTGAGGTGTGTGAGCTCTTTATATATTGTGGACGTCAAGCCTTTATCAGATCTGTCATTTTCAAATATATTCTCCCATACTGTAGGGTTCCTTTTTGTTCTATTGATAGTGTCTTTCGCTGTACAGAAGCTTTTCAGCTTAATGTAGTCCCACTTGCTCATTTTTGCTGTTGTTTTCCTTGCCCGGGGAGATATGTTCAAGAAGAGGTCACTCATGTTTATGTCTAAGAGGTTTTTGCCTATGTTTTTTTCCAAGAGTTTAATGGTTTCATGACTTACATTCAGGTCTTTGATCCATTTTGAGTTTACCTTTGTATATGGGGTTAGACAAAGGTCCAGTTTCATTCTCCTACATGTAGCTGTCCAGTTTTGCCAGCACCATCTGTTGAAGAGACTGTCATTTTGCCATTGTATGTCCATGGCTCCTTTATCAAATATTAATTGACCATATATGTTTGGGTTAATTTCTGGAGTCTCTAATCTGTTCCACTGGTTTGTGGCTCTGTTTTTGTGCCAGTACCAAATTGTCTTGATTACTATGGCTTTGTAGTAGAGCTTGAAGTTGGGGAGTGAGATCCCCCCTACTTTATTCTTCTTTTTCAGGATTGCTTTGGCTATTCGGGGTCTTTGGTGTTTCCATATGAATTTTTGAATTATTTGTTCCAATTCATTGAAGAATGTTGCTGGTAATTTGAGAGGGATTGCATCAAATCTGTATATTGCTTTGGGCAGGATGGCCATTTTGATGATATTAATTCTTCCTAGCCATGAGCATGGGATGAGTTTCAATTTATTAGTGTCCCCTTTAATTTCTCTTAAGAGTGACTTGTAGTTTTCAGAGTATAAGTCTTTCACTTCTTTGGTTAGGTTTATTCCTAGGTATTTTATTCTTTTTGATGCAATGGTGAATGCAATTGTTTTCCTGATTTCTCTTTCTATTGATTCATTGTTAGTGTATAAGAAAGCTACAGATTTCTGTGTGTGAATTTTGTATCCTGCAACTTTGCTGTATTCCGATATCAGTTCTAGTAGTTTTGGAGTGGAGTCTTTAGGGTTTTTTATGTACAGTATCATATCATCTGCAAATAGTGACAGTTTAACTTCTTCTTTCCCAGTGTGGATTCCTTGTATTTCTTTGTTTTGTCTGATTGCCGTGGCTAGGACCTCCAGTACTATGTTAAATAACAGTGGGGAGAGTGGGCATCCCTGTCTTGTTCCCGATCTCAGAGGAAATGCTTTCAGCTTCTCGCTGTTCAGTATAATGCTGGCTGTGGGTTTATCATATATGGCCTTTATTATGTTGAGGTACTTGCCCTCTATTCCCATTTTGATGAGAGTTTTTATCATGAATGGATGTTGAATTTTGTCAAATGCTTTTTCAGCATCTATGGAGATGATCATGTGGTTTTTGTCTTTCTTTTTGTTGATGTGGTGGATGATGTTGATGGATTTTCGAATGTTGTACCATCCTTGCATCCCTGGGATGAATCCCACTTGGTCATGGTGTATGATCCTTTTGATATACTGTTGAATTCTGTTTGCTAATATTTTATTGAGTATTTTTGCATCTACATTCATCAGGGATATTGGTCTGTAATTTTCTTTTTTGGTGGGGTCTTTGCCTGGTTTTGGTATTAGGGTGATGTTGGCTTCATAGAACAAGTTTGGGAGTATTCCCTCTTCTTCTATTTTTTGGAACACTTTAAGGAGAATGGGTATTATGTCTTCTCTATGTGTCTGATAAAATTCTGAGGTAAATCCGTCCGGCCCCGGGGTTTTGTTCTTGGGTAGTTTTTTGATTACCGTTTCAATTTCTTTGCTCATAATTGGTTTGTTTAACTTTTGTGTTTCTTCCTTGGTCAGTCTTGGGAGTTTGTATTTTTCTAGGAAGTTGTCCATTTCTTCTAGGTTTTCCAGCTGGTTGGCATATAGGTTTTCCTAGTAGTCTTTAATAATTCTTTGTATTTTTGTGGAGTCTGTCATGATTTTTCCATTCTCATTTCTGATTATGTTGATTTGTGTTGATTCTCTTTTTCTCTTAATAAGTTTGGCTAGTGGCTTATCTATTTTGTTTATTTTGTCTAAGAACCAGCTCTTGGTTTCGTTGATGTTTGCTCCTGTTTTATTCTTCTCAATTTTGTTTATTTCTTCTCTGATCTTTATTATGTCCCTCCTTCTGCTGACTTTAGGCCTCATTTGTTCTTCTTTTTCCAGTTTGATAATTGTGATGTTAGACTATTCATTTGGGATTGTTCTTCCTTCTTCAAGTGTGCCTGGATTACTATATACTTTCCTCTAAAGACTGCTTTCACTGCGTCCCACAGAAGTTGGGGCTTAGTGTTGTTGTTGTCATTTCTTTCTATATATTCCTTGATCTCTGTTTTGATTTGTTCATTGATCCATTGATTATTTAGAAGCATGTTGTTAAGCCTCCATGTGTTTGTGAGCCTTTTTGTTTTCTTTGTAGAATTTATTTCTAGTTTTATACCTTTGTGGTCTGAAAAATTGGTTGGTAGAATTTCAATATTTTGGAATTTACTGAGGCTGTTTTTGTGAGCTTGTATGTGGTCTATTCTGGAGAATGTTCCATGTGCACTTGAGAAGAATGTGTATCCTGTTGCTTTTGGATGTAGAGTTCAATAGATGTCTATTAGGTCCATCTGTTCGAGTGTGTTGTTCAGTGCCTGTGTGTCCTTACTTATTTTCTGCCCGGTGGATCTATCCTTTGGGGTGAGTGGTGTGTTGAAGTCTCCTACAATGAATGCATTGCAGTCTATTTCCCTCTTTAGTTCTGTTAGTATTTGCTTCACGTATGCTGGTGCTCCTGTATTGGGTGCATATATATTTAGAATGGTTATATCCTCTTGTTCGACTGAGCCCTTTATCATTATGTCGTGTCCTTCTTTATCTCTTGTTACTTTCTTTGTTTTGAAGTCTATTTTGTCTGATACTAGTACTGCAACCCCTACTTTCTTCTCACTGTTGTTTGCCTGAAATATGTTTTTCCATCCCTTGTCTTTTAGTCTATGCTTGTCTTTGGGTTTAATGTGAGTTTATTGCAAACAGCATATAGATGGGTCTTGCTCTTTTATCCATTCTATTACTCTGTGTCTTTTGATTGGTGCATTAAGTCTATTTACATTTAGGGTGACTATTGAGAGATATGTACTTATTGCCATTGCAGGCTTTAGATTCGTGGTTACCAAAGGTTCAAGGTTAGCTTCTTTAGTATCTTACTGCCTAACTTAGCTTGCTTATTGAGCTGTTATATACACTGTCTGGAGATTCTTTTCTTCTCTCCCTTCTTATTCCTCCTCCTGCATTCTTCATATGTTGTGTGTTTTGTTCTGTGCTCTTTTTAGGAGTGCTCCCATCTAGAGCAGTCCCTGTAGGATGCTCTGTAGAGGTGGTTTGTGGGAAGCAAATTCCCTCAGCTTTTGCTTGTCTGGGAATTGTTTAATCCCGCCATCATATTTAAATGATAGTTGTGCTGGATATAGTATCCTTGGTTCAAGGCCCTTCTGTTTCATTGCATTAAGTATATCATGCCATTCTCTTCTGGCCTGTAGGTTTCTGTTGAGAAGTCTGATGTTAGCGTGATGGATTTTCCTTTAGAGGTGACCTTTTTCTCTCTAGCTGCCTTTAAAACTCTTTCCTTGTCCTTGATCCTTGCCATTTTAATTACTATGTGTCTTGGTGTTGTCCTCCTTGGATCCTTTCTGTTGGGGGTTCTGTGTAATTCCATGGTCTGTTCGATTATTTCCTCCCCCAGTTTGGGGAAGTTTTCAGCAATTATTTCTTCAAAGAGACTTTCTATCCCTTTTCCTCTTTCTTCTTCTTCTGGTACCCCTATAATACGAATATTATTCCTTTTGGATTGGTTACAAAGTTCTCTTAGTGTTGTTTCATTCCTGGAGATCCTTTTATCTCTCTCTATGTCAGCTTGTATACGTTCCTGTTCTCTGGCTTCTATTCCTTCAAGGTCTCTGGCATCTTATCCATTCTGCTTATAAATCCTTCCAGGGATTGTTTCACTTCTGTGATCTCCTTCCTGACATCTGTGATCTCCCTCCAGACTTCATCCCATTGCTCTTGCATTTTTCTGTGCATCTCTGTCAGCATGTTCATGATTTTTATTTTGAATTCTTTTTCAGGAGGACTGGTTAGGTCTGTCTCCTTCTCAGGTGTTGTCTCTGTGATCTTTGTCTGCCTGTAGTTTTGCCTTTTCATGGTGATAGAGATAGTTTGCAGACTTAGTACGAGTTACCGCTGGAAGAGCTTCCCTTCTTGTTGGTTTGTGGCCTTCCTCTCCTGGGAGAATAGCGACTTCTAGTGGCGTATGCTTGTCAGCTGTGCACAGACAGTGGTTCTGCTACCTGTCCGTTTGCTATGGAGTTTATCTCTGCTGTTGCTGTGGGTGTGACCTGGCAGGGGCTCCTCCTCCAAAGTGGTGGAGCCCCGTTGGAGGGGCAGCGGCCGGGAGGCTATTTATCTCCGTAAGGGGCCTCTGTGCTTCCTGCTGCCCAGGGGGTTAGAGTGCCCAGAGATCCCCAGATTCCCTGCCTCTGGTCTAAGTGTCCTGTCCTGCCCCTTTAAGACTTCCAAAAAGCACTCTCTAAAGCAAAACAACAACAGCAACAATGAGAGAGGTAACAGAAAAAAAAAGAAAAAAACACATGATTTTTCTTTTTTTTCCTCAGGCGCCGGTCCCAGGCACCCGCTCACTAGTCCTGCTGCCCTGCCTCCCTAGCACCGGGGTCCCTGTCCCTTCAAGGTTTCCAAAAAGCACCTGCCCACCGGTCCCACAGGGAAAAACGTGCAATATTCTTTGTCCTGAGGCGCCGGTCCCAGGCACCCGCTCACCGGTCCTGCTGCTCTGCCTCCCTAACACCGGGGTCCCTGTCCCTTTAAGGCTTCGAAAAAGCACTCAGCAAAAAGTGAAAAAAAAAGGGGGGGAAAAATGCACGATTTCCTCCGTCCTCAGGCGCCAGTCTCAGGCACCTTCCTACCTGTCCCGCAGGGAAAAATGCGTTATATTCTTTGTCCTCAGGCGCCGGTCGTAGGCACCCGCTCACCGGTCCCGCCGCCCTGCCTCCCTAGCACCGGGGTCCCTGTCCCTTTAAGGCTTCCAAAAAGCACTCGCCAAAAAGAGAAAAAAAAAAAGCGGAAAATTATGCGATTTCCTCTGTCCTCAGGCGCCGGTCTCAGGCACCTGCCCACCAGTCTTGCAGGGAAAAACGTGCGATATTCTTTGTCCTCAGGCGCCGGTCCCAGGCACCCACTCACCGGTCCTGCTGCTCTGCCTCCCTACCACCGGGGTCCCTGTCCCCTTAAGGCTTCCAAAAAGCACTCGCGAAAAAGAGAAAAAAAAAGGTGAAACACGCGCGATTTCCTCCGTCCTCAGGCGCCACTCAGGCACCCGCCTACCGGTCCCATAGGGAAAACGCCCAATAGTCTTTGTCCTCAGGTGCTGGTCCCAGGCACCCGCTCACCGGTCCCGTCGCCCTGCCTCCTTAGCACCGGGGTCCCTGTCCCTTTAAGGCTTCCACAAAGCACTCGCCAAAAAAAAAAACTGCTCCGGTTTCTTTCCACCATCCGGGAGCCGGGGGGAGGGGTGCTCGTGTCCCGCCGGGCCAGGGCTTGTATCTTACCCACTTCGCAAGGCGCTGGGTTCTTGCACGTGTGGATGTGGTCTGGATGTTGTCCTGTGTCCTCTGGTCTCTATTTTAGGAAGAGTTTTCTTTGTTATATTTTCATAGCTCTATGTGTTTTTGGGAGGAGATTTCCACTGCTCTACTCACGCTGCCATCCTGGCTCCGCCCCCCAATTCACCCTGTTTTTAAGGAGTCATTTGGCAAGTATAAGTGAAATAATTGTCAGAGCGTACAAGCATTTTGTTTTAGCAGTTATTCTAGAACTTATACATGAATAACTATTATCTATGTTCACAAAGTATATCATTTTGCCTATACTATAAAATCTTTTCAACAGTGTACCTCCATCTCTCTCTTCCTGTCCTTTGTGCTCTTATTGTCAGACATTTCTATGTTCATAATCCGCACAATACTTTATTTTTGTTTTACATAGTTATCTTTTAAAGACATTTTAAAAATTCTTCTGTATTTGCCCATATATGTCAAGTTCATGGAGTTCCTCATTCCTCAGTGTAGATCCAGATTTCATCTTGTGTAATTCTTAATCCTGATGAACTTTCTTCAACATTTCTTGTAGTGCCTATCTACTAGCAAAAAATTCTCCTGTCAGTCTTTTTACTTTTTTGAAGGATTTTTCCATAGAATTCTAATTGATATTTCCTTACTCTTCATACTTCAAAGATGTCAGTCACTCCATTATCTGCTCTGTTTCTTCTACTTGGAGTTTCTTGGCATTTTTAGGTCTGTGAGTTTGTCATTTTCATCAAATTGGAAATTTTTGAGCTGTTATTTCATGTATTGTGTTTCCTGGTGCCCACCCCCAACCTTTCCTAAACTCCAATTCCACATATCCTAGATTGCTTGATACTGTCCCATGGGTCAGGTCACTAATGCTCTATCTAGTCATTTTTTTTTCAGTATTTTTCTCATGCTTCATTTTGAAAAGTTTCTATTGTTAAGTCTTGAAGTTCACTGAATTTTTTTTTGCAGTGTCTAATCTGCTATTACTCTTATCCAGTGTATTTCTCATTTTAGATATTTTTCATCTGTAGAAGTTCATTTTGCATCTTTGTTTTTATCTTCCATTTCTTTCATCGTCATGTTGATCTTTCTTTGTTACATTCTTTAACATATGGGGGCACATTTTTAATAGTTTATGTAAGGTTGTGAAAATTTCATCGTCTCTGTCATTTCTGGGCTATTCATAATAACTGAATGTTCTCCTACTTATGGGTCATATTTTTCCCTTTGCATGCGTGGTTATTTTTGACTGGGTGCTAAATGCTACATTGTTGAGTGCTAGATTTTGTTGTATTCCTTTAAAAGAGTGTTGAACTTTGCTCTGGTGTTGCAGTTATCTTGATCCTTCTGGTTGCTTTTAAGCTTTGTTAGGATAAACCTAGAGTAACCTGGCGTACAGTACTAATAGGCCCCACTACTGGGTATTATACTTTTGAGTCCCCCTCCCCAGCTCTCTGTGTATTACAGAGTCTCTGCATTCTGATTGGTCAGAGTGCAGACAAGAACTCAGCCCTTTGTGAATTCCAGGAATTGCTGGGTGTACTGCTTTGCAGTGGTATTTCCCGTTTTGGACCCACACAGGATTCCAGTCATTCAGTCCTTGTATTCCATATATAGCATTCAGTATTCATTCTGTCTAGTGTATTTTGTTGAATATTCATTAAAAGTACTCAGTCAGTGAGCCCAGGGAAGCTTGCCTTTCTGATTGTTTACTGAGAGGGTAATTATAATAGCAATTATTCCTTTATCAGTAGAACCTGAAGTCCTAAATGCAAGCAGTTTTTATAGGACTTCACTAAGCAAAAATTAGTAAAGTGGTTATATTCAGTTAATTATGTAAGTGAAGTAAGTTGGTATACTGCATTTGTGCTGTTTGATTGGCATTTTGAATACTTTTTAACCCAAAATATATCACTATTCTTTCTTTTTATTGTAGGTCTGGCTCCATGCGCCCTATGAACTTCATCTTTCCTTGTTTGAACATTTTATTGAGCTGCTCACAGAGTCCAGGTATCAGTTAATAATGATGTAATGAGTTGTTCAGCTATGGAAGAGATGATAGTATAGTGTATAACGTCTTCTTTCTTTTATAGTGAAGCATCAAAGAATGCCAAATTAATGAGGGAATTCCAGCTAATCCCAAAGCTGCTACTGACCCTTCGAGATATGTCTTTATCCCAGCCTACCATTGCTGCTATCAGTAATGTTTTGAGCTTCTTGCTGCAAGGTTTTCCCAATAGCAATGATCTGCTCAGGTATTGAAAATTTCTGTATTTGTCTGTTTATTAACTAAGAGTACCAGTGAAGTGAAAATGAATGAGATGAGTGTAATTGGTTCCTATGCCTCTTTAACACCTACAATGTTAATACTCTTCAGGATATTTGTAAGGCACAGAAAACATGCGTGTCTCAGTATCTTACCTTTATAAAGCAAACCCAGTTGTTACCATTGGTGTATAATAAAATATAGGTGAGAAAGGATGTGGGTATGAGCCCAAAGAAACCGTTCAACAGAGGAGTTCTTGGTCCCTCTTCCCCAAGCCCTGGTACTTCTCAAAGATATGTGTACAAGTGTACACACACACACACACACACACGCACAGGCACACACCCATAGTGGACATGCCCTCTCCTTTATACTTACTCTCTACCACCCAAACAGATGGTGATATTTTACTTTTGTATATTCAGACCTTTTATGTGATGTAAGGTTGATTTTGCTGCTAATGTGAAATATGGTGTAATGCCTATTCATGGACTGTCTGTAGAAATGTTCTACAATTCACTTGGTAATTCCCATCGTAACTGAAAAAGGAAGGAAAAAAACTAACCAGAGTATTTTCCTAGTAGAGAATTGTTTGAACTGGACTTGACTACCACTTTTCTTGTAATTGCACAAGTGTCAGGTAAAACCACACCCACTTATTACAGCATTCCAAGGAGACTAATTTGTACTCTGTACAGCATGTAAATCACTCGTTTTTATGTGATTTACCTTGAAAACATTTTTTTTAACTTGATGACAGATTTAAAACTAGAGTCTAAAAATTTTGGAGATTGTTGTTATGAACAATAATTTAGATCTTACCTTAATACTATAATGATCAGTTTGCTAAAATTGTCTCTGAAACCTATCAAGTTTTTAATTTTTCTCTACAAATTAAGAAACCAAGGCCTAGGGAGGTTAAGCTACTTGCCTCAAGTAACGAAAACTTGATAAAGCCAGGATTTAAACTTCAACCTGTGTTTCCAAAACCCAAGCTCTTAACTACAAGGCTACTGTGGATTCATGTAGATAATGTTAGGACATTCTAATTTTGATCATGCTGTTTGGTCCTTGAAATCATTTACCTTAGTGCATTAAAGGACTCATATTTCTGGAAACATATATTCTTCCCTGTACTTTAAAATATAATAACATATTTAATGTTAATTGTAATGGTCCTAAGGGAAGTAAACCAAATGTAATCACTTAAAGGTCTGTATAAGATGAGTTAAAATGAGAAATACTATTTTATGTTTTTCATTTCATTTTTTTTTTTTTTCACATTTTTGCTGTGTTTTAAGGAGAGAAAAAATAAAATCCATCACCTTTTTTTCTTGTATTTAAAGGTTTGGCCAGTTTATTTCTTCTACTTTACCAACCTTTGCAGTTTGTGAGAAATTTGTAGTTATGGAAATAAAGCACGAAGAGAAGCTTGACACTGGTGAGTCAATGCTGGAACTTGACAACTAATGACTACCTTATTTTCATCTGGCACAGGTAGACGTAAATTATATGTGATACTATTATGTTACTTTTCTCCTTACATTACTTGCTTTGGTCTTTCACAAATGTGTTCGTGTTTAATCAAGCCAGTACAGTGTGCACAAGTACAGAATTACCTACAGAGTTTAACAGGGTATGTATTTTACTAGAAATAAAATAGTTTCCTGTTTTTAGAGAATTCATAGAAATGTTCCTTTAAATATCAGACTCTTACTCTGTGATTTCTGAATAGTTTTTGATTTTTATAAGTTTCTATATGTCTCTTCAGAAACAGTCACTTGCTGATGTGAATTATATCTATATTACTATTATTTTCATTTCTCTGTTAAATATTTAGTAGTCACTTAAGGAAAGAACATTTTCCTACAATTATTTTATATAACAGTGATTTCATAAGTTTTGAGATTATGGACCTGTGACAATTTTTTTCCTTTTAATTTACCTCATTTGGTGCATTTTTTTTCCCAATATATTTTTCCTGTTATGTATTCTAGGACAGGAGATTTTCTTGGAAAGCATTGAAAAGTACCTTTTAGATTGACCTGTAATTAAATTCAGAATATCTATATTTGTTCAGCATTATTTACATTTTTATCCTGTTATGTTATTCCAAAATAATATCATATAAATGATTTCCTTTACACCCTTACAACACTTGCAACCTGAGGGTGAAGAAGAAGACTCTTACTTCAGTGCCCCATAAAGAAGTTCTCCATGTTGGCTGTACTATCCAGAGCACAGCCTCTCCAGTGCTTTCTGAGTAAGAAGAGAAATGGTATAAACATGTTTTTCAAAGGAGAAACTAAGAGATTTGAGAGGCTAAGTGACTTCCTACATATCACAGAAGACCAATGACTGCTTAAACTACTGCCTACTTATTTGGTTGACATTTCTTTGGTAAAGCAAGTTGCAGTGGATGGGGAGCATAAAGATCAAATCAGTGGATAACACTGAGTGCTTAATATCTGCCATGCACTGTTCAGGTGCTTCCTGTAATATTATGAACCTTATGAAATAGGTACTGTTGTTATCCCAATTTTACAAGGAAAAAAACTGAACCCCAGAAGGGTTAAGCAGAAGAAACTCACCTGAGAGCATGCTACTGCATTTGAATTCAAGTAGTCCGCACCAACATTCTAAGCTTTTAACCACTGTATCTTTCTACCATATGCAAAGATTGTATTTAAGTTCTGAATTAATATATGCCAATTAAACAGGAACTAGAAAGCAAAAAGTACTTTAAAAATCTTTGGAAACATGATGCATCTATTTCAAGTATAAAAAATATGTAGGAAAATATTTCTCTATTCTCTGTATTTCTTCTTGACCATTTGAATTCAGTAACCACAGCAAGTACTATAAAAATTCCGTTAGTTAAGACCGTAGTGGGAAAGATGTATAAATTGCCAATTTTTTTGTTCACCTGACAGGTTGATTAGTCTTCTCCTCATCACATCACTGCCCTTTAAAATAATAGAGGAAATCAGAAACACATTGCTGGTCTTGTTAATATATAACATTTATTGTTTATTTGCTACAAACTGAAGACTATATTAAGTATAATATGTTCCAATTATGTAAAACCATACTTTTTTCTTTCTAATAGCTTACACAGTATTCAGAGCATACCTACAAAAAAGAAAATGGTTTGAATGTTGCTGAATGGTGATAATAATAATCACTGCAAAATGAAATAAATAACATAAAAGGCAATGCAGTATGGAATGAAGTATCATATTGAGTGGGAAGAAGTTAACCTGGAAATTCTTTTCAGAGTTAATTGTCTTAAACAATATTTAAAAATTAGGAGAAGCATAACTGAAAGAAAGCCAGACATAAAAACTAAGGAGAATTGTTCATTTCTGTGTAGATTGTCATTTTATTGAAAGGAAATAATTGAAAAAAGGAAATAATTCCTGTATTGATTTAGGTTGTGTAATATGCTTCCATAAGGAAATTTATAAATTGATGGGTCCTATGCATCTTAGAAGGGGAGATAATCATGAGCTCCCCTTGGTAAGCTTAAAGCACCCTCCCCAATAATAAAGACACTAAATTAGCATTTTGAAACAATAGTGTTTAAAGGTAAAAACAGCCCCTTGCCCAGACAAGTAAAAGCATATAAACATGGTAGGTAAAATTTAGCTTGAGCTTTAATTCTGGAATAAGGGAAAGCATGTGGATTGTGATTTATTTAATGTGATTTAATGAAAAGTATTCCTAGAGAAAGTATTTTCTTAAAGTTTTATTTTCCATAGCCTGTCAGTGTCAGAATTAGACCTAGAACACTGGGCCATTGATGCTCAGTCCTCTGTGTTCCCAGCCACTGTCCATTGAGAACCATAAGCTTACTGTTTTCCTCCCCTTTCTTATTTCTGTTGTGCATTTGAATGCCTTTTGCTTCTCTTGTATGCTATTTAATTCTAACTTTCCTTTATGAATCATATTTACTTAATATGCTTCCTATTTTAACTGGTAAATTTATTTATGTCCTTCAAAAATAATGTGGAAATTAAGGATTTGGACTATTTTAATCACGTGATCCATATTTGATTACCACCCCCCATTGGTAAAGGAGTGGAATATTAATGTAAAAAGGGCTCACAGACTTTATAGTCACTTGTTTAGAATAATGTCAGATATAAATGAACAATTTTCAAGATTCCAAAGAGAAAGGATTTAATAGGCCCTTTTTGTTACCCACTTTAATGAAAAGTATTCCTAGAGAAAGTATTTTCTTAAAGTTTTATTTTCCATTCAGATTATCTGAAACAGTGTTGGCTTTTTTATCGTAGTTTATCTGCTAGAGCAATTTAATGTATTTATTTTCATTGTAGGAACTGAAGAAGAATTCGGAGGTCTTGTATCTGCTAATCTTATACTTTTGAGGAACAGACTTCTAGATATCTTGCTAAAACTAGTTTACACATCTAAAGAAAAGACAAGCATTAATTTGCAGTAAGTAAAATCTTTTCAGAATTGATGGTACCAGTTGTTCTTACTAGTTAATCCATAGTAGATGAAAGAATTGCCATTGACAATATAATATAATAGATTTTTTTATAGACCCTGAAATTTATATAAAACATAATCTTATTTTTCTTTGTAACTTGAGGTCATAATCCTTGAAATCAGTGTGTTTCGTCTTATCTTTTAATCTGTTTTTTTGAACAGAGCTTGTGAAGAACTGGTCAAGACCCTGGGTTTTGACTGGATCACGATGTTCATGGAGGAGCACTTGCACCCCACCACAGTCACAGCGGCCGTGAGGGTCCTCGTTGTCCTGCTGAGCAATCAGTCTGTGCTTATCAAGTTTAAGGAGGGACTCAGCGGTGGGGGGTGGCTGGAGCAGACGGATTCTGTCTTAACTAATAAGATCGGAACTGTGTTAGGTATGCGACTTCCACAGTCTGTGGCTTTAAAATAGGCTGTTGTGTTTTGTTTTATTTTTAAGCCTTATGTAAGATTATACTCTTCAGTTAATCTGACAAGCAGTAAGAATCATAAGTTTATCATGAATTAATGAAAGATAAAAAGCTTATAAAGGTTCAAATTTGGCTTTTTAAATTGCAAATCAAACAAACAAGTCAGAAACAGGATATTAAGATGTGAAAATTCAAGGAAATTCCTTGTGATCTTTTTGTTGTATATTTCCTTTTCTGATCTCTATATAAATAGTTTACTAATTATCAGAATTGAATTAATAATGATTAGTATTTTGAGTTCTTATTCTGTGCTAGTTACTAAATACTTTGATTTCCACAATTACTTATTTCATTTTCACCATAACCCTACAAGGTGTAAATGTTACCTGTCATATGCATTTTACACGAGAAAGCAAAGACATAGGGGTGAAGTCACTCACCAGCTAAGGGGTGTCAAAATTTGAATCCAGGTTGCTCAGATCCAAAGCGTATACTTTCTTAACATTTAGGTTATACTGCCACTCGAGGATTCAAGCTCAGTTTCAGCCAAAGCCCCTTATTCAGCCAAAACACAACTAGTTTTATGCTGTTTCAAACACAGAACTAAATGTTTAAGTATAGAAATTATACTTTCCTATGTTAAATTCATTTGAGCTACTATATTTTTGCTCATACTAATGATCTTACTTTAAAAAATAGATATTTAAGATAATGTTTTTACTGAAAATTATAGTAATTCAGTTCTTAAAGTATTTAAAAAATATATTTGTCCTTATTACAGTCAAAATCTTATATAATTGTATTGTGCAACAAACATCAAGACTATACCGACTTTGTCTTGTCAAGTGAGGAAATTAGGGATTAGAATTTAATGTGCAACTTAAAAAAAAATAAAAGTATCAGGACTTCAGTGCTATCTGCACTACTTTGTCAAATATTGAAGCAAATGATAAGACAGCTTACAGCATAGGATTGTTGTCATTTCACATGTGGGAAATGTCTGAAGAAACTATGTGAAGAAAAACTCAACAAATGATTTCTCAAAATTGTCTGCTTTAAAATGTGCATTTTAAATTATCTTCATAGATATGCATTGACTCTAAGGGGAGGAATATAGCCTACAAACATTATTATTATAAAACAGTTTGGTAGCAAGAAACTTAGTTTAATGACTTTAATAATAGCTACTTACAGAATAAACAGTGAGAAAGCACAACTGAATATGAGAGTTTTAAGTGCTAATTGACAGCATTGCTTCTCATTGAAGGCCAAACACTGCAATAGTTATAACACCTAAGATCCATATAGCACAGTCTTTCATGTTGCAAGATTCCTTAGCATATATCATCTCATTTGGCCTTAATGATTCCAGAGAAAAGTATATTTTATGGTATATAGGTTCTGTTTTATGGGAAGTAAGCCTGACAAATACACATTAAGGATTAATTTCCTTAACTAGGAAGTTAAGACTGTTACATACATAAGGTTCCTGAGTCAGATAGTAATAATGTGTAAGTATTTGTCTTCTGTTAGTCTTATCTTTCCTCCTGCCCTACATCACTTCACATCATAAAAATGTGCTTTTACTGTCTGAGCGTCCTAACTTCATACCTTAGAATTTCTTTGTCCTTCATTGATACCTGCTTACACCGTGCATATACTGCTCTGGTTCAGAATGAGAAATTTAGGTGTTTAATTTAAAGATGATTCACAATTTCATTTTGTCTGAGTATCTATCTCAATCATATGTGTGTATATACACCATATATATTTGTGTGTGTGTGTGTGTGTATGTTGTAACATATTAAGTATTCCTTAAGAGTAATTATAGGGAAAAACAGAGTATGAGAATTTAGGAAGGTAAATGCCACTATTGGTTTTCATTAAGGACCTGTAGTTTAATCAAAATTTATTTCCTAGTTAATGTGTAAAATATGCTTTGTCTTTTGATTTCTTATTCAAAAGCTCTTAAAGCTCTAGAGTTTTTTAAACTTAGAAATTCATTTAGAATTCACTGTTAACAAAATCACCCAGTGTCCTAATGCAGCCAGTCTTTCAGAAATGTGGCGATGTCATTAAGAAGGCCAAGGGCTGCAGAATACCTTATAGGCTCTAAAAGAGTGATGCCAGGAACAAGTCCTAGTGCCACCACTCATTAACTTCACAACTTTCAACAAATTGCGTATTTTTTATGTTACAAAAAGGATAGTAGCAATTTCTAATTCACATGTTCACTGTGTTTAAGAAATGAGATGAAAAATGTTCATAGATTGCTGTAAAAATTTTTGTTAGAAGAGCACACATCAAAAGATGAATTCACATCACACTGAGCAGTTGGTTAGGATAAAATATTTTAAATGCCACCTGGACACAAATTTCTCTTTTATATAAATGGTATCAAGTATGTGCTTACTTAATCATTTCACTAAGGTCTTCCTTTGAGACTGGCCACTGTTTATCCTGCATTGAGCACTCTACTAGGTTTGGGTGGCAAAAGAACTAAACGCTTGAGCTGGCTCCTGAAATTAGTTATGTAACTGAGGAAACAGGATTGATAGGTTGATGCTGTAACCTACAGTAATAAGAAACAACCATTTCCTGGTAGAGCTCTATTTCTAGAAAGGGCTCTGGATGTTCAGGTAGCCACAGTCACAGCGAGCTCAGATTTGCTGTCCCATTGCTGGGCAACCTTCCATCAGAATTACAGACCATGCTGTAAGAAAAGATTCTTTTGCTTATTCACTTGGTCTTTAAATTTGTAGATTATTTTAGGTTAGCTAGTTTTATCATGGTTTTCTGGATAATCGAAATATATTAAGTATATTGTAGCAATTATATTTTTAAGTTACATTTTTGTAGCATCCTGAATTTTGCTTATATTTTGCATTTTACCTTCTTAGGGAAATGTGAGAGCTCTTTTGAGATAATTCTTTTAAGAGTAGAATTTATATTACCTCTCATATCTGACTGTGTCAGCTATGTTTTCAAGACCTATATCCTAGTAGATAGGCTTGCTTAAGTCAAAGACATAGTAAAGTAAAACTTGTGACTCACAGATTAATTTTAGCAATTGAGTAGTTAATTGACTATATTAATATGAGTGTTCTGGATGGAAATGTTACATATACTGAATTACTCCTTTTGTTAATGTAGTGTGGTAGTTGATGATTAGTTTTATACTTACTGTTAAATTTCCTCTTTTAGGATTCAATGTGGGCAGGAGTGCCGGTGGGAGATCAACGGTCAGGGAGATTAACCGGGATGCCTGTCATTCTCCTGGTTTTCCAGTTCTCCAGTCATTCCTTCCCAAACACACTAATGTCCCCGCTCTCTATTTTCTTCTCATGGCATTGTTTCTGCAGCAGCCAGTTAGTGAGCTGCCTGAGAACCTGCAGGTCAGTGTGCCTGTCACCAGCAGCCGATGTAAGCAGGGTTGCCAGGTAGGAATTATCTAGTAAGGTATAAATGTAATTAAACACACCAAAAAAATCACCATAGGGTTAGGGGTTAATCACAATTGATTCCATCCCTTTCTGACATTTCGGATTTTGTTTAGGACAGAAAAATCTGAAAATCCCATAGAAAATTTTTCCAGAGGTCCTTTCTCCCCATTTGGTCTTTTTTTCTTTATGGTTACTCTGTGATTATATGTGCATAAAAGACTTTGGATTATATTGGTAATCTAAAAAATTATTTTGAGTTATGTAATTTTTTTAATCTAGAAATATAATTTCGTTTTTGTGAAATTAAAAATGGGGTGTAATGTATGCCATAAATTACTTGGGTGGGTGTGACAGGATTCTTAGTATAAGTTCTGATGAGAAAAATATTTTGAATTTCTTAATGAAAGAGAATATCCACATTAGGCAAACAGTAAGGCTTTCTTTGATTTCTAATGGTGAAGACTTGTGGGTACCTGTACATAGCTTATTTTTGTGGCATGGCAAGGGTAGGAATTTACTTTGGAATTGAACTCTACTTCCATCATTGTACCAAATGCAATTCAGATCAGTTCTAGCAATTGACAAAACCTTTTAAATTAAAACACAAAATCTATATCCTTACCTTAAATCAAGATACAGATTCATGCTTAGAGTTTGATTGGTTATGTAATTTTCAAAATAAGCATGGTACCACATCGTAAAGTGTTACATAAAACTGCTGTGAATAAATCTCAACTGATTTTTATTTTGTCAGATCTTATCTGTATATAATCTAAAAGTGAATTGGGTGTACTGTTAAATCCTGTTTAAAATCATCAGTTCTGTTATTTCATCTTCTGGCATATATTTTATTTTTTGGTTTTCTTTAGAGAAAGAAAGTGGAAAACAATGTTGTTAGCATAGGAATCTAAGAAAGGATGATGGATAGTATTCACATATTCTTCATAAATGTAATAATGAGTTTTAAATATACAAGGGAGAAGTTCTGGTCTTTTACTCTTTATCAAAAGCATGAATTAGTTTCGAAGAAATTTTAGAATATTAGAACTCATGAGGGTCTCTCCTGAAAAAAATCAACAGTGGCTAATCTTTATTCACTTTTACCTCTGCAGTTTGATTTAGATTCCATTTGGACATTTATCTTTGGAGTCCCTGCCTCCTGTGGAACTGTGGTCTCTTCTATCCACAACGTGTGCACAGAAGCTGCTTTTTTATTACTGGGAATGCTCCGCAGCATGCTCAACTCAGTAAGTTTACTGAGCGAGGTTGCTTCTTGACAGATCCTCCTGCCTGTGGTATTTTTTTTTACATAGAGGATGCCTTTGGTATCATAACTACCTATTTACTGCATGGTCTCTGGAAACTTAACTCTGTTTTGTTATCCCTCCTGTAAGGACAGATAGCACAGTTGTTAAGACCATGGCCTCTGGAGCCCCGCCTGGGTTCGGACCCCATCTCTGGTACTTCAGACATACTAGCTTCTATGTGCCTCATTTTCCTCATGGATAAAATGCTAGTTATAATAGAATTTTATCTCTTAGGGTTGCTGTGAGGATTTAATGAATTAATGTATACACAAAGCACTAACGAGTATTTAGTATATAGTAAGTGCTTTGTGATTGTTAACTGATGTTAATGCTATAAAACACACATTACAATGTATACACATATATAATGAATATTTATTGTAGTATATGTCATTAAAATAACACATCATTTGAACTTCTAAAACACTTTGATTTAGAGGTTAATGTTAGGGCTAGTTTATTTTATATCTATTTTTGGTTTTTCTAATTTTTTCTTAGATATGAAGAATTGAAAGACTGAATGAGAAAATGTATGTACCTATCTTCTAGGAATACTGTGAATAATGACTTAATTTGTTTACACAATTCAGGACCACATTGTAAGAGGAATTATTAATGAGACACTTTGGATTCCTAGCACCTAACTATTCTTAGTCAAAGCTATTCTTATGCAATCTTAGAAAACATTATGATTAAATGTATTAATTTAGAATGTTTGGGGAGTTTTGTTTTGGTTCCTATTCATAGACAAATACAAAACAAATCTAAGATTTTAAAAAAACACCGTTCTGTGGGCAAGTATCAGAAGGTAGGCATTATTCAAATATATTAGTTTTTCTTAACTTTTCTGTAATTGTTTCTGTTGTTTTGCTCTTAAGGAAAAACACACTCTTGTGTGTCTTCTCTATTCTCAGTATTCTGCTACAATACTGCTTTACTTCTGATGCTTCAAGTCATCAAATATGTTGGGGGGTAGAGGGGAGTTGCCACACAAACTGGGTGTCCCACAGTTCAGTTCTGTCCTGACACTGTCTATCTGCCGATAGCATCAGATCCCAGACGTTAAGGGCTCAGTCCCACAAGACTTACCAGACACCAATCACAAGTCCAGGTTGTTACTGGCACTTTGGGTGAACATTTTGCTTACTAGATCACTAGTTTATGATAAAAGGATAGGACTCAGGAGCAGCCAGATGGAAGAGCTTCATAGGGTAAGGTATGTAGGAAGGGGTATGGAGCTTCCATGTCCTCTCCAACCTGTGTTTTTCCAGCACCTCCATGTATTCACCAGCCCAGAAGCTCTCTGAACCCTCTCCTTCTGTTTTTTTATGGATGCTTCATTATGTAGACACAACTGATTAAATCATTGGTCATTTAGTGCTTGAGCGAAATCTCCAGTCCCCATTCCCCTCCTGGAGGCTGGGGGATGTTGAGCTTTTGGGCTGAAGGTTCCAACCTCCTGATCATATGGTTTGGTTCCCCTGGGCGACTCTATCCTCACATGCTTCCCCAGAGTCACCTCAGTAGCATTAACTTGGTTGTGGTTGAAAGGGGCTGTTCTGACCGCCAAAAAGGCACTGGGATGGCTCTCATCACTTAGGAAATTCTAAGGGTGCTGGAGCTCTGTGCCAGGAATGGGACAAAAACCACATATGTATTTCTTATTATAAATCACAGTATCACATTGCTGAATGGTTAAGAGCACTATTCTTGTCATTTTACATGTTACAGAGTGAGGCTCAGAGAAGCGCAGTAACTTCCCCATCTTTTACCTCACTCCCTACTCTGGCGGGCTGGAGGATGGGGAGCTCTGTTGGTGACACAGCCGCTGTGGGCTGTAGTCATGCCGAATAATGAAAATCAAAACCACTGACTCCAGTTATGGATGGAGCTGTGAGTACTCCAAGGAAGAGTGAGATATCTTGGAGTTTAAAGTAATTTTTAGTGTCAGTGTCTTTAACATACCGTTTATTTTCCTGTCCCTGCGGCAGCCTTGGCAGTCAGAAGAGGAGGGATCTTGGCTCCGAGAATACCCGGTGACCCTGATGCAGTTCTTCAGATACTTATATCACAACGTCCCAGACCTGGCCTCCATGTGGATGAGCCCTGATTTCCTGTGCGCTCTAGCAGCAACCGTCTTCCCCTTCAACATCCGCCCTTACTCGGAGATGGTAGGAAAGGGGGAGGAAAATGTCAAACTGCAATTAGTCTGCTCCAATGGTTAGCAGATTTTTTTTTTTTTGCCATTCTTTGAAGCTTCTGACCACGTCACAGCCCCATGACTCTCTGCTTCACCTCTTATATCACCATCTGGCATCTGACCCCCCCCCCCCACCAACTCTCCTGCTTTCCCCTGAAATAGTAGTGAACTCTACCTCTGTTTTCATTTATCATATTCTTCTAAGTCCGTTTTTAGTAACTTCCCTCCCCAAGTTGTTGTAGATCCATTTCTTACTTTAATGTGATGATAGCTATGTAGTTGTGAAATGTTCTTCCCAGGTTACAGAACTCCAGTCCGACCAATCAGACCAATTTATCTCTATTTACCTCAGGAATGAGGCATTTCCTATCTTTAGTCTTTGCAAATAAATTATGGGATTGGTTATCTTTATAAAAAATGAAATATGTTTGTCTTTTCCATTCAATTCTTATTTTGTCCAACTTGAATTTTTCATATTCTGTACTAATTTAATACACTGTAAACATATATAGGATTGATGCTTCTTTTGTCCTTTCAAACAAGCCCAAATAAGAGTCTTTCCTCCAGAGTACTTCAGAATTTTATGATGTTTTCCCTATTTCCACCATCTACTCTAGGACCTGGAGTTCTTTTGAAGCCAATATAATACTGTATATCAACTATTCTTTGATAAAAAAATTTAAGACATTTTTTTAAAAACCTACCTTCATATTAATTTTTCTTCATGTATAAAGGTGAATTATTCATTCTAAAATTGTGGCAGTTTTTAAGACAAGTACAGCATATGACCTTAAAACTCTGACTTGTTTATAATTTTATAATCTTCCTTTTTGGTTAAAATAGACTTTCAATAATATCTCAATGTCTTCCTTGTCAACATCTTGTAATCTCTCTTCTATTCCATCTTCTTTTTCCTAGTGGCTCAGAATTGACACTAGTTATGTTGTTGTTTTGTTTTTGGTTTTTTTTTAAGCTGCAGAAATGGGTCAGTCCTAGGTGTTATCATTATGCCAGATCTTTATCTGAAATTATTTGACTTTTGGCTTCTCAGTAGGTATATTTCAAATATGCAGGTACAGTCATTCTCATCATTTAGTTTATTTTAAATGTAGTTTTCCATAATAGAAATAAAATTCAACATAAAACAGATACATGGTTAGTGGCCAGTCAGTAGTTTGATATTAGAAGCATGTGTTGAGTAACTGTGACATACTGTACCTGATCACTATCTTGAAAGGAGGGTCAAGTAAAACAAAGTGGGGTAATCATTGAGTAGCTTAGTAGGAGGTAAATGTTGAAAGAAAATACTGTTGCTCTATAGTTTGGTTTTTGGGAGATGCAGAAGTAAAAATACCAAAATTGAATGTGACTAGCATGTATTTCCACTTGATATTACCAGGTGACTGATCTCGATGATGAAGTAGGATCTCCAGCAGAAGAATTTAAAGCCTTTGCAGCAGACACAGGGATGAACAGGAGCCAGTCAGAGTACTGCAATGTGGGCGCCAAGACGTATCTGACCAACCACCCAGCTAAAAAGTTCGTTTTTGATTTCATGCGGGTCTTAATAATAGACAACCTCTGTCTTACCCCTGCCAGCAAGCAGACTCCACTAATTGATCTTTTGTTGGAGGTAAAGACTAAGAAATGCATTTCTTTTCTTTGGCATTGTTTCTATGATTAGAACATTAGTAACCAAGCAAGTTTTATGCAGAATACCTTTCAGATTTCTAATTCTGGGTTGTATAGCAGAACATAACATGGGCTATGGGAATTTTTTATCCCAGATGTACCATGTACCCTACCAATTTGTTTCTCTTCATTACATTTTTTGCAAGTATGTCCCTGATTCAGTCCTTTATTACCATTTTCCTAGACCAGGAATTTACAAACTTTTCTGTAAAGGGCCAAATAGTATTTTACATTTTGCAGGCCATACAGTCTGTCACAATTATTCACCTCTGCCATTGTAGCTAGAAAGCAGCCATACATAAATGAATAAGCATAACTGTTCCAGTAAAACTTTATCTACAAAAACAGGCACAGGGTGGATGTGACCCATGGGCTTTAGCATGCCAACTCCTTCCCTAGACATTTACAGCAGCATTGTCTCCTCAGCTTATAACTCCCTCTTAAGTATCATTGCTGGTATTGCTACTCTTAGTACCCATTGCAGCTTATGACATAAATTCATTGTACCTAGTAGGAGTTCCATAGGCACTTCCTGGATTTACTTCAGGCAGCAAACGTCCAGGTTGCTTGCTATATCTTGGTCAGCTCAGGCTGGTAGGACAAAATACCATTGACTGAGTGGCTGAAAACAGACATTTATTTCTCACAATTCTGGAGACGGAGAAGTCTGCTATCAAGGGGCCAGGTGCTGGTGGCCTCTGCTATCAAGGTGCCAGTCTAGCAGATGGCTGCCTCGCTGTCTCACATGGCTGAGTGAGAGCACAAGCGAGCTCTGGTGTTTGTTCCTTTTCTTATAAGAGCAAAAATCCCCGCAGAAGGGTCTACCCTGGTGACCTCATCTAAACCTAATTACATCCTAAAGGCTCTCCCCCTTACTCCTATCACATTGAGAATTAGGGCTTGCCCTTGAACTGTGGGTGTGGGGCAGGAGGTGTGGGATAAACATTTAGTGCATTGCACTTGCTCGATAAGTGATGCGAATCAGCTGGTGCATCAGAAAATGAGCCCTGAAGTGGCCACACTGCTGGGTTTAGGAATTGTCCATCCCTAAAAACCCAATGTTCACCTAGAAAAATCTCAAGAAAAAATAAAGATCACAGAAAGGAAATTTAATGTAAAATTAGTAGCCTATATATTCATATTCTTTTGGCCAATTCATATAAATAGGGTTAGGCAGTATATGCCAAAGTTCTGAAAATAATGTTTCATGAAAGATTCAATCAGAACAGATGACTTTTCTTTCTGAGCAACTTCTACCTTTTCTCAACAGCTTGACAACTAAACCTGCTCTTTGCTCCCTCTAGTGGCTAATACAGTTATCTTCTTATTTGAAACTTTAAACCCACAGCTGATGTTTTTAATCTTACTCATGAAAATGTCTGTTTGGTCAATTGAAAGACATTGCTTATTTGATTTAAGTACCAGTCATGCTTAACAGTTTAAACAGGATCACAATGTTTGATATTGGCAGAAAAATAGTTATTTCGTCTAGAATCCTTGTGATAGAATTTAAAAGCATGCCTGGTAGAGCTTGTCCTCTTCGGAAACTTCAAAAATAAGAGAGGGCCAGTTTCTTAGGGTATTGGGTAAGAGTTTGAAGCATTCTGTGCAAAATAAAATGATAATCAGAAAATAACAGAATAAAGTTCAGAAGAGGTGTGTGTAAGAAGGCATAACTGAGCCAAAAAGTAAAATACATATATGTGGAAGTTGGGGTAAGTGTATGTATAATCTGGTAACAGCATTTTCAGTCTTTTAGAATCCCTAAAAGCTAATTAACGACCATGGATAAATGATATAAATGTCATCTATTTTGGTTTTCTGTGTTTATCAGTAGGGAAAATTTCACATAACATATATAAACCTTGAAGTAACATTCTCATCATGTGGGTGCTAATTTGCCCAATAGTGGAATTGTGTCTGATTGTACTAGGGAACTGGTGCAATGCAAGGGTTATATTTCAGGGAGAGGTAGTGGCGCTCACTGGTAGATTACAAAGGCCTTAAAGTTAGGGACCAACTTGCATGTGTCCTTTCCTCTCACCAAATTAGCACAGTGCTAATTTGATGTGTTCTTTTAAGTGTTTTCAAATCACTTAACTGTAATTACATCCCTGGCGGTTCTCAAACAGGAAGGTGCAATACCATCTAATAAGAGAAATTTTCTTTTAAAAACTAACTTAATACTTTGAGGAACTTCAAATCTAATGCACATTTACAGAATACACATACAAAAAATATTTAGTGAAAATATTACTGCACTCTATGTCTTCCTGTGGTGTAAAGAAATAAACTACATTTGATTTTGATTGTTATGATGACGAAGACTTTGTCTCTGACGAAATTCAAAAAGTGAATTATTGTATGTCTTACCTACCTGAGGAAAGGGGTCTGAACCAACTGCTCTTCAGTCCAGTTCAGTACGCTTGAGCCGGTCCATCTTCAGTCTGTGATTGTTGGAATTTCATCATATGAGAATCTACCTGGTCCTATCTACCAAAGAACATGTGAAGTTACTTTATTAGCAGTCTGTCAAAGTAAAAGATTCCCATTTGTGTAGAGTGGCTTGAGTGTGACGCTGAGGCCAGATACATGGGAGGCAGTGTGGTGTAATAGAAAAAGCAGGGGATTTGGAGTGAGAAATACCTGGTTTGAATTGTGTCCCTGTTGTTTACTATATAATCATTTTAATCTCACTGAGGTAAATTAGTTCTCTGGGGAATAAGATACACAGACACACACACACGCGCGCGCACACACACACACTCTCACTCACACAGATTCCCCTGGATGATTGTTGTAAGAGTTAAATAAATGTAAATCACTCAGCAAAAACTACTTTGAGAAATTAAATGTGTGATAGTTATAGCTGTATGGCCAAGCTCAGTTCTCTTTACCCCTTACAGTTGGCCCATTTTAAAAATAGTATTAAAATAGAAACAGTCTCGGCCAACTATTATGAGAATTAAGTAAGTTGTTATACTTGGGATTCATACACAGTGCCTGGCACAAAAAAGAAGAGTGGCAAAAGTGGGCAAAGAGAGCACTATAAAACAGCAGAGAAGAAAGTTGGTCTGAGGAATCCTGCAGTCAGAGGGAAGAATCCCCAAATCCTCTTCTTTAAAGGCTTCAGACCATTACAGACACAGAGCAGAAGGCCCCCAGAGCTTCAGGGCTGTCACCGAGGCTGCAGGTACCTGGGTGCGTGTGAAGATTCTGTGTGGTGTCCCCAGGCTTCAGAAAAGAGGCTGTGAGTCTTTAAAGATTGGTGATGTTGGCTGGCTGCACTGTTTTCAGGGAAGAAGGATCTGACAGCCAGAGGCTAGAGCAGACCTTAGTGCTTATCCTCTCTTCACTCTGCCCTGAACTCACTCTGGTTGTCTCCTGGGCTAAAAGAATGTGAAGGAGATTGCAGCAGAGTTGCTCTTGTATAACTTCCACATGGAGATTGTTAGTAGAGCCCCAAGAGTATGGTATATAGCAGGTGAGGCCTAGTACTTTGGCATCAAAGAAACTGGGGTTTGAATCCTACTTGTGCTTGACCAAGTGACTTAACCTCTTGAAGCCTCAGTTACCTTATCTCTAAAACGGGTATGGTATCTACTTCAGAGAGATTTTTTTGCAGATTGAGATAACGTGTATAAAAGCAACTACTGTGTTTGGTATGTAATAGTAATCCCTTAATTGTTTTAAAAAAAAACAAGCACCTCTGAGACAACTGTGCATGCCTTCATAAAGTCTGAAGTCCTTGAAAAGTAAGGTTACTATAAATCTCAGCTAGAGCATTTGAACTCAGCAATTAAAACCAATAACAAGTGTAAATTCTGGGTCATGATCACTCATGTAACCACTTGAATGAGAGGAATCACAGGATCAAATGCCTATTGGTGACCGAGCCAGGCTTACATGCTTATAGAATACAAAAGAATATTTATAATTTTAAGCACAAATAAATATTGTTGACTGGTCAAGCTACTTCTCTCTGTTCTATAGTCTCTTTTGCAGACTCCAAAACTGTCTAGTTAATATGTGATAAACCCTACTCATTACTGCTTATCTGTCCCATTACCCTTCTTGAGTTGATTATGATCCTGAAGGAACACTGCTGTCTTCAGTGGTGCTTAAATCTTTCTGAAAGTGGAGGGCCTTACTCCTTAGTAAATTTTGATCACTCAGGCTGTTTTATAAAATGATCTCTGATCTGGTGACCTATCAGTCTGCTGCTTATCACTTAGAAGTTCTCTGTTTCCCTTCAGTTGGTAGGGCTGGGTTCTCAAAGTCACTCTCAGCATGAGGCAGAGGCAGGGTTTGGCCACAACTCTCTTGCTGACTATTGCATTCATCTGTTCAACTGCATAGGAAAATTTATGAAGATTAAAACCAATGTGATATGTCCTTCACTTTTCCCCAAGTTATTCTAATACCAAACGGAACTCCTAAGCACCAATATTCTTTTAACTATTATTAATCCCATATTATATCATTTTTAAATAATGTCTTATCAGCAAAACAGGAAAATGTTCATTAGAATTTTGGTTTAGCTGTTGGTTTTCAAATCCTTAGAGTAATATCTTTGATCTAAACACAGAATTGAGATTTTTAACTGCTCCTTTAAAATATTTAATAGTACCATATTGAAAAAAAGGTAAAAAGAAATGGTTTTTCTAAATGGAGCAAATTTTAATCTTAAATGCAGAAAGCAGAGCAGTGGTCTAAAGTCTACTTCTGTATCATGGTCATAAACATAGTCTTGGATCTGTGTAAGAAGAAATATGTTCTTTAATTTCACTTGCAAAGCATTAATGTTGTGCCTGTTGAGTAGTATGCCTAGGATAGCATTAACGCTATACTATGTATCTAGAACATACAGATCTCTTTTTTTTTTTCAAGAAACAACTTTATATAAACTTGTTGAATTGTTCCAATATACAACTCCTATCAAAAGCCAGCTAAAGATACTAGCATTTGAGAAGGATGACAAAGGGATCTTTCTTACCTTTCATCTCTGTGTTTTTAGTGTTTCACCATGACTCAAGTTAGAACTTGAAAGTTATGTACCTGAACTGTATTACCCTAATTACCCATAGAAATGCCATCAAAGGACTGTAGTTTAGCTTTAGGCCCTAAGCTTTTATTCAAGATAACTTTTAAAATCATCTTTATACTGTAAAAATTGTGAAATATTTAATACTGTGAAGACTGTTAACAGGGTTATTCATTGTCCTCTTTATAAAAACCCACAGAGAACATTCCTTAGAACAATTTTAGGAAAACATCCTTGATAACAATGTGTTAGTGTGTGCTTCCTTTGTAGAAAATAAAATGCTTTGTGAACAATACTGTCTTGTTTTTCTCCTTGATACCTAGGAAGTTCAGAGCTAAATTGTGTGCTTAATTAATTTTTTGATTTAAATATTTCTTTCCCCATTGACTTTACCCTTTTGATTACTAGATTCCTGAGCTTTTGTGTTTGTTTTAATGGCTTTATGATTTATAGTCTCATAATAAATTTACAGCTGTCTTGGAAGTGAGGTTATAATAATAAACTATTAAATATTTATTAAATACTTAAAATGTTTAGAATACTATTTTTTGGAGGAAAATATTCAAGTGTGTCAGGTTTGTTTTTTTTTATTCTGTGATCAGAAAAACAAGAGAAAAAGTATAATCATATATATACCATCTCTCATATTTTTTTATTTGTCAGTAGGTTTTTAAAATTTTATAGTTTTGTAATACTTGTCTTTGTTTAGTTGGTTCTGTTTCTAATTTTAAATTTTATTGATTAGGCATCCCCTGAAAGATCTACAAGAACTCAGCAAAAAGAATTTCAGACTTACATTTTGGATAGTGTGATGGATCATTTGCTTGCCGCTGATGTGTTATTGGGTAATGCGATGTTTTTTTTTCACTTTGTGAAAGTACCTGTAATCACTCTCCTTCTCTTTTTAAACCCCAAGTATATCTCCTTTCTAACTTTATCTTCATCTTCACATTTTTTCCCTCTCTTAACTTGTATTTTTCTCTAATGAGAGAAAGTCCTGTCCAGCTTCTCCCTTTGAATCTGGGATAAAGAATCAGCCACAAGAAGAACTTCAGATGCTTGTTCATATCTGTACACCCAGAGGTGGCAGGAAGAGGACAAGGAAAGAAAAAAAAATGTTCTAAAAACCATATTTCATGAATAGGTTGTATTATGAATATGTTATACCTTCCAATTAATTTACTATAATATGCTTACAAATAAATTATAGATATAGAGCTCCCTGAATTACCACTCAGACAGCATGCCAGTGTGAGACCACAGAGATAGAAGCTAACTGCCAACACCCCAGAGACTGCCCTCCTGCCCTAACCCAGTCACTCTCAACCCAGTCACTGTCCCAACTTCTAAACAAGAGATTAATTTTGCCTGCTTTTGAACTTGCATAAATGGAATCACATGATGTGTATTCTTTTTAGTCTAGCTTCATACACTCAACATTATATTTTTGAGATTTATTCATGTTGCATGTAGCAAAAGTCGATTTATTTTCATCCCTATGTAGTATTCTGTCATGTGAATATATAAATTTACCTGTCTTGCTGATGACGGACAATTGATAATTTCCACTTTGAGACAATTAGAGATAAAGCTGCTGTAAACTTACCCTGTTGGTTGGTCAGCCCATGTGCACAGTATTTATACATAGCTGTTGGATATAGACCTGTAAGAGGAACTGTTGGGTCATAGGTTTGTATATGTTCTTTAGAGTGGCTTCCAGGACATAAATTCAAAACACACTATCATTTTTTTTCAGTGTATGTTTATCTAGATACAGTAAAAATACAAAACAATATACTTACAGTGAAGCTAAGTAACATATATATGAACAATGATAGAATTCAAAGGAGAAGTAATGACTTAGCTATTTGTTGCTGAGTTCCTAGTAATGATGTTAATGATAGAACCTCCATGCTATTAAATTATCTCTTTTTTTGCAAAGTAAATTTGCCAAGGAATCATTAGTTTTGTCTTAGCAAGCGTGTGTCAAGTCAAACTTTTGTATTTGTTTTTGTCACTTTAGTCTTATGTAGTATTAGTCTTAATACATAAACACATAAAAGGCAGTTTTGTGTATGAAATAGTTTAGAGTTAGGTGGGGAAAAAAATCACAATCAATGGAGGCTCCAGAATTTCTAGGAAGAAGGGTCTTAAGGAGAACATTGTGGTCAGGAGGAGGAGCTTGGAGGATTAGTCTTGCTGCAGTATATTCATAGCAAACACACTGAAGACACTGAGACAGCCTTGAGAAGAGAAACAGTGCAATGGTAATCATGATGGTAATCAAGGCAAAAGGTACCCCTTGGCACCACCACTAGTGATTATAGTTCCTTTTTCCCAGTTCGTCTGAAGCTCTTTTGCCCATATTACTTCACTGTGCTTAATTAAAGGTATACTCCAAAATACAGAGTTTTGTTTGATGGTTTGTTTTACCCTTTGTTTAGTTTCACAGAATCAATTTACAGCTGATGAACTGACTTTATTTTTCTCAGAGACCATCTGTCACTGAGAATTCAAGCTGTTTGCTTACCTCAGACTCTTAAGGCAGTAAGAGACTTTGGAGTCTCAATCCATAACACTTTTATCCTGTGAAAGTGATTTCTTTCAACATTTATCATGATTTCTGGCCGTGAGCATCATTTTCTTAAGCTAGTACATAAGAGTTAGTGGTCTTATTTTTTAATCTAGGGGGTGTACTCATTTTGCCTTCACCTGAATTATTTGCAGATCTGGTCTTGTGCTGGTTGATACCCATTTTCTTAGACATTTTTTTTCTTGCTGGAACTTAGGGGAAGATGCATCTCTGCCTATTACCAGTGGGGGAAGCTACCAGGTATTGGTGAACAATGTGTTTTATTTCACACAACGTGTGGTGGACAAGCTTTGGCAAGGCATGTTCAACAAAGAATCTAAACTTCTTATAGATTTTATAATTCAACTAATTGCACAGGTAATCCATTATCACTATGAGTTGTGGAATACATGTTTTCCTGCTGAAAAACTTTGCCTAAAGTGTCAAAGTTGTTGGAAATAAGTGTAACTAATAAGAAAATGAATGTTAACAATTAATATAAAGCTCAGCTTATTACAAGTGAGTAGAATCTGAGAATAGGTGCTTGTGTGTCCCTTGTAACGCTGCCTATTCTCTCAGCTGTGGGCTCTCATTGGTATCACTCTTCGCTACCAAGATAGCTAGATAGCTTCCTTTTGGTTTAAATACCTGAAGTTAATATGATTGATAGGTTTTTACAGTATGTAAAACTGTAAAGGTTTGCAGCATGAAGAGTTGGTATTAAAGGAATAGTCTCTTCCTATAATTGGATCTTTATAAGGGCCATTTTAGTCCTTCTGTCTCTGAAGATGTCATCTTAGTGTTTATGGTGCCTTGGGCAAAGGAATATTGGCCTGGTTTGGCACAAGTGATTAATCTTATTCAACATACAATGTAGAAAGTAGAAAATAGTGTTAAGTATGTGTTATTAGCATATGGTGCATAGATTCTTTCGTGCCACCTAAGGATTTTTTTGGAGCTAAAACTGTATTTAAGCCAAAGAGAAAAATTCTCACGTGAGGGCATGAAACGAGAATGTCAGAAAAAGCTTTTGACTAACATTTAAGATAACTTTTCAAAGTAATTTTGAATAGAGACTCTTCACCCTAACAAAACTTGTGTAGTAGGCAGCTCTACCCAGCTGGCACTTTCTCATGTTCTCAGGTTGCTCTGCCCCACAAGAGTGTTGGCAGCTCTTCTCACTGGAATGTGCATTTGTACATAGCATCTCATTAAATTATGTTTATGTGTCTCTTGGGTTCTGAACTTCATTATAGCAAGAGCTTGTTATTTTTAACTTAGCACCCAGTGCTCAGCATGGCATCTGGTACATAATAAACCTAATGGTCACACGTGAATGATAAGCAAATCTTTTATTTGTGTCCATTTTACTAAATAAAGCATCTTTCATATCTTCAGTCAAAACGAAGATCACAGGGACTGTCACTGGATGCAGTTTACCACTGCCTGAATAGGACCATCTTATACCAGTTCTCTCGGGCACACAAAACTGTTCCACAGCAAGTAGCTCTCCTGGATTCACTCAGAGTTCTAACTGTAAACAGGAACCTGATCCTGGGACCCGGGAACCATGACCAAGAATTCATTAGCTGTCTGGCTCACTGCCTTATTAATCTACATGTTGGCAGGTAAATCTTTTAGGTTCAGTTTGTCACCTAGAATTTGTGTTTGGTATTTTTTTCACCAGAACCCTTCATTCTACTTTTTGATAGTGACATTTCTTTTCCTTGAGTCTCAGTTTTAAAACTTCATGCAAAGGACAAACATAAGTGTTGCATTTTTGCAATGAAATGAGCATTTTTTTTCCTTTAATTTTCTGTATCTTTAAGTTTCTTATTAATCACCTTATGTCATATGTAATTTTTTAAAAGAAAGTTCGCTTTTAAAGTATAAATAAAATACACATTATTAGAGGTTAAATGGGGTGAAAAGAAAAGAATGCAATGAATAAGTGCTGTGGTATGTGTTAAATGGGTAAATCATTATTTTTCTATTGATTGCCTTGACAGATATGTCTGTAGTGTCTGTTGGGAGCCAGGCATTCAGTTAGGGACTGGGATGGCATGTGAGTAAGAAAGCCCTGTAGCAGGGTCTTGAAGCATGCATTCTAGAAGGGAAGACAGACAACTAAGCTAGACAAACCAGGTGTGCTAAGCTAAGTGCTCTCCTGGAAGTATGGTGCTTCTAGAGCACTTCACAGGTGCTCCTAACCTTGAAGACATAACCTGCTGAGGTACAACTTGAACCTGGGTGAGAAGGAGGCTAACCCTCCAGAAACGAGCCAAGGAAGAATGATTGACGTAGGAAAAAGCATATCTATGTGGTTGCCCGGGGGAGGAAAAGATATGGCATGTTTGGGAAGCTGCAAGTATTTCATTGCTCCTGAGCAAAGAGTGATGAGTTAAGGGACTGGAGGGGAGGCCTGTGAGGAGAATATGCTTAAAGAACTTTTTGTAATGTTCATCTTGATGCTGTAGTTTAATTACACTTCGGTGGATTGGGGAGATCACCCCTTAAAAATGGCACTTTCATAATACACTAGATGTTCTTTGTGTGTCTGCTGAACTTCTGTCTGCCAGTCATGGAACTTTGTGACAGAGCCAGCATGTACTTGTGTCTGCGGAGTAATTCTTAGTCATTAGAGTTTTCAGCTACCATAATTTCCATCATATAGTTTAAACTGACTGGAATTTTTCAGCAATGTGGATGGATTTGGTCTGGAAGCAGAAGCCCGCATGACTACATGGCACATTATGATCCCCTCTGACATTGAACCAGATGGTGGTTACAGCCAAGATATTAGTGAAGGTAATTACCTCCATTTTTTTTCCTTTTCTCTCCACTCATTCATTTCCGATTTTCAAAACACACCAAAACAGACTGACTTCAGAAACTGCCAACATTAACAGCCAGTCACCTAGTAGGACATACCCACCATACACCAGTGTGCCCACCAACATGCTAGCTTCGTATCTCCTCATGTCCTCATGGGTAAGCCACTAACCACTGACCCTGCTAGCCCTCAGCATTTCAGAATAACCCTGGGAGACTGATACTTACCTTTGCACAAGTACCAGTGCAAATACTAACTTGGCATTTGCCATTAAGAGCTGCCTGTTCACGGGGATGTACAGCATGGAGAAAATAGCCTGTGATTCTGTAACATCTTCCATGCTAATAGATAATAACTTCAGTAGTAGGGGGTGAGGATTTAATCATATGGGTACCTGTTGAACCACTGTGTTATATACATGAAACTAATATAAGATTGTGTATCAGCTATACTTAAATAAAATTAATAAAATAAACCCTGATTGGAAAAAGAGAGAGAGAGAGAACTGCCTATTGTTGTATTAGGCATATCCCATTAGAGGCAGACATTGCTTGAGATAGATGGTCTTGTCGGTATGACCATTTTTATTCTTTAAACCTAGTTTTCCCACTGATTTTTGTAAGTATTGTGCATTGAAGTCTTTGGGTTGGTTGCTGTCTGATTTCCATGTTGAATAGGAAAGATCAGGTAATTATGGTATTATTTGTTTCCCCAACAGTAATACAATGTAGTAGTTCTCCCTCTGATTTTATCCTTTGGATGTCCAGCATGCATTCTTTGACTCACTACGCATTAATCTGTTCCTGTCCCTTCACTAAAATTTCTTGAATCCATACACTGGACACGGTGATTGTTTCTACCCCCTGAGGAGTTGACAGTCTAGAACATTGGTTCTCAAAGCAAGGTGCTCAGGCTAACATCGGCATCCTTTGGTAATTTGTCAGAAAAGCAAAATGTGTTGGACTCATTCAGATCCACTGAATCAGGAAATTCTGGGGGTAGAGACCATCAGTGTTGTACTAAGTCCTCTAGGTTATTCTGGTGCTTGCTAAAAAGATTCACTGGTCTGAATGTGGAGTCCAGTTAGCAAGGCGTCCAAAGCAAAATGGAATTTAATAGGAAAATTCCTTTATATTTTAATAAGTATTTCTTTCCTTTTGCAAAATAAACAGGAGCTAACTTAATTTTGAATTTAAGGATTCAAATCTAAAAATTACATTTAAACGTGGAATAAATTATTTTTGCATGTAGAAGAATCCAGACAATGAAATGTGTATGTAGTAAGAATGCAATCTTTTTTGCATGAATATAAAGATTTTTTTTAAGTTCTCCAAGGAGCCAACCACAGTTTTGGTTATGTGAATAATCCTTTTTACTGAGCTGGATATGATATGAAGCAGTTTTTTGACAATTAAGTACAATAGTTGAAATTCTTAGATGTAAAGTATGAAGAAAAATACTGCTTATGTATTGTGTCCTTCATCAGTTGCTTTTTTACGTTTCCTAGGGCGTCAGCTTCTCATAAAAGCTGTCAACAGAGTTTGGACTGAACTGATTCATAGTAAGAAACAAGTTCTGGAGGAGCTTTTCAAAGTCACTCTACCTGTGAACGAAAGGGGCCACGTGGACATAGCTATAGCACGGCCCCTCATTGAAGAGGCTGGCTTGAAGTGCTGGCAGAATCATTTGGGTAAGAAAGTCTAACCTGTGACTACAAACAGTTGTACAGAGGTGCACTTTAATATGTAATGAAAACTTTCTCAAAAGGATATTGACAGCAGTAGAAATGAAAATCATTACAGTGTGGCTCATTCTGAATACTTACACTGAGATTTGGCTTTTCATCTGAGGTATGTTACATGTCAGGCATCTATGAGCTTGGAAAATTACACTTTGCTTACAGCTCTAGTGTGTTCAGTATCTTGGCTGTGAGTCCAAAATCTCTACTATAATTATGAAATTCAAAAAACCCTGAAAACCAAGGTTTTTTCCCTTAATTTGGTGACAGAAATTACTTGGTAGCAATACCTCACCTACCTATATCTATCCTACTTGGTATGAATATTCACATATTTTCCTGCAGAAAAATTAATGAGTTAAATTATGGTTTTTTACCCTAGACCCTCTGATGGTCTACTGTTTAGTATACAGTATATGTACCATACCACCTTTTTAAAATGCAAAACACTTTAAGTTCCTAAGTATGCCCAGTACCAAAGATTTTCAATTAATACAAACTGATTACAGCCAAAATAAATTTGCATGTTATTGCAAAGCTGTGAAGTTTCAGCCAAATGTAAGCTCAAGTAGTATAATATTGTCAAGCAGCTATCCTCATAAAGATTACCAACAAGTAAATGTATGATATCTAAGAGAATGTCTGTCGGTAATGTAAGCTGCTTTGATAACTACAGAATTGTGCTTTGTAACCATGATGCAAAGGTGTTAAAAGTAAGACTAACAGATATATGAAGAAATTGTAAAATAATCTAATTTTAATTACATAGCCCATGAAAAGAAATGCATAAGCCGAGGCGAAGCTCTAGTGCCCACCACGCAATCCAAACTGTCCCGTGTCAGCAGTGGCTTTGGTCTTTCCAAGTTAACAGGATCAAGAAGGAATCGAAAGGAAAGTGGTCTTAACAAACACAGTCTTTCCATCCAGGTACATGATTTGGTTTCGTTGATGATATTAATAAAGTTATATTTCAAGGTTTAGTTGTAGCATTGTATATAATAAACTAACATGTAGAAGCATAAAATTTGAAATGGAACTTTCTGCATTTTTGCCTTAGAGGAGAAATGGAAATAACGCAGAATATGGGAACTTATCCCATTTTATTAAGATAAGTTGCGTTATGAGTATTGTGAATTTACATCCATATCATAAGTGGACATGGGATTCCGATAGTGATATATGATCAGGTTCTAGTAAATTTTCCCCCAATTTTTCCAAACTATAAATAGTATTGTTGTAATTATATACATTTTAAAGCAATTGCAGAACAAAATGGCATTTGATATTTTTATATTCTTGTATATAATCTTGTATAAAATCTTGTGATTGATTTTTTTTTAACTCATGACTACCTCCAGCATTAATTCCTTCCACATCACACTGCCTTTGCCATCCCAGAATCTTAGTGGCAGCTGTGAGAAGGGTCTGAGAGAAACCATGTGTGTCAGTCATTCCATGCTGCCTTCATGCTGGATTCCCCAGTAAGGATACTCTGAGAGGACGTGAAGAGTACAGGGTGTTTATTAGAGGAAATCTTGAGGTCAATATTTGTGGAAGAGAACCGAAGTAAGCAGAACTGGTCACAGGGAAATGCCAGGCTACAGTGCAGGTCTGATGACAGCCTCAGCTGACCTCGGTAGAGTGCTGGAGCCAGTATGGCCTGTCAGAGTTCAGCTGTACTGAGCTGGAAGGACTAAGCCTACTTCCCTCCATCAGCCAGCTGGTCACTGGCTGTGCACTGCCCTGGCAGCTCTGCACTTGAGGAGCCCCTCCGAGGGTGCTGAGAGCACTCCCAGCAGCCTCAGCAGCAGGCCCCTCCTAGAGAGGGCACGGCAGGGATGGCAGGGCCAGGTGGGTGTCCATCACACAAGCCTCTGTTCAGTTCATCATCTAATGTACATTGCAAAGTTTCTTGTGTCTTTTGAAGGGCTGCCTTTAACAGAATTTTAACTCATTGTTCAACATTATTTTAAAGCTAGTTAACATTTTTCCAGGAAAATTTATGAAATATTAAGACTCTTTTTTCCATCCATTGTTAGGAGATTTCTCAGTGGATGTTTACACATATTGCTGTTGTTCGTGACTTAGTAGACACACAATATAAGGAATATCAGGAGGTAAGAATTCATAACCGTAATAATGGCCTGTTTTGCATCCCTTGAGTGAGTAAGGACTTGGTTTCTCCTGATATCTTTCCACCTCTCTTAAGGATAACCTGCTGAACTACATTCAGCATCAGGTGGTGTTTTAAATTCTCCCTGCCAGCAGCTACTTTGGCCATTGGTTTTAAGATTTAAAAATTTGAACTTTGTATAGGAAAACTGCATTTAAAAGCAACAAACTGGAATTCTGAATCATGTTGACATTCACTCCTTACATACTGCATGTGTTTGTTCATCATAAAAATTAGAGTATAAGAAAGATCCCTCTTTCAGAGTTAAGGAGACTATGAAAATGTGCATCACAGTCTTAAGTTTCTTAAAGCTCTAAAATACTGAAAGATAAAGTTGTTATTTTCTGTTACTGGTGCTTGCTGATTATGTCAGTAAGGAATAAATTCAATGAGATCCCCTTGGTGAATTCATAATCACTTAACTTATCCTAAATATTTTATTTCCAGAGTGGCTGATTTAGGTCTGTTAAAGATTTCTGAGTGAAAAGCTGCTAATCTTTTTTGGGCATAAGTGTAGATCCTTAGTTGTTATAGGGGATTCCCCGCCCTGCCAGGAACACGTACATACTACCACAATGTCATGTAATTTCAAGATTATTCATTCTTCACTGTTAGTGGTATAAAGAGATGCTTATTCTTAGACTTAAATCATGTACTTATAGTTCATGAATCGTTAAATAAGTTATAATCATCTACAGTTGAAGTGTTACACATCTTCGTATTTAACAGCAAGAGGTACATTTTCATTTAAGTAAAACAGTTTGGTTATATCCTAGTGGCCAGTTGAAAAATGGTTTTTCTTTTATTTTGATAGGAATGTCAAGTTCCCTGTCAGAGTTCCATGTTTATATTTACCTAAAATCTTTGGAAATGTTACCATGATTTTCTAGCTTCTCTCCTATCCATGTTCTAGTAGCTATTTTATTTGAGGGTGGATGGGGGGGATTCATCCTTAAATTACCATGTTTCTCTATTAATTCATACTAACCATTTCAATATATTTTCATAAGTAATATTGCCATCTTTTCTGTGCCCAAATAACATAGTTCCTTCAATTCTCTGTTTATATGTACTGCACATTTACCCCTGTACATATCTGTCATTTCATTGGTGCTAAAATAATCATCTTGGACTACCATAAAAACCCACAGTCTCACAAAATCAGTAGCTTGCTTTAACTGTAAATAAATGTAATTTTACTTTTGTAATTGACCGAAATGATATGGATTGGTTTTGTTTCTAAATACTAACTTGGTTTTAAGTTACTTGTAGACTTTTAATTGTTACTCCTCCTTGTGCTTGAAAACCAACCTTGACCCCCTCCCTGTAGCGCCAGCAGAATGCCCTGAAGTACGTGACAGAAGAGTGGTGCCAAATCGAGTACGAGCTCTTGCGGGAGCGAGGGTTGTGGGGTCCCCCCATCGGTTCCCATCTAGACAAATGGATGTTGGAGATGACAGAAGGGCCCTGCAGAATGAGGAAAAAAATGGTGCGAAATGATATGTTTTATAACCATTACCCTTATGTGCCGGAAACAGAACAAGAGGCGAATGTGGCGGTGAGTGTGCAGAATTAAATGTTTGTAATGGCTCTTGCAAGTTTTTCTTCTTTGTTGGAAGCTTTTTTCTTATTAGGTCAACTACCTAAAATATCTAATTTAGGAAATCCAGTAAACTATATTAAATTGGTAACACCAGAGTGGTGGCAGTGAAGTGAAAAAGATGGGTCAGTGCAGCAGGAAGACGTCGTAGTGAAGTGGTTTACATCTTCTGCCGGGTTTAAAATGTGGCTCTGCCACCTTACTAGCTGGGTGGCCTCACACGGATCACTTTACCACTTTAGGTTTCTGTTTCCTCATGCCTAAAATGGAGAAAATAACAGCTATGATCATTTCAAAAGCTGTTAAGAGGATTAGGTTAGTTAAAATTAGTGAAGTACTTGGAATAGTGTGCACAAAATAAGCACAGTATAAGTGAAAGTTAAGAAAATAAATATTGGCACTAAGCAATATTCTTTGAGGAAACAGAGAGCAGCTAAAGAAAAATAGCCTGAATATGTAGATCATACCATTTACTTGGAGACTCTTCATCACTGATTCCATGGGTTTAAAGCAAACACCATTTGTTTACATTTTTTTTTTAATTCAGACAAGTTACCCTTCTAAGGCTTTCATCCATGTTTTTGCATATGACCAGAAAGCTTTTGTCTAAGTTGATAATGTTCCAAGGAACGTGTTTTTAAGTTTGGGAAAATAATAGTCTTTCCCAATAAAGTTACTACAAATTTAAGAAAAGAAAACATGAGAGTATAACATCCACTAAATTTAATTCTGAAAATTCTCACATTTCTAAATGGTAATCCAACTCTTCAGTGTCCAACAGTAATGCCTTGCCTCCGAAATGCAGGGTGCTTTCCTCCTTAGAAATTCAGTCTTGTCATAGAACCACAGCTTTGGGAATTGAAAGGGAATCTCACAGATAATCTCATCTAGCTTCCTAATACTATCATTTCAATATGTCATCAATTATAAAAACATTATTTATGAAATATTTTACCTTTATTTGTACCTTGTCTTCAAAATGCAATATGTATTTTACATGAACAGCATATCACAGATGAGCCGCATTTCCTGGGCTCAGTGGCCACCTGGGGATAGCAGCTCCTGTACCGGACAAGGGAGCTCTAGAGAATCCCTGACTTTAGACCAGTGTTATGCCCTTTTTTTTTTAAATCTGTACTTCTCTTTGATAAAAGTCTCTTGCCTTTCTTCACTGTCATTTAAACTTTCAAAAAAAAAAATCAGTATTATAACTTCTAAAACATATAGTCTGGAAAGTATTGTTCTGAGATTCTTTCCCTCCCCAAAAACCTGACCACACTGTGCCTGATGATTAACCCATGTCCAAGGAATGTATTCCACGTTTTGTTTCACGCTGGTATTTAGCTGCCTCTTAACTATACCCAGTTAGAAGCTCAGATCGCTACAAAGAGTCATCCATTGAAGAACTTTTTGTGTTTGTTCTTCTTGAATATTTGGTTAATAGGATTTTAGAATCTGAGAGGTCATAAAGTCCAAACACTGCCCAGTATAGAAGTTGTATTATATTTTATTAAAAACATCATTTCAAAGATCTTCATGGTTTAAATACTTTCACATTCTTGACTTTTTATTTTATTCTCTCAATAATTGAAGAAATTGACATAACAGAGTAGACTTGGAACATGGTTCTTCTAATAAGTAGTTCAGATGTGAGGCACCTTACATTATTCCAGAGCCTTTTTTGTCTCTGCCAAAACCCCGGCTCCATTTATCTTGTACTCATTGATTTCACCTCTGTCCTGATCCTACTTAGAATATAGGTTTTAGAGACTGTTACATAGTTAAGAATTTTCAACATAGCTCCTTAGAGTTTACTTTTCTCAAAGCTGTTCCATTCTGTCAAGGTGCCTTACTTGGTACAGCTGTAACTCCAAATACTGATTTCTAATACCTAGCACACAAGGTAAAAAGGTTAATATGCCCATATATATCTGTAGCCTTTTATAGCACCTACTTTTGTCAGAACAGACAAGCAGTACAATCTCTAAATTCTTACTTTTTCCCCCCAATAAATAAGAATTTAAGCCTGTATCAATTTGATAAAATATTTCTTGTTGAGTCAACACTCATTTAAATTGAATCCATTCAAGCAATACTAAAATATAAGATGAATGTGCTCTCTTAAATATGTGACCAACTCACTGTTTTTATTTAACTGAGGCATATATTTTTGAGATTTTTATTTAACTGAGCCATATACTTTGAGTTACGTAACCATAATATTTTTATCTTGCCTTCTCCTTTCCTTCTTTGTATCAATGTCATTTGTTTGACAAAAGTATATTTAAACTTCTGTATCAGATAAGAACAAAATAATAACCTATCCAGGGTTCATATTAACAACCTTACTATCATTAGTGTTTATCTAAGAAAAGTAGTTCACCGGCGTATGAAATTTAAACAGTCTTAGAAATAAGTATGTACCATATGGAACTTATTTTTTAACCAGATGGATTCCATATTGGGAAATACAAAGCAGGAAATACAAAGCAGTCGAGAAATGTTGGAGATACATTTACCAAAAAAGGGAAAAGCGGATGGGATAGGGAGACGATTACTGAATGTGGAATTCATGCTGCTTAGTTCTTACATGAATCAAGGTTAATCTGCTCTAATGAAATTTTCTGAATGAATAATTATTTTGATTTTGCTAGCTCAAAATCTTTTGTAAATTTGAAAGTATACAGTCTGGCAATACTGATAGGAAGGAAACTTCCAAAAAGTAGAAGCAACTGCTACTCCGCTGATTTTTATTGTGAAATCAAAAAACAAGAGCAAATACTGCTGTTGACCCTTGAACAACACAGGTTTGAACTGCACGGGTCCACTTATACATGGATTTTTTTCAACAAATATATTGGAAAATTTTTTTTGGAGACTTGTGGCAATTTGAAAAACACTTTTCTTTAACTTAATTTATTGTGGGAACACAGTACATAATATATATAACATACAAAATATGTGTTATTAACTGTTTATGTTGCCAGTAAGACTTCCAGACCACAGTAGGCTATTAGTAGTTAAGTTTTTGGGAACTCAAAAGTTATCTGCAGATTTTTTATTTCACAGGCTGGGGATAAGTGCCCTTGACCCTCTTGTTCAAGAGTCAGTTCTATTTAAAAGGCACAGTGAGCTCAGTGCTCTGCAGAGCAGTTTATATGCAGTTTCATTACATCTCATGACAGCCCTCCAAAGTATATATAATATTATTATCCCAATTTTACAGATGAAGAATAGAAATCTAAAAAAGTTAAGGATCCCCTTCTAGGTCACATCTACTAAGTATAAGTAAGGTATACTGAGGATACGCTGACAGTTCCTTAGAAGTTAAATCACTTTTGAGAAAGAAAAGATTATGATCTTTAGTGGTTTTGTGGCATTACACGTAGACAGTGAACTTCCTCCAGGCAGAAACCATATCCTAGGTTTTGTCTCTCTAATGCTAACAGAGTATCTAGAACGTAATTAATGTTGAGTGAATAGACTACCAGCTCTCTCTCTCTCTTAAGTTATACAGTTTTTTCCATTGCTTCCCATTTAGCAACCTATAGAATTCTCCTAATCATGAAATGTTGCCACTGAAAGAGAGCAAGAGCCACATTTTATGGGTCCTGAAGTTTATATAACTTGAGGGAGCACCCCGTAAGAAAAGAATACAAATTACTAGGGCCCCTCTTCCAGGGTTTTGAAAGACACCCATAGGAACTGAGGCCTGTTAAAGTTTAAGCTTCACTAACTTCATAGTAAATCCTCCTCAGCCCTGAATTATATTAAACATCACCTCCCAGAGTTTGAGATCAATCACTGATTCTCTTTCCACACCTGTAAATGTGTTGCTTTCCTTGCATTCGTGTTTATAAAAAAAAGTACATAACAGGTATATGCCAACCTAAAAATTGCTTTTGAAGCCTCTGGATTTGTAAAACAGGTTTTATGTGTAGCAAGGGCAAATGATTTGCTCTTTTGCCTTATTTATTAATAATTGTATATAATTAACATGTGAATTTTTAGTCCAATGCTTAAGCTAAAGGAATACAGTGATGATTAAGTTTTCTTGTTTTAAAATCTTTAATGTATTAGAAATTAATCAAATGATTATTCTGTTAGTCATTAGTGTTTTATTTCTTAACCCTTGATAATACTACTTACTATGTAAAACATAGCTTACCTGTTCAGTTTTGAACTGTTCTTCTCAATTTTTTTTTAAATTTTTAAATTGGATGTTTGTTTATAGAAAATAGAACGTATTCTAGTGTTTCATTTTCCACAGACATAAAAGCTCTGAAAGTTTATCAACTGAAATTATTTTAACAGGAGCATCAGTAGTTGCAATTATTTTTGTCCTGAGAAAATTAGGTACATGTGGAAAACTATTTTCATATGAAAATTTTCATATGAAAATAATTTATCCTCTTTGCACAATGACTTTTCTTGGGGATTAATTTTCTTAACTATAATAGCTATACTAAATTGTACTATAAGTATATTTTAAGTGGTAGTATCAAGTATAGATATTGTTAAGATACGAGGCTGGGATATGATGAAAATACAAAGTTTTGTTGTTTTAACCAATTGTTTCATCTTACTCTGAATCCTGAGAATGGAGAATAAGATTCCCTATTTTGCCATTTTTAAAAAAATCATATTTTAATACTAAAATCAGATTTTAATTTTGTAATCCCTTTATTCTCACCAGTTAATAATCTCAAGCATATTTACTGTTCTTTGCAAATATCATTGGGAAAACACCCCAGTGCCTAATTTTGGGCTGTTCAGGGCAGAAGGGAAAAATGACTTAAAAGAGGGCTCCTTTTCTAGTGAACAGAGTCTCTTGTAGCTGCCTCCACATATATTTGTATATAATACATAGGTGCCACAGAACTTAGAGAAACTAAACAGCTTCTCTAATTCAGGATTTCCATTGCCAGTATTACAGAAAATTTTGAAGTAAAGGGACTATAAAGTTATTTCCTAGAAATTACGACTTTGAGAAATTTAGATTTCTATGCGAATGTAGTTTTAAAAATTTTGAGAGAGGTGTAATAACGCTAAGATTATTAGTATAACATATATCTTTGCCCTTGAATGCTGTGCCTTTTAGTAAAATAAGAATCTCAGTCAGTGGATCAAGGATCAAATAAGTTTTAAACCAGCACTGTGCTGGTCTACATAGGGAATGCACAGGGGTATACTGGTCAGACCCTGCCTGCCCATGTTCTGGTTGGGGATTATATGGTGGACAGCAAGATGGGCTTGACAGTATTAATTGGTCCATTTTGCTATATTGGTTTGTCACATTACCTACCCAGCATCTATCTTGGTTTTTTTTTTTTAATTAACTTCAAAATTATATGCAGTGTCACCCCTAAACACTTCCACTTGTATATCAATAATTATAGTTTGATACATTTATACTTCTTTTTTTATTGTCATAAATTTCATATACATTGAAATACACAAATCTGAAGTGTACCATTCAGTATTAACAAATGTATAATACATACTATTTAACCCAAACCTTTACCAAGACAAAGGATGTGTTATGTGTATTTTAAAGGTCTTTCAGTATAAGAATATGCTTTTTAAAGTTTGCTTTTAAAGAGAAAGGTTTACTAAAACCATGTGAAGTATTTGAGATTATGCCCAGTAGTCCAGTGTTTGTTTTGCCTACAGAAGCAAACATTTGTAGCTATCTATGTGTTTACATGCATAAGCCACACGCTACAGCGCACAACAGAAATTGTGTTCTTGTTATTCCGGATTTTATTCTGAGAATAAAATATAAAGCAACCACATAATATCTTAAAAAGTACTCCTTCATAAAAAGTTTATTTTAGAGGCTGATGGTCCAGTCTCCCTTCTGCCTTCAGCCTTTCTGGGGTCACAGCTGTGAAGATAGTGAAGGAAGGAGGTCCTCAGGCTTCTATGGGAGGATGTGTTCTTACCAGCACTGACTGACTCCCGGCATGGGGTATTGTAGGTAATACCAGTATTGCTCCTGTACAAAACAGATCTAGAGATAAGCACAGTGAAAGGTAGGTGAAAGATACTAGCTAGCATTAGGTTCTATCGTCTGGTTCTCAGTTTTTACCTTTTGAATCCATTTAAGTTGTTGCCTGTATATGATCTGTGACACTGGTGCTGAAGTTTTGCCTGTGTGATTTTTAAGTCTGTCCTGTTCAGTAGCTTTGAGAATTTTAGTGTACTTAAGTTTTACTTTAAGACTACTTTTGATAATGGAGAAAACAGTCAAAGGTGCTGAGTGATTATCTCAAGCAGCTCAGAATATCATATCAGTTTTGAGTGAATACGTCTTCCATATTTCATCGAATCCTCAAGAAAATTTTATTTTTGTGTTGTTCTTTGTTAATTTTTTCTGATGTTTCTATACTTAATACCCTGTTTTCAGTCTGAGATCCCAACTAAACAGCCTGAGGCACCCGATGATATCATTCCTCAAAAGGTAAAACACAAATTACCTAAAAGAATGCAAAATACTTGCAGGTTTTTCTGTTGTTTTTTTTAGTGCATGATAGAATAGACTAACTTCAAAGATTGACTTTCAATTTGTTCTTTCTGTAAGTTCCTTGCAGTTGAAAGGTTGGTTTCACTCATGTTGAGAGATCCTTTAGTCTTTCTCGGCTTTGTTCTTCTAATTAGCTTTCAGGGGTCTGTATGTTGCTCACTAACAGGCTGAGTATTCACTGCTCTCACCGTAAAACGTGAATTGCAACACGCATAAGCTAACAAGTTCTGATGCATGTTAGTAATGGGCAGCCCGCCACCTTCAACTTTTCTTTTCAATTACTCATTTTATTCTTCTAGATACTAAACAGTGTGTATTTTGAGGTTGCAAGAGTATCCTCTTTTAATTATTTTTTGAATCAGAAGGAACTACTGGAAACTAACAATGTATGATCATTTTTATAAATACAATTTTAATTAGTTTAAAATTTTATAATGGTTTTCTTTTTCCAGAAAGATTGAATACTTAATGCAGTTTTAAAAAAAGTAGTTCTTTGTAACACAGAAATGTACTTTAAAATATTTAGGGAAAAATGCTTATAGTTCCAAGTTTAAGTCAGTAACCAAGTAGATGTTGTCCCACATGTATTAAATTCATTGTCATGCCCATCACTAACTATGCTATCATCTTTTTACAAATGAACAATTTTGAGTTGAAGATAATTGTTATACTTCATGAGAAGAATTTTTATACAAAGTTTACTTCATTTCAAAAATATTGCAGTATTCTTAATAGTTTGTTCATCAGATTAATTCTTCCATAATTGTAACATTTTATATCATCTTAATACTTCCCTATGTTACATAATAGGTTTCAATTTACATTTGCTGTATACCATTCCTTAGTTAGCCTGCAGCTCACTTTCTGTACCTGAAGTTAAAAGAAGGGCAACTATGGCTTCAGTTAGGTATCTTTTTATCTCAGACTAGTTCACTGTTTCAATCTAAATTTCCAATAGTCGCACACTTGTTTTCCTCTTTAAAATTGGAATTTTTTTTTTAAGTCTTGCTTGAAATAAGCATTATTCTGGGCCATATGTATTGACTACTTGAGTTGAAGAGCAGGTTGATAGAATACTTTCATTTAGATATTCATAGGAAAGGAAAAATAAAAGTTTAGAAAGAGAAGATTTTTAAGCACATTTCAAACTCCCATCTTTTTAATCCAAAGTTTGGATCTAATTGTGATCAAGAAACCTATATACATATAAACTTCCCTATGGTTTTACATTTTTGTAGGAAATTTTAGACCTCAATTTTTCATTACCTTATGGTTTAAGATAAAAAATTTTAAAAGGTTAATAGGAGAACTTGTTTTTAGGATAAGCATTGTTCTGAAAAAGAAATGCTCTTATATGCCAAAAGCTTAAATTTTTCTTATGTGTCTAGGTAATTAATTTCTCCCTCAAAATGGACTCCTGTATGTTCTAGACATACTTATTTAGTTAGAAAGTTTTTGATACTCTTTTACCCAATAAGCAATAAGGATGTTTCAGCAAAGTGGAAATAGCAGCTCAGGGTAATGGGTCAATCAGGGAGCGCCAGCTAGCCTGCAGCTTAGTTCTGTGGAGGTTTGGGCCAGTTCCTGAGTTCCAGGGAGATCTGCAATATGGAAAAGGACAGGGCAGTTCTGAGTCTGTGCTTCCAAGTATCAGAAGTATATGCTTGCACAGATGACCCCAACTGAATGGATGGCCCTTTAGGCCTGACCTACTCACTTTACTTGGGGTAGAAGCAAAGTTCCAGGCTCCTCACAGACAAGACATCCCCTTGCAGCTTGATGCTCTCCAACACTGGGCCTTATCATTCTTGTATTACCACGTGGGAAGGTTTTGTGATAAATCAGTGAGGCTGTACTATACTAACCTGGAAATATTACTTGACTAGAGGCGATTTATTTCTATTTTAGGAAGAATAAAACTGTGAGTTTTGTTGTTTTATATTATCTTTTTAAAAATCAGTGGAATTTGAAAATAGAGAAACTTGACCCAAAAGTCTATCGACTGACTGTGTATAAATACAGTCTATTAAAAATCCCTAAAATAAGGTAACACATAAAGAAATCTTGACACCATACCTTCCCTCAGGAAGCTGATATTTTAATTCGTGAAGATAATTATCTGAGTCCTTTTGTTATTTCTTAGAAACCTGCTCGGTACAGAAGAGCCATAAGTTATGACAGTAAAGAATACTACATGCGCCTGGCCTCTGGCAATCCAGCCATTGTCCAAGATGCCATTGTAGAGAGTTCAGAAGGTGAAGCCACTCAGCAAGAACCAGAACATGGTGAAGACACTATCGCTAAAGTCAAAGGTCAGACTTTCTCTTTGATTTTAATTAACGATCATTTCAGAGCATTCTTATATTTGAGTTTATATGAAAATAAGAGCTACTGTAAAGAGTAGGGCCAACCTTTAAAATAACCATACATTTTCTATGTCTTCATAAAGATTGATTTCTATATCAGAACTAAAAAAGACTTCATATAAATGTTACGTGCCACTGGCTTGATAATTTTTTTATTGTATTCAGAATTCTCAGTGGCACCTGATATTTCAAGTTAAGGCCCCCAATAACTAGATACATACTTACAAAATTAAAGCAACTACCAGATATGTCATTACTGCATGTTAGCCAGCCGTAAGAAATAATGATCTTTCTTCCTATGAGCTAAGACAGATTAGTCCAAACCTATACTTAATGAGTTTAGTAAACATACATAAGATGATAAATTGGATTAAAATGGCCATGGACTTTTTGATTCTGTCCTTTTACATACATATGCCTTCTGCCCTCTTCCAACAGCCTCTGCATGATTTCGACTTTTAACAAACCATATCTCATCTCAAGAGCACTGGTCAGATAACAGAAACTCCTTCCCTGAACCTTTTCCAGCTCCTCTGTCCACTGCTAGTACTTTACTCATATCTCTTACAGCAAATTCAGTGATTTTTCACTGTTTTTCTAAATTCTAAGTTTCTCAGAGGCAAATATTATTTTTCTTCTCTCTTTATAGCTTTTGACACATGCCTAGCACAAAATGGGAATTCCACTCATGTTGAATAAGTAAATCTGCTGTTTAAACTTTTTTTAAGCCTTTGACCATAAATTCAAAAGTCTTGGCATATTCTATAACTAAAGTTCCAGAATGTAAATTAAGAACTGTAAATTAAAAATTAGTTTCAGATCCCATTGATTAAAAAACTAATAGTATATGACCATGTCAACAAAAAAACTCCATCGAAAATAGTGATCCATTTTTCCTATTATTATAATCCACCTATTCTTTCTCATGATCATGACTTACTACACATTTTATAATTGATTTAATGTTATCATAGAATCCTTGAAACTTAATCAGAGTTTACAGTTCTATTGATTTTTCTTGACATTCCATGAGCAGTTATTGAGATGGATCCAAAGCTGTATTTACTGGATATAATATAACCCAAGATGCAATCCAGAGTTAGTCAGATGACTTGTATTTAGATCATTGGCACTTCAACTTCTCTTTACCTCATATTCCTAATGTCTCATTGAGCCCAAAACCACACAATATTGTTGTGACCTGAGTAATATGCAAGGTGTTTTGCTAGACTTAAGAGTTGGAGATTTTCAGTCATTAGACTAAAAGTAATGCAGCAGTAAGCTTTTTCTCCCTTTGGATGTTCTCAGTGGGACTTGGTCTCTCTTGTTTACTTATTATGCTTTTTCATATGTGAAAATAGGGCAAAGAAGAACCTCTGATAACGTGCAAGGATAAGACTCTAACAGACTAACTTTTGCTTTTCCCAGAATTTTTAGAACAACTATCATTGGTACGTCTAACATGACTTTTTATGGTAGAACTAAAATAAAAACATTAATTAAATATGGGATTTAGAGTTTATTTTGAATGCTTCTCATACTTTGGAATCTCATCAAGTGATTTTAATGTTACCTCCTGTGATAATAAAATCATCAAAATATAAGCAATAAAGTGTTATCTTAATCTGTAAATTAAATGATCTGTCCCTGTATTATAAAGAATTATGCTCTTTATGACCTGATGATTTGATCAGATTTGTTCATGTATGAGTGACCCAACTGCCACTTGTGACATGAGCCATGAAGGAGTTCTCATGGGCCCTCCAAGTGTGTGGTATCTCTTATAATCATGTTTATAATTTGCTGTCTTTATTGTTGTTTCTGATAGTAATCCATTATTTATTCATAATATCCCCTCAGTGACGCCTGGCCATAAGCAGCACTGTCCTTACCATCAGTTGTGCTAAGCTTCTGTTCATTGTTATTGTGTGACACTTGAAATTTACTCTTTATCAGGTATGATGCTAAGCACTTGACATGCATTACCTCATTTTTAGTCCTCCAGCAGTCCTCTTTGATAGTATTTTTGTCCCAGTTTTATAAATGAGAAAGCTAAGATTCAGAGAGGGCATATCATTCACCTGCCTATTTAACTCCAGGGCCTGTGTTAACTACTGAACTGTGCTGCCTTGCTCTTGTTCCCCAGAGTTATCTCAAATGGGAAATATACAGGAGGGACCACATGGGACTAAACTCCCCAAATGGCCCGCACGAGGCCACATGGCTCTCCTGGTTATTATCCTCCCGCAGGTCTAGTCAAGCCTCCTCTAAAACGGGCTCGATCCGCACCTGACGGAGGAGATGAGGAGAACCAGGAGCAGCTGCAAGAGCAGATTGCTGAAGGCAGCTCTATAGAAGAGGAGGAGAAAACAGACAATGCCACCCTACTGCGCCTGTTGGAGGACGGAGAAAAGGTATTGTGCTTCTAAAAAGTAAAGATTGTGTGTAAGTAATCTGTTGCCATTGACTAGTTAGGATATTTATCTGGTGGGAGAAGATAAATGTTTTAGCCTCTATAATGAAATACAGTATTAGTGTTAAGCAACCTTTTGGGTTTAGTACTCTGCTTCCCTTATTTGCAAGATTTTCTGACCTGAGCACACTAAACAGCAGAAAGTTTCATCAGATACAATATTAACAGTTGACACCAATTTCATTCTTCCTCTATACTCTTTATTAGACTGAAGTTCTTGCTCTATTTCTCTGTTCCAAGCCCATGTGTATAACCTATTCCAAAATCTGTCCTTGTTATGTTTTTCTGCACCTTTGTAATTCCAGTCACCGCCCACAAGCAGCTTTAGCCCATCTGTACACCCTCTCAGCCTTGTATTTAATCCCTTCTCTCCTTCATTCCCAGAGACTACCTTAACCTTCCTGCTTCTCTGTCCCCGTCCTACACCCTGCTGGCCTCTCCAGCCTTTTTCCTGATTCTGCCCAGAAGCCTGTGCCCCCTTGTAGCACGGGATGCCTTGCAGGTCACTACATTGATGATGTTGTTTCTTTACTCTGTGCCTTACCCATTGTGTTTCCTACAAAAATACCCCTTTCTCCATCACTCGCATAACCTCTAGTAAGTCCCATTTGATACAGCCTCATTTATCTGGATGTCTTTAATACTTGACTGTAGGAAGCTTTCCTTGACTGTCTCGCCCGCTCAGGCTTGGTTAGTACTCCTCCTCTGTGCTTTATAATGCCTTGTACATATCGCTGTATTCCGTCATGTCATGATTATTTGTTCTTGCGTCTGTCTCTTCCCTTAAATAGGGAGCTCCTTATAGGGAGGCACTGTTTTCTATTCTTATCCCATTGCTTTACACAGCTCTGATTACCTAATGGACACCCAATAAAGCTTTGAATGAATGAGTGACTGACTGAGTAAATAAAAGGATAAATGAATGAATGAGTAGTGAGTATCACTTTTTAAATGTTATTCTGTTTGCCTTTTATATTAGATGTTGGTACATAACTCTTGAAATCTTACCCACTAAGAAGTAGTTACCAGAAATTAGGCCATCATTTTTAAAATTCTGTTCAGATATTTGGCCTAATTAATCTTGAATGCAAATACAAAAAAAAAATTCATGTAACTACAAAAGGACATTAAATCTGAATGAAGCACAAGAGAGGCTTCTGGGGTCTTGGGAATGTTCTTTTTCTTGATCCAGATGCTTGTTGTACCATATTTTTGGCATTGAAAATTCATGGAGCTGTGTATTTATGAAATAATTATTTTCTGTATGTATATAACACTACAATAGTTATTTTAAAAGAACATCAGTATTTTCCCTGTAATCTTTATTTTATCATTGAAGTAGTTCAAGTGTGTCATTGAAAATTGACTTATATTTGCATGTTGCACAAAATGTTTTTTAATGTCATTTTTTAACCCTTTGACTCATCAGTACAGTTTTTGTCCTAATTGCTTTAAGTTTGAATAGTATAGAAAATGTATTCAAAGCTGATATTTATTTGACATTTGTTTGACTCTGGTGTAGTTGCTGATTTTTTTTTCCTTGACTCATATTGAGCTGAGTTTAAGTAAGAAAGAATTTTTACTGAGAACTAAATCCTACCCGTTGGAAAGTAAACAATACTTAACACTGAGAAATTTAGCAGCTCCTCCCTCCTATGAAGAAAATACAACTTCTGCCAAGTTTGGCTTTTTACAGCAGCACAGCAGTCTGCCAGGCAGGCAGGATCCAGGTGGGGAGGGAATAGTAGGGACAGATTCCCCAGGTCCACTTCCAGGAGCTGTTGTTGAAAAAGAGGAAAGAGCTGAGTGGAAGGCAAGACAGTCAACACTTCCTAACATAATTATATGCATTATCTTGCTAACTCTCACAACAAACCAATGTGTATTTGAGATTTACAAATGAAGACACAGAGGCTCACAGAAATTAAGGTATTTGGCTATATCTACAACTAAGTGACAGAGTAGGAATTTGCTCAAGATTGCTAGGTCTGCACAAAGGATACAGTCCCGACCTCCTTACATGTCTGTCTCAGTTCCCTTTCCTGCCAAGTTTGTTGTGACTGTGTCTTCCTCCTTATCCAACTTGTTCATCACGTGCAGACCCTCGTGCATATGTGCCTGGCACCCAGTGCATACTCTGTGAATATTGGGAGAAATGGATTAGATGGATGGATGAATGGGTGGATGGACAGGAAGTGGACAAATAAGATTAAGTGGCTGTTTGCTTTTACTGACGTCAGTTGAAGGTCAGACTGCGGTCAGAACTGATTGTTTTTGAATACCTCAGGTTTAATTTTGGGGTGCCATAAGAGTCATATCTTGGTAGAATCCTATTTGCCCATGTTTGAAAACATTTTATTTAAATTATATCAAAAAAATTACCTGAATTTTTTTTTTAAAGCTGGATTAATGGTTTTCTTTATAGATCCAACACATGTACCGCTCTGCTCGAGTCCAGGGCCTAGATACCAGTGAGGGGCTACTTCTTTTTGGTAAAGAGCATTTTTATGTGATTGATGGATTTACAATGACAGCAACCAGGGAAATAAGAGATATTGAAACCTTACCTCCAAAGTAAGTAAATGAAGAGAAAAAAGGTACAGCTATCTTTAGAAAGCAGTATATTTACATGGTTTCTTTTTTTAACACAAAAATTGTGTTTTAAGTCATGTTGTCTCTCAGTTTGTGTGCATCTGTTATTAAATATTCCATTAAGGTTAACAATTATTTCAAGGTAATATAGGAAAAATTTACCATATTTATCAAAATGAAAACTAAATAAAAATTTATTGCTGTGCATTAACAGCATTAGATACCTCATTCCTTGTACTATAATCTAATATTTATAAACTTATTCTGAATTTGCACATTATCCTTTTTAAAAATATTTTCAGTGTAAGCACAGTTGTAGAGAAAATACAAGAACCTGCAAAATAGCAAATGGAAGATTGTCCATGCCCTCTGGATACCCTAGGACCAGGGTGACTGAAGTTCAGGCAGAAATTAACTTTTTATCCATCCTTCTTTTCGTCTACCAGTCCTATGATGGACATGAGAATAGGTAATGGAAAACCCAAAGACAGAAGACAAAGCTAAGAGGAAGATAAAAGGCTTAAGGCTTAGGAAGTCAATATTGTCTTCCTTTAACATTTACATTTTGAGCCCCTAACACTGGTGAATGTTCACATGGTCTCCTTAGTTTGTCCCTGGGGGAGACTTCAAATAATTACCTTCAGCAACAATCAGGGCCACATTATGACTGTCCTGGGTCCCTTCCTCTATATAAAAATGCTAAAAATTATATTTTGGGACTGTTGATTTAAAGATTAATATATTCATATTTTAAGATATTCTGACTAAAAGTATGATTTTTTTCTTCTGATACTAAAAAAATTCAAACATTTTCTTGAGCCCCAGAAGTATGTCAGTCTAGGCACCGTGCCTGCTGTGCTTGTAGATATATTGGCCCTTATAGCACTAATGGGATTTTAAAAATTACATTCATCAGAGGGGTTTCCTTGTATGCTGAGTAGCTGACAGATTACCCTCTTAAACATTTTTTTAACTGAATATTCTGATATGTTGTTCCCCACTCGCATTCATATGTTGAAAATAACATACTCTTTGTTGAACAGTGAATTCATGTTTTGCCGTGTGTTTGTTCACCTCCCTTCTTCCGGCTGCCCATAGTATGCATGAGCCCATCATCCCAAGAGGGGCCAGGCAAGGCCCCAGCCAGCTCAGGAGGACATGCAGCATTTTTGCATATGAAGATATCAGGGAAGTACATAAGAGGAGGTATCTCCTGCAGGTGGGTGGATTTAGTAGTACTGAATGTTCTGTCAGATTCCTTTATTCAGAGAATGTATTATTTTAAAACTGATACATGCTGTGAAAACCCTCTATAGAATCCACATTATCCCTAGATTTGGTCGTATGATAGACAGAGTCGTGCCACACGGGTTGCATAACAATGTATAATGTATCACTTTCTTACTAAGCACAATTTAACTCTTGAGTGATATCTTTGTTATCCATTTTCCCTATAACTCTCCATATTAACAGTATATAATTGTCTTTTAATATAGAAATTACATAGTACCATTATACAAAATGATAATTTTATAAATACTTTGTTTTATCATTATTCTATTAAAGATTTTAGAAGCAAATTGAGCAAAACAAATTAAGAATTAGTTGGCTCAGTTTATTTTGTAATCTGAAAATTCTTCACTCAAAATATTCTTCAGACTAGTAAACTTCTTAAACACTGTAGAAATTCATAGTGGAAAGTTAATATATGACCTTACTGTTTTTTCCTTAATGCTTTTTCTCTCTGCTCATTTCAGCCTATTGCTGTGGAAGTTTTCTCTGGAGATGGACGGAATTACCTCCTTGCCTTTCAGAAAGGAATTAGAAATAAAGTTTATCAAAGGTATTGTTTATTAGGAATACTTTATATGGGAAGAGATGGAAGGAAAACTAGTACTAGTTCACCTAGTTTCTAAACAACTAGAATCAGATTAGTGAATTGACTTCTTTGAAGAAAATGTTTGTTTCATTTTTTCCAACCTCTTGAAACATAATTCTAACTAGCTTTTAAAATGATGTTATTCTCTTGAGAAATACCATTTTTCCTTCTGGTAACTTAATAGTAGATATCAGCAAAAGCCATTTTTCTCTCTTAAGCCCCATGTCTCTAAATATAAAAGGATGATGAAACTGTAATCAAAAAAATAATACTTCAGGCTCAAAATAGGCTTCTTTCATATTTACCAAAAAGAAGACTATGCTGTGCCTTGCTGTTGAATGCATAGACTGAGTTCCTTAGGAACTTTAGTCACATGAGACTTTGTCTGGCCTTGGAAGGGAAACAGGATACTTTCACCCTTGAAAAAATAACACAGCCAAATAAAGCAGTTAATCTAGTCTGACCATATTTTATTTTTGGTAAGTGTGTTTCTGATTTACCTTGTAAAAGAAAAGTACATGTACATGGTGCTCAAAGATATTTCTGTTAAATACATGGCTGATAAGCCTTTTATGAATTGATCAAGATAGGAGAGCCCTTCTCTTGTTCTTTGAAAGGTAATAGAGATCCCAGCAAACCGTCTAATAAGGGAAATTTTGTATTTCAAATGACCTCCATTGGGAATGACTAAGGCCAAACAGCATTGCTTGTAATTGCGATACAGTAATAATACCTGTGAGTGCATGGGAATGAAGTGGTTCTTCAAGTAAAGTGCCTGAAGCTGGTGACTGGTCATCCAAAACTCCTTTCACATATGGGAAGTGCTAAGAAAAATGACTGAAACTTTAGCTACCTTACTCATTTCTAAAGATGATAGTGTTTTCAACACTAGGAAATTATCTGTTCTTCATAACGAGAAGCTGTTAAGGAAATGAGTGTCTTCCTCTGAGATAGTGTGTGCCAGGTTCAAGGACCATCTCCGTTCCAAGAATTTCCCCATATTTCTCTTTTGCTTTTAAAAAATATATGTTGACCTTGGGAGCTTTTTTAAATCTCTGTCACAGGAAGGTTCTTCTCTTGTCTGTGTCTTAATTTCTTTAGTGATGTCTCTGCTTTGTCATTTGTTCAGCCCTCATCCCTTGCTGCCATGTGAACATTTAGCTGTTAATCCCTCTTTAGGATTTCATTCATTTAACTCAATTCCTGTGAATCGATGTTGCAAGGCTCTTTCTTCTGGTAATATGGCAACATCAGTAAAAACCCAGAGTGACAGATTTTGCTGTGGCCCTTTATATTTGGCATTGGAAGCCAACATCTCACCCTTTTTTAACAGAGTGTTCTCATTACTGTACGCTCCCATTGTCTGTCATTTACTGGGTAGTGGAGGGGTAAATGCAACAATTAAGACCTAAATGAATCATCCTTTCTTAGGCTCCCAATAGATCCTGACCAAGACTTCATTTCCAATTTTATGCTATTTTTAAATTTTCTAGGTTTTTGGCTGTAGTGCCTTCTTTGACTGACAGTTCAGAGTCTGTGTCTGGGCAACGACCAAACACAAGTGTGGAGCAGGGGTAAGTTGTTTGCTTCTTCCTTATAGTTTAAAAATACTTCAGAAACATTACTTTTACTTACTAAACTATCATATGTATAAAGCATTCTTCTTTTTGTGTGGATAATTTCATCTTTATCAGGTTTCCTTGTTAATAATACTGCAAGTGTGATTCCTCATTATAATTTTAGGGGAAAGTCCCCTTAAGTAAAATAGAGGGGATGAATTTTAAGGCTTTTGATACACAACACCAACTTGATTGCCATAAAAATTATATGTTTATATTCCACCATGAGTGGATAAGTTTACTTATCTCAGTAGATGCTTGTCAGCTTTTTATATTACATTTTAATTTTTACAGATTTTATAAAATGCTTTCTCCATAATGTGCATTTCTTTCAGTATTAGTAATCTTGAGCTCTGTTCATGTTGGTTAGCCATTTAAAATCCTCCTTTGTGAATGATCCATAGTGGTGCCCATTTTTTCCCTGAGTTCTTTTTGTGTGTGTGTGTAGGGGGGTGGATGTTGTTTTTTTAATCAAGATATAATTGACATACAACATGTTAGTTTCAGATGTACAATATAATGTTCCAATATTTGTGTATATTGTGAAGTCATCACAGTAAATCTAGTTAATATCTCTTCTGAGTTCTTATTAGTCTATGTGGGATTTTTCTCTGTAATGTATCTCCTTTGCTTGGCATACTTATTGCAAATTACCCAATTTTCCTCTTAACTTTGTTTTTTGATGTTTAAACCTCCAGTTGAATATGTTCAAACCTATCAGTGATTCCTTTATGCTCTTTTCAGCTTCTTTTAACCTAAAGTCTTTCTGGATGATATGCCTTTTCAGGAATCCATATACCCAGCCCCATATACAGCCTTCAGGAACTGGTAGCCCCTTATAATACACTGGAAAAGAAGTAATGATTTTGGGCTATAAATTAATCATAACAGCATGCAACAATATGACTTAAAGCTTTACCAGGGTTTCTATAATTTGGAAATAAGATTTTATTCCAGTCTGTATATCCAAATATATTACATTTGTATATTTTTCTTTAAGTTTTGCTTTTATTTTTCTTTAGCTGAGGTTTAACAAATATAAATGCCAAGTATATGCTTTTGTTAACCTTGGAAACATGCCTGTTCCTTCATTTGTGTTGTGAAGATAAATACAGGAAATGACAGGCTCCCTTAGAGCACGTTGAACCTTTTTTCTACTTGCAATCAAATTGCTGGTACTTTCACCTGGCCAAATAATTTTCCATTTGCTGTTTCACTGTTCTTGGTACTTTCTATGCTTATGACTTTTGAAAGCTCAAAGTCAAGAACTAGAAATTCATTTCCAACTTTAATCATCTTATAAAGTTCAGGGGTGATCATAGCTTTTTTTACCAGGGATAGTATTCTTTGTATTCAATTTGGCTGATGAGAAGAATTTATCTAGATGTGGAAAGCAGTATCTATATTAGTGAGCTGGATGTTTATGAACTAAGGTTTAAAAATCTATTAATTTCCGTACAGACAAAAAGTATAGGTAAATGCTGGTTCAGTGACAAATATGCCATCTTCACATTATTAATTATCAACATTACAAAGCTGTTGAATGTTAAGAAGTTTTTTAATAGCACTCTAGGAAAGTTTGCTATTCAAAAAAGTCCATAATTTTAAATGACCTGAATAGCAGTCCTTCCTGTCATAAATTATTAATATTTTCAATCACTTTTTCAACATCTCTGTTAGGAAATGGGCCATATACCTTTTAGGTACAAAATATACTGTACTATTTCAGTTACTCCAATTTAATGTCTTTAAATATGTTTATGTAAGGATTATTGGAAAAGGTAAAAGGTTGGACTAGATCAGTGTCTTTCTAATTCATTTGTCATAACCCACAGTTGAAATGATGTCCACTACATTGCATCCCAAGTCACACAAACTGTTACAAACACTAGAACAAAATTCAGTGAAATATTTTCCTTTACTATATATAATGCCTTCCATGTTCTCTTCCCTTTACTTTGAGTCTGTGGTTATTTCATATTTCAAATGTTGATCACAACCCACTAAACAAACTTCATGACCCACTGATCAGTCCTCCATAGTTTGAAGAAGTCTGGATCAGGTGACTTAAAGTTTTCAACTTTGTAATTACTCAAATTTAAAATTACACTGCCTACAGTTTATTTAATTATTTGTTGTTTTTAGATCTGGGTTGCTTAGCACTTTGGTTGGAGAGAAGTCTGTGACTCAGAGATGGGAGGTAAGCTTAATAAAAATGTCAGGTTCCTTTGGAATTTATAGTTAGACAGCATAAATCATATAGTTAAAATCACTTTAATAATCCATAACATATATACCATAGGAAAAGTGCTATGTTTCTGTTCTTTCTAGGAAAAAAAACAGTTCATTCTGAAATCTGTAAGAAGAAACTGTCCTTTGCCTCATTTTGCATATAACATTTTAAAAAGTGAACATAGTAGAAATAATTGATTGGTCTAAATGAATCTCTATCTTTCCCAAGAGAGGTGAAATCAGCAACTTCCAGTATTTAATGCATCTGAACACTTTGGCTGGCAGATCCTATAATGATCTCATGCAGTACCCTGTCTTCCCCTGGATCCTTGCAGATTATGACTCAGAGGTAAGTCTCAGATTGTGTGTAAATAGTACACATTTTCAAAAGTAATTAAAAGATACTACAATTGCTCAGATATTCTATTTGTTTTATAAAGTTCTCAGCAGGCAGTTATTCCACAAAGATGAGAGTTTTAGCTTGAACTTGTGCAAAGTACAGGTAATTGGTCACCTTCTTAGATATTATTCAGAATATCTATTTGGTTCCCTTAAGTGCTGATTAATTTGTATCCACTGGTGGATATCACTTTGTCCTCTACATTGCTTCCAGATTCAAAAAAACGAATCTAATGGAGTCATCCCTCTGTTTAAAATTATTCAGTGACTCATCATCACAATTTGGAGAGGATTTAAAACCTAAAAAGCCCTTACAAAGCAACTCCTACATATATATCCCCTTCGTACTCCCAGGACTGCTATTCAGGGCTACCACTTCCCTCCTTGTGCCTTTCAGTAGCTTGGCAGGTGCTACTCCCCCTGTCTGGAATTCTCCCCCAGCGCCCATGTGTATCTTCTCTGCCACCTGCGGGTTCAGCTGGCCAGCGCATTTTATCCTGGAGGACACACTCAGGTGTTACATCCAGGGAGCCTTCTGTCCTTTCTCTCCTCCTCCTCCTCCTCACTCCTCTGGTCCCACTGCTCCCACACTGCCCTGTAGTTGTCTAGTGGTATTTTCTTTTCCAGTGTGTTGCAATCATGACTTTTGTCTGACCCTACTGAACTATGAGGTTATTGAGCACGAAGACTGTCTCATGTAGCTCTCAATTCCCAATCCCAACCTCTAGAACAGTGCCCCTGGTACTTAGTATACACCTGAATGGTTCTTTTTATTTTTTTTTTATTTTGAGAGGGCATCTCTCATATTCATTGATCAAATGGTTGTTAACAACAATAAAATTCTGTATAGGGGACTCAATGCACAATCATTAATCAACCCCAAGCCTAATTCTCAACAGTCTCCAATCTTCTGAAGCATAACGAACAAGTTCTTACATGGTGAACAAGTTCTTACATAGTGAGTAAGTTCTTACGTGGTGAACAGTGCAAGGGCAGTCATATCACAGAAACTTTTGGTTTTGATCACGCATCATGAACTATAAACAATCAAGTCAGATATGATTATTCATTTGATTTTTATACTTGGCGCTTGTGTTGGTGGTATAGTGGTGAACATAGCTGCCTTCCACCTGAGTGTTTTTTGAATTAACCAGAAATGTATTAATGATGAATTTTGCATAAAGATTTTTGACAAATATACTGACCTGATGTGCATACATTTCTTCTGCCCAAGACTTTTAAAATACAACTTTGGAAAAATTGATCAGCCATAATGTCCTATAAAAAGGATACAGATTAAATATCCCATGGGTATATATTTCAAATTTCTACTTTTAAAACCCTCAGGAGGTAAATTGTGGTTTTCTTTTGAACATATGAATTAGCCCAGCTAGAGGTGAGCTTTTAAAATAATCTCTGGTTTGAAGGATTCCGTGTCATTTGGAAGTCACTTGGTCTAGTATGATGTTGTCTTTTAGAGGTGATGAAATCCTAGGTGCTCTAGTTATTCACTTCCTGACCACCTCTAAGGAGAAAATGCTCAGAAGTGAAGTTGGAGTGAAACAGAGGAGAGGAGATTTGATCTTCCAGTTATGTGGGCAATGGAGGGCATAGACGACCAGAGCTGCTGTGTACAGTCAGTTTCTGCTGTCTGTCCCCTTGCCAAGACCAGCAGAGGCTGTTCCTCTTACTGCTCACCTCCAGGCCTGGGTCTTGAGTGCCTTTCTCTGTGAACACTAAATTTCCGAGGCAGTTGTCTTCATACTGTATCAGTTAACAAACTGCCATTTGACTGTTTTTTTGTTGTTTTTTAGGAGAGCCACGGAGAGGCTTTTATTGAGAGACACAGTGAGAGGACAGAGCCTCCTGGCTTGCGCCAGGAGGAGACAAGAGGCCCATGATGGTGTGTTGTCTAGGAGATTTATAGTCGGTTGAAGATTTTCAGGAATGTGGATAAAGGGTTAGGGGTGCAGACTTATACTACCTGCCCTGCCCCCAAGGTGGACTGGGTTGCTGTCTGTTTGCTAGGGCTGTTTATAGTTGAGATACAGTGAAGTCACTGGTTATGCTGAGATACCCTTCTTTATTTGTGGAACACTCAAACATTCCAGGCCAAGTTACTCCTGGCTTTTTGAGCATTAACTGGTCTCACTGAAGATGTCTATATTCCTAGTCTTCTATCTTTACCCTGGAGAATTAGAGTGACCTTGACTTTGCATAATGCTTCACACAGTTTCAATAGGGACTAATTTGCACTTTATTACATTGCTCTGACTGTAAATATCTTGCCTTGCTTTTTCCAGAGGCCCTCACTCTACTCTGACTACACCCAAGGTCCCTGTCTCATTCCCCCTTCTACAGAAAGAGACCCTAGCTACTGCCAGGGAAAGGGGGTGACGACCGCTCTGGCTGCTTCATGCTGAGAGGGTGGCGCAGTAAGGAGTGCAGTTAGGTCTCCCTCACTGGTTGGTTGAGAGGGCCTCAGAAGATGGGCACTTTTATTCTGGGTTCCATTTCTATTACTATTTGCAGTTTTATCACTTCTAGGCAAGATAGAACAAATCGTGTTATTAGGTTAAGTAGCAACATCTGGAGTTGAATTTTCCATTATGGAAGGACAAACTTGATGAGATTAAGAATGCATGGCTGAATATGAGGACTAGAAACAGTAAAACTTTAATTGAAATGATAAGAGGAAACTAAAATATCTGTAGAATCATATCTAAAGACCTTGGAGAAACTAGAATTCTGGATTTAGTCTATGTCCCAATGACTAGTATTAGGTTTTAGTATAGATAAGTCTGCATTATTGAAACAATACTCTAAAAATCACCCTCATTTTTATTAGAAGTAACCAGATTAAGAAAATAATTAACACTTAGCTTGATGATTTGCATAAGTGCAGCAAGAAGAGCAATTGATTACATAGGATCTTTTAAATGTACCTTGCTGGAACTTTTTATAGGAACTTTAGACTGGACTTTTAAAGTCCTCTTGAGGCCAGAAAGCCAAGCCAGACTTGCCATCAGGTTTTGCCTGCAGTACCTGTAGATTTGGGTGAATTACTCTCTTCTCGAGGTCCCCAAGGCATTCCGAGGTTCCTGCACCTGCCATAAAGTGACCTTCCTTTACTCACCTGGTAAGGCTGCTGGGAACCCTGTAAGCAATGTACCAGGTCAGTTCTTCCAAGTGGCTTTGTTGGCTCTATAAAGTCAATCTAAGTTCCTTAAAGCTGTCTTCTTTATATCTGAGGTTACGCACGTGTCTCTCAGGTATGACATTCCAGTGAAAGCCTTGGTAATATAACCAGTGTTTTTAATTGGTCCTGTTACAAGGAAGGCAGATTCTCATTGAGCTTATGCAAATAAACATACTGCCATAAAATATAAAAATATTCACTGACAGTTTTAAATTCTGGAGGGATCAGGTACAGAGAAAAATAAATAATTCAATTCTGCTTATAAAGGTGTCATTAACTAAACTGTTGTCATCTTAAGAGAAACAGTTTTAAAACACTTTATCAGCAACATTTGAAACAAGTCATAAAATTATTTTCCTTAGTCTCCTTAATCTTATGTAACTAATTCTTGCTTTGGTGGAATCTAGTTCTTTACTAGTTTAGGATACTTGCTCTGCTGGAATTTAGTTCTTAACGAGTTTAGGAGTAATAAAATAATGACTATAAATTATAAGACTTACAAATGACTGGTTAAAGATCTGATGAAAACTTACTGTAAGACAGTTGACATAAGGAAATTTGGATATTTCTGTAACATAAAACATTGAGTAACAAAGTTTAGCATCATTCCCTTTGACAGTACTTTCCAGATAATTAAGCAGGTAAATAAGCCAAATTAGCCAACTGTTTTCCCCATTGAGGAGAAAAAATTCCTCTGACATGTTTCAGTGGCCCTCTGGAAAACATCAGAGTTAACTAGAAGTAAAGACACCTTTTTGAATTTGATTTTGGGAAGCTGTCAAAAGAAAATTTTTAAGGCACTTGCCTAAATAGCCTAAATAGAATCATAGGTTACTATGAAACTATACTTACCTGTTTAACCAGAATGACAATAAATTTTAAAGGCAAATACAGAAGTTACACAGTTATTAGCAAAACTTAGTTTTTAGTCCTTTTAATATTAAGATCTTATTTTTTTAAGTACTCAGACCACTCATCTAAACTTTGATAAAACAATTAGAAAACACTTTGCAATCATTCAACATTGAGAGCAGACAAATAGTTCAAAAAAACTTTTTCCTTTTTACAAAAAAAAATTTAGTTTTGCTGTGCACTTGATACTAAGATTCATTTGCTTTAATTTCACATAGCATGACCATATTAAATTATTCCACAAACTTTCTACAACCTTCTTTTTACATTCAGAGTTCTCCCTCTTTAAATAAACAGCTATACTTTAGAACAAAGTTACCTTCTTTTATCAAAGACACATTCTTTAGCATGCAGAAATGTTTTCCTTATTATTTTAAGTAGCTTTAATTAGAACATAAAACCATCAGGAACTTTAATTTTCAGTGAACACTGAGAAGTAGGCTATTGTAAACTGTTACAATAGCATTCTTTAGATTGACAAATTTATGAACACATTTTATAATTTCTGGAACCATGTGCTTTACAGCACAATCTTTAAGCACAAAATATGTCTACTCAACTTAGCAAAACTTTAAGGTTTTAGATTACCACAAAGATTCTCAGGCTGTTTGTAGGTATACACACCGTAACACACTATTATTAAGATGTTCACTTGCTACACTTACATAGTTTACTCATTCCTTAACAACCATGCTAAATTACTCAGAAAATCTTCACTAAACATTAGACAAAGTCAACCTCTTTTAAAGCACTTTTTCTTGAAAGATTTAACAGATAACATCAACTTAAGTGGCTTTCGGTAAACTTAAGCAGATGATAACCATAAGGACATGTCAATTTCAGCTCCTTAAATTAGCATTAATGCTTAATATTTTCTATTAGAATTTTCTGAAAGTTTTAGAATGCCCAATTTTATATTGTAATAGTCCACAGGACTTTTGACTATTTTCCTTGTGGCGAAATAAATTTAACTGCATAACCTTATTATATTGCACACTTCTCTCAGGGGCCAAGCCTCTCTAATCAGAGAGTTTGTATTGAGGCCAGGCTTGTGTGCAGAAGATAAGACACTTCCTTGAGAGCCCCCTGCCTGTCGGATAAGTGGAGGGGACTGTGTGATCTCTGTCTACCAGAGCCTTGGTCAGAGTCACAAGCCTGTTTCCCTTCTCTGGGGGCTGCAGAAAAGGAAATGCCTAGCCCCAGGATGACTGCCTCTAAGGAAGGGAGGTTAGAATAGAGCCATTTACATGTTGGGCTCAAGGTTTCAGCTTGATTACTTCACAGACTTCATTTACATTACACAGGAGAAAATAGTGCAGGCCAAAGAGAATTGCTTTGAATGAGGAACAGGGGAACTTTTTCCAAAGCCTGAGATAAAATTCAGAGGCTCCCATGGACATTTGGGTGTGTCTGTACTCTTAAACACCAGTTTTTGCCTCTGCATGGTAATTATCCTGCTAGTCACCCACTGTAAGAAATCTGATCTGTAAGACAAGACACCAGGTGTCATCTGCGAGTCTTGCATAGACAGCAGCCTAGCCGGAGGTTCACTCAGCGCCATCGGATCAATCAGCTGGAGCCAAGATCCAGGACCACCGTCTACTAGTCCCGGCTGCCCTCAGAGTCCGCAGATTAGGATAGGAAAGTAGGAAATTGGCTCAACCACTCCGTGACATTCCTGTCCGTACGGAGGCAGGGGATCAAGGAGCGGCAGACACCAGGAAACCCTTCACCCGAGAATTAAGACTAGTAGCCGATGCTAATCATCTTTTAAGTGGCTAATGGGTGCCCAGACACATTTTTATGAGATAAAAAGTACAGCATTTAGTCAGGAATAAGAGCAAAGCGTGGATCTCCTACCTTGCGATGGTGAGCATCCGGTTCCGTGAGATTCATGAAGTTAGGAGAGAGTTAGGGATTCCCCCTGCCTCACTGAGGCCAGGGCAGCCTGAAGAGGCAGGCTGGAAGTCAGAAAGAGAGAGAGACACTCCTCACAGATACCCAGTCGGGCTGTCGGGGTCTGATTCCAGACACGTGGACCTTTGAGATGCCTCAGCCTAGAATCTGGCAGTTGCCCACAGCCTTCCTCAGTCCCTCGCATCCAAGGAGAGCCTCTGAAAGGGAATCCTGGCCTCCAGTCAGCTGACTTTCCCAGCTCCCAAGGGAGACGGGGGATCCACTGAGGGAGACACAGAGGAGCCTGTCACTCGAGACTTAGAGAATGGCATCCGGGTTAGTCCCATTTAAGTGGCAGATTAACATCCGATTTTGAGTGCCGTAGATGGCTGCCTTCTATAAGGACAGTGAAAGAAAAGGCAGGCTCTGATGCTGATACCTCTGAAGTTATCCCAGACGAGCCCCAAAAAATGATGCCAGGGTTCTTGTTTGCAGAGTTGAAGAATTTATTTAGCAAACACCCAAGGTAGGAGAGCTAGGGAGAGGCTGAGAGGCTTTTATTGAGAGATACAGTGAGAGGACAGAGCTCCTGGCTCATGCCAGGAGGGGACAAGAGAGCCCTGCCATTTGACTGTTTTTTAAGTGTGGATAACCAGAGGTACCTAACTTTGTTTTGGGGGTCCAGTTCTGCCAGTGTGACCCCACATTCTAGTACGTTTATAAATCATTTATAAATCCTCATTTTCTGCTATAACCACTGTATCTACATTGGTGAGAATAGAAAGTATATAGTAATTACGACTTGATTTTGTTTGTATTTTAGGAGGTAGACCTTACTAATCCCAAAACATTTAGAAACCTGGCTAAGCCAATGGGAGCACAGACGGATGAACGATTAGCTCAGTATAAGAAACGGTATAAAGATTGGGAAGACCCTAATGGTAAGTAACTTTTCTTGTCATTGGACTTGGTACCTGAGTTTCAAAAGTAAGCCATTATCTGGTGGTCTGATATCCTTGCAGTTTTCTCCAAATTGCTTATATATTATTACATCTATTATATTATGTATGCACATATATGTACAACTATCAGAGTAGAAAAATCAGATTTTGCATGCCAACTGGTAGCCATGGTTTGGAAGGGATTTTTAGGTAGCTTGTCAGGTATTGGCAGAAAACTAGGTATGTTTGTATAGGGTAGAAATTTCCCATTATAACCTGCCTTTATCTCTAATTGTGCTTAAGCCAGGAACTATCCTTTACTGACTCTCTTTTAATTATATGAGGCAGTTTTTGGAACTCTTCTGTATTAAAAATAATAATAATAAACTACCTTCTTAAAACACTGTAAGTTTACCTATGATTTATTATGTTTAATGTTTACATGTGTCCCCTCTCAAATAGGCAAAATAAGAAAGGGGTAAAAACGAAACCTAAGCCTAACAATAGTCCCTGTGTGGAATCTTTTTTTATTTTTTTCTCTTCCAAGGAGAATGTGGAACAAAAATTGCATAATATTCATAGACAGAAATACAGTCAATCTTTGAAAAACATGGGGATAGGGGGTGCTGACTCCCCATACTGTTGAAAATCTACGTAAAACTTTTGATTCCCCTAGAACTTAACTACTGATAGTCTGCTATTGGCTGGAAGCCTTACTAATAACATAAACAGTCAATTAGCACATATTTTATATGTTACATATATAGTATTTTGTATTCTTAAAATAAGGTTGAGAAAAAAATTTTTGTCAAATTTTCACAAATCTCAAATGTATTTATTTTGTAAAAACAATCACATTTAAATGGACCCACACAGTTCAAACCCATATTGTTTAGAGTCAGCTGTACCCTTAAATGCCATTGCAAAGCCAGAACCTACTAAAAGTAGCTATAAGTCAATATCCTGCTTTAGTGGAAGATGATTGGCTTTAAGAGTTCATTACTACAATAAGCCTCAGAACATGAATTGCTAGATGTGCCAAGTTTTGGGGGAAAGGCATTAAATTATCGATACTTTGGATGACTGCCCAGTATATAAGTGAAGGTTAGAGTGTCATCATAAAGCTTTCATGCTACAAATGCCAGTGCAAACTGCAGTTAGTAATGTAGTTAATATATACATTTGCATTTCCAAGCCTATTAATACCAATTTTGTTTTTCATATACACTGTTTGGTTTTCAATTATGCTTTAATTTTCTTGAATAGGAGAAACACCAGCTTACCACTATGGGACCCACTATTCATCTGCAATGATTGTGGCTTCATACCTAGTAAGGATGGAACCTTTCACACAGATATTCTTAAGGCTACAGGTAAAACTCTAAATTTAGATTTTTTCCACTTAAACTTTCTATTTAAAATGGTTTCTTTTTTTATAATGTTAGCTTGCTTTACAAGAAGCCCTGTGAAGTTTTAATCACAAAATTAGTACAACATAATTAAAGTGAAATTTTGCTGAGCCAAATTGATGAACAAACTAGACTCTGTGTACAGTAAACATGTGCAGGGTCCTTTTGTCAGATAAGCTAGCAGTGTATGGTTTCCAGCCAGGTATATGGAACTCAGCCTCAACTGGCTGAATTTAGCAAACATTAAAACAAGAGTAATGTAGTCTGGCTCATTTGCTCTCTTCTTTACTGTAACTTTTTCTCCATATTCTCTTCCTTCAGCAAATATTTATTGAATGCATACTATGTATCAGGCACTACTTATTCTAGGTGCTTGGAGCATGTCAGTGAATAAACACAAAAGCCCTGCCTTAAGGAGCTTATCTTGTTTTTGTTGAGCAAGACAAACACAATAAATGAGTACATTATAATTGTTGAAGAATATCAGAAAAATAGAGAATCAAAGAAGGGGATGGGAAGTTTGGGGACTGGGAGGTTGGAGAAGGCACAGTGCAGTGTTATGTAGAGTGGTCAAAGTAGGTCTCCTTGAACAGATAACATCTGCACAATAACTTGAAGGAGGCGAGGGAGTTACTCATGCAGATACCCGCAGAAAGTGTTTTCTAGGCAGAGGGTACAGTGCCTGCGAGAGCCCTAAGTTAGGCGTGTGCTTGAGATGTTTAAGGAACAATAAGGAGGCCAATGTGTTTGGAACAGAGTAAGTATGGGGAAGGTCATAGAAGATGAGGTCAGAGATAATGGGCCAAATTGTAGGTTTTGGAGTCCATCATATGGACTTCAGTGTTTCCCCACAGTGAACTTCATCATAATGGCAAATACACTATGTTCTCTTAAAACACAGCATACGGAATTTGAGGAAGGAGGTGGTATATCTGTCAGCTGGATAATCAAAAGAAACCCCTTTTCTATTTGAATTTGTTTTATTAATCTATAACTTTTGATCACCTTATAGTTCGCCACTTAATTCTTACTGGTGTGAAAACTTAAATGTCATATTAATTTATAAAATTGGACAAACACATATATAACTTGAATATTTCCAACTGTGGAGGGTTAATTAGAATCTTTTATTTATTTTTTTAAGAGAGTGTCATCAAAGTATAGAAAAATTTATATGTCCTTATAGTATTGTCCTCTCTCCAAAAACTAGTATTTCTTTAAATGACTTTTTAAAGTCCTTATATTGGGATTTCACTTTGATTACAAAACAAACATATTGAGCATCCTTTGTAAGGAGTACTCCAAAGAGAATTAGTTTTCTTTTTGAGATTATTGAACATTTTATGTATTTGACATAGGATTATGGGAAATTGAATTATCACCAAACATTTATTTGGGGTTTTCAAGCTGTTAAGCTTGACAGAAGGTGGAAATGGTTCTCTAACAGAGAGGTGCCTTCTCACTCTGTCCGCAGGGAGGCCACTTTGACCTGGCTGACCGGATGTTTCACAGTGTGCGTGAGGCCTGGTATTCAGCATCAAAGCACAACATGGCAGACGTAAAAGAACTTATCCCAGAATTTTTTTATTTGCCAGAATTCCTGTTCAATTCCAACAACTTTGATCTAGGTATGTAAAGCTATGGCACTGTCTCAGGAACATTAACCAGTGAAGGTCCAATAGTAAGTCACTTTTCTGAAAATTATCTATTGTACACATTTCCTGGTGGTTTCAGCTGTTGTTATTTACTGTGATTGGGTGTGTGGAGTAAATATACAAAGAAAAGTAGATTGATGCTCCAAATTTATGTTTCAAATCTAGAGTCTTGGAAAATTTTTAAATTGACACAGATGACACCTAATGGTCAGCATATTTTTATTTCAGTGAAAACAAAGATGAGATAAAAATTCAATTGAACATTATTACAACTGAAATTAATAACCAACAGTGGTATATCCAAATTTTTTTCGAATATTGTTTTACTCTTCTATATTGCCTGAGGCATTCTTAGCTTCCATGCTAATACGTTTTAAAATTAGAATATCAGAATAACAACATAAATGCCTTTTCTTTATCCTTTTAGGGTACTATTTTCTTGAAAAACAGAACAAAATCAACATTTACTAAAAGGAGAGAAATTTCATCAGTACTCTGTTCTTTTATATTATCCAGCAATTACAAGAAGTAGATTTGAATTCCACTACAGTTTCTTAAAACACAATTTGCTGATTTATGTTTCTGAATATTTATTTTAAAGCATATTAAAATCCCATTGTTTCTAATTTAGAAACAGATCAGATTTTTCATGCCTTGTATCATGCCATATTTGAGTTCAACCTATATAAATCATTACCATCCTACCTCAAAAAGTTTTGCTAATAGAGAATTCAAATACTCATATCCAATACATTTGAGAAATTTGTCTTTTTTAAGTGGTTTTTTTTAAAAATAATTTTCATGTATTTAATTATCAGAAGCTCTAACTTTGTGAAATTATAGCTGCAGGTCCAATGGGAAAGATAATAGGGCCTCTCAATAACCCTAGCAGAAGTACTGAGAGTGCTCTTACCTCTGATTGGGCATGGAGTTCAGCCCTGAACAGCTAGACACAAAGTTCTAGGACTTACAGTTGGAAAGAGTCGTGGTTCCTTGATGAAATAGAATAGAAACCAACAAATGTGTATGCAACATTTGAATATGAATTCACCTAAGTGTTTTATTATGTTCATTTAAAATTCAAATTCAGAGAATGCTACCCTTTTCCCTAGGGACACCACTTTCAAAGAGACAAACATGGAGAAGTGCAGAAAAAAAGGAGAGCCCAGTTCTCCAGAAACACTTGATCAATTATAATAATCTGTGTTGCAAAACTGTCTTAGATCAGACCACTTCCAAACCAAACCAAATGATCCACTTTAAATAAAGAACGGTCATGTATCTTTTTCATGCTCACCTTCACAACGAATCATCTTCTCTCCATGAAATCACATGTTAAAAAACACTATTTACATACAAGAGCTAAAGCTACAAGCCTTCAAAGAAAACATAGGGTTAAATTTTCATGATCTTGTATTTGGCAACAGATTCTTAGATAGGCTATCAAACGCACAAGCAGCAACAACAAAAACAGTTGAGTTGGACCTGATCAGAATTTAAAACTCTAAATCCAAAGACATTATAAAAAAATTATGAAGGAAACCTACAGAATGGGAGAAAATATTTGCAGATAATGCATCTTTTAAGGACCTAACATCCAGAATATAAAGAATTCTTAAAACTCAACAAAGAACAGATAAAAACCCAATTAAAAACTGGGCAAAGGACCTGAAGAGATGTTTCTCCAAAGAAGTTAAGCAGGAGGCTAGTAAGGACATGAAGAGATGTTGAAAATCATAAGTCATTAGGGAAATGCAAATAAAAAATACAATGAAGCCAGAATAGATCACATACTAAGCCACAAAAAGAGCCTCAGTAAATTCAAAAGGATTGAAATTGTACCAATGAGCTTCTCAGACCACAAAAGTATGAAACTAGAAGTAAATTATACAAAGAAAAGAAAAAAGCCCACAAACACATGGAAGCTTAACAACATGCTCCTAAATAATCAATGGATTAATGACCAAATAAAAACAAACCAGGCAATATATGAAGAAAAATGGAAACAATAACTTAACACCCCAAAACCTGTGGGACGCAGCAAAGGCTGTTCTAAGAAGAAACTATATTGCAATACAGGCCTACCTCAGGAAAGAACGATCCAATATGAACAGTCTAAACTCACAATTAATGAAACTAGAAAAAGAAGAACAAATGAAGCCCAGAGTCAGTAGAAAGAGGGGCATAATTAATATCAAAGCAAAAATAAATAAAATTGAGAAGAATAAAGCAATAGAAAGAATCAATGAAACTAGAAGCTGGTATTTCGAGAAAATTAAAAAAAAAGATAAACCCCTAGCCAGACTTACCAAGGAAAAAAGAGACTGTACATACATAAACAGAATCAGAAATGAGAAAGGAAGGATCACTATGGACACCACAGAAATATAAAGAATTATAGAGAATACTATGAAAAACTATATGCTAACAAATTGGAAAACCTAAAAGAAATGAAACCTTTCTAGAAAAATATAGCCTTTCAAGGCTGACCCCTGAAGAAACAGAAAATTTGAACAGACCAATTACCAACAATGAAATTCAGTTGGAAATCAAAAAACTACCTAAGAACAAAACCCCTGGACCAGATGGCTTCATCGCTGAATTTTCTCAAACATTTAGTGAAGACCTAATACCCATCCTCCTTAAAGTTTTCCAAAAAGTAGAAGATGAGGGATTACTTCCAAACTCATTCTATGATGCCAGCATCACTCTAATACCAGGCAAAGACACCACAAAAAAAGAAAATTACAGACCAATATCACTGATGAACGTAGGTGCAAAAATACTCAACGAAATATTAGTGAACCAAATTCAAAAATGAAGAAGAAAGATCATACATTATGATCAAATAGGATTTATTCAGTGGATGGCAAGGATGGTACAATATTTGAAAATCCATCAACATCATCCACCACATCAACAAAAAGGACAAAAATCTCACGATCATCTCCATAGATGCAGAAAAAGCCTTTGACAAAATTCAACATCCATTCATGATAAAAACTCTCAAGAAAATGGGTACAGAGGGCAAGTACCTCAACATAATAAAGACCATATATGACAAACACACAGCCAACATTATGCTTAACAGCAAGAAGCTGAAAGCTTTTCCTCTAAGATCAGGAATAAGACAAGGATGCCCACTCTCCCCACTTCTATTCAGCATAGTATTGGAGGTCCTCGCCACAGCAATCAGACGACACAAAGAAATAAAAGGCATCCAGATTGGTAAGGAAGAAGTTAAACTGTCACTGTTTGCAGATGACATGATATTGTACATAAAATACCTTAAAGAATCCACCCCAAAACTACTAGAACTAGTAACTGAATTCAACAAAGTTGCAGGATGCCAAATCAATACACAGAAACCTGTTACATTCCTATATACTAATGATGAACTAACACAAAGAGAAATCAGGCAAAAATTCCATTCACAATTGCATCAAAAAGAATAAAATACCTAGGGATAAATCTAACCAAGGAGGTAAAAGACCTGTACTGAAAACTACAAGATACTCATGAGAGAAATTAAAGAAGAAACCAATAAATGGAAATACATCCCATGCTCACGGATAGGAAGAATTAATAATGTCAAAATCGCCATCCTGCCTAAAGCAATCTAAAGATTCAATGCAGTTCCTATCAAAATACCAACAGCATTCTTCAACAAACTAGAACAAATCATTCTATAATTCATATGGAACCACAAAAGACCCCGAATAGCCAAAGCAATCCTGAGAAGGAAGAACAAAGCTGGGGGGATTACACTCCCCAACTTCAAGCTCTACTACAAAGCCATAGCAATCAAAATACTTTGGTACTGGCACAAGAACAGAGCCACAGACCACTGGAACAGAATAGAGAGTCCAGATATTAACCCAAACATATATGGTCAATTAATATATGATAAAGGAGCCATAGAACATGCAGTAAGGAAATGACAGCCTCTACAATAGCTGGGGTTGGGAAAAATGGGCAGCTACATGTAAGACAATGAAACTGGATCATTGTCTAACCCCATACACAAAAGTAATTTCAAAATGGATCAAAGACCTGAATGTAAGCCATGAAACCATAAAACTTAGAATAAAACATAGGCAAAAATCTCTTGGACATAAACATGAGCAACTTCTTCATGAACATATCTCCCTTGGCAAGGGAAACAAAACCAAAAAGGAACAAGTGAGACTACATCAAACTGAAAAGCTTCTGTACAGCAAAGGACACCACCAACAGAGCAAAAAGACATCCTACAGTATGGGAGAATATATTCATAAATGACAGATCCAATAAAGGGTCGACACCCAAAATATATAAAGAGCTCATGCACCTCAACAAACAAAAAGCAAATAATCCAATTAAAAAATGGGCAGAGGAGCTGAACAGACACTTCTCCAAAGAAGAAATTCGGATGGCCAACAGGGACATGAAAATATGCTCCACATCGCTAATCATCAGAGAAATGCAAATTAAAACCACAGTGAGATATCACCTCACACCAGTAAGGATCACCACCACCCAAAAGACAAACAACAACAAATGTTGGCGAGGTTGTGGAGAAAGGGGAACCCTCTTACACTGCTGGTGGGAATGTAAATTAGTTCAACCATTGTGGAAAGCAATATAGAGGTTCCTCAAAAAGGTCAAAGAAGAAATACCATTTGACCCAGGAATTCCACTTCTTGGAATTTACCCTAAGAATGCAGCAGCCAAATTTGAAAAAGAGATACGCAGCCCTATGTTTATTGCAGTACTATTTACAGTAGCCAAGAAATGTAAGTAACCTAACTGTCCATCAGTAGATGAGTGGATAAAGAAGATGTGATCCATATACACAATGGAATATTATTCAGCCATTAGAAAAAACAAGTCCTACCATTTGCAACATGGATGGAGCAAGAGGGTATTATGCTCAGTGAAATAAGCCAGGCGGAGAAAGACAAGTACCAAATGATTTCACTCATATGTGGAGTATAAGAACAAGGAAAAAACTGAAGGAACAAAACAGCAGCAGAAACACAGAACCCAAGAATGGACTAACAGTTACTAAAGGGAAAGGGACTGGGGAGAATGGGTGGGAAGGGAGAGATAAGAGGGGGGAAAAAGAAAGGGCGCATTACAATTAGCATGTGTAATGTTTTGGAGGGGCATGGGGAGGGCTGTGCAACATAGAGAAGACAAGTAGTGATTCTGCAGCATCTTACTACGCTGATGGACAGTGACTGTAATGTAGTTTGTGGGGGGGCTTGATGATGGGGGAGTCTAGTAAACATAATGTTCCTCATATAATTGTAGATTAATGATACCAAAACAAAAAAAAATGTCAGAGAAACTGAACAGACTGTTCTCCAAAGAAGAAATTCAGATGACCAACAGACACATGAAAAGATGCTCCACATCACTAGTCATCAGAGAAATGCAAATTAAAACCACAATGAGATATCACCTCACACCAGTAAGGATCGCCACCATCCAAAAGACAAACAACAACAAATGTTGGCGAGGATGTGGAGAAAGGGGAACCCTCCTACACTGGTGGGGAATATATTCTCCCATACTGCTGGTGGGAATGTAACTTAGTTGAATCATTGTGGAGAGCAGTATGGAGATTCCTCAACAAACTAGAAATAGAAATATCATTTGACCCAGGAATTCCACTCCTAGGAATTTACCCTGAGAATGCAGCAGCCCAATTTGAAAAAGACAGATGCACCCCTATGTTTATTGCAGCACTATTTACAATAGCCAAGAACTGGAAGCAACCTAAGTGTCCATCAGTAGATGAATGGATAAAGAAAATGTGATACATATACACAATGGAATATTATTCAGCCATAAGAAGAAAACAAATCCTACAATTTGCAACAACATGGATGGAGCTAGAGGGTATTATGCTCAGTGAAATAAGCCAGGCAGAGAAAGACAAGTATCAAATGATTTCACTCATCTGTGGACTATAAGAACAAAGAAAAAAACTGAAGGAGCAAAACTGCCGCAGACTAACAGAACCCAAGAATGGACTGACGGTTACTAAAGGGAAAGGGACCAGGGAGGATGGATGGGATAAGGGGGCATTATGATTAGCATGCATAATATGGGGGCGGGGGGCAGGCACCGGGAAGGCTGTACAACACAGAGAATACAAGTAGTGATTCTACAGCATCTTACTATGCTGATGGACAGTGACTGCAATGGGGCATGTGGGGGGAACTTGGTGATGGAGGAAGTTTAGTAAACATAATGTTCCTCATGTAATTGTAGATTAATGATAGCAAAAAAAAAAAAAAGGGCAGTGGATCTGAGCAGACACTTTTCCAAAGACGAAGTTTGAATGGCCAATAAGCACATGAAAAGATGCTCCACATCGCTAATCATCAGGGAAATGCAAATTTAAACTACAAGGACATACTGCCTCACATCAGTTAGGATGGCCAACATCCAGAAGACAAGGAACAACAAATGCTGGCGAGGATGTGGAGGAAGGGGAACCCTCCTACACTGCTGGTGGGAATGTAAATTAGTTAACCATTGTGGAAAGCAATATGGAGGTTCCTCACAAAAGTAAAAATAGAAATACCATTTGACCCTGGAATTCCACTCCTAGGAATTTGACAGAAGAAAACAAGATCCCTGATTCAAAAAGACAGGTACACCCCTATGTTTATTGCAGCACTATTTACAATAGCCAAGATACGGAAGCAACCCAAGTATCCATCAGTAGTTGAATGGATAAAGAAAAGGTGGTATATATACACAGTGGAATACTATTCAGCCATAAGAAGGAAACAAATCCTCCCACTTGCAACAACATGGGTTGAGCTAGAGGGTATTATGCTCAGTGAACTAAGCCAGGTGGAGAAAGCAAGTACCAAATGATTTCACTCATCTGTGGAATATAACCACAAAGCAAAACTGAAGGAAGAAAACAGTGGCAGACTCACGGAACCGAAAAATGGACTAACAATTATCAAAGGGAAAGGGACTAGGGAGGGTGGGTGTGAAGGGAGGGAGAAGGCGATTAAGGAACATTATGGTTACCAGACACAATGTAAGGGGGTCACAGGGAAGACAAGCAGGGGCAAGTCTATCACATCTTAATACACAGGTGGACAGTGATTTAAGTGGGGCGGTGCGGGGGGTGTACTTGATAATATGGGTGAATGTAGTGACCACAATGTTTCTCATGTGAAACCTTCATAAGAGGGTATATCAATGATACCTTAATAAAAAAAACTATAGTGAGGTACCATTTCACATACATTAGGATAGCGATAATAAAAAAATGAAAACTCACACAAACAAAATCATAAGGAATAGTGGGAATGTGGAGAAAGAACTCTCGTATATTGAAGGTGGGAATATAAAATGGTTCAGCTGCTGTGGAATGCAGTTTGATGGTTCCTCAGAAAGTTAAACATAGAATTACCATATGACCTAGCATTTCCACACTGAGGTATATGTCTAAAAGAGCTGAAAAGGGACTCAAGCAAGAACACGTGCACACGTGTTCATAGAAGTATAATTCACACTAGCCAAGTGATAGAAACAATACATATGTTTATCAGTGGGTACCTTGTGGAACATACATATGATGGAATATTATTCAGCTGTACGAAGTCTGAAATACTGATAAGTGCTACAGCATGGATGATTCTCACAAACAGTATGCTCAGCAACAGAAGCCAGACACACGACATCACAGAATGTATAATGTCATTTATATGGACTGTCCCGAATAGGTAACAGACACAGAGTACAAATTGCTGGTTCTCAGGGACTGGGGGCAAGAGGAATGATTATTGTCTGTTTAATGGGTACAAGATTTCTCTCTTGGTAGTGAAAATGTTTTAGGACTAGATAGAGGTGGTGATTGCACAACATTGTGAATGTACTAAGTGCCACTAAATTGTTCACTTTAAAATGGCTGATTTTATGTTAAGTAAATTGAATTTAAGTTAAAAAAATAAAACAAAAAGCGCTGTGGCTCTCCATATGGAAAAGATAGTAAATGATGTGAAAGAAAAAGCACTTGGGTTTTTATCCTGTGTCTGCAGTAAGTAACATACCCCCTTGGTCTTCTGGTCTTTACAGCCTTGGCTATACATGAAGGGGAGCTGCAGGGGATCTCAATCAGACCCAGGGTTTTCTATGGACTGTTCCCTTTAAATGACATTTAAAATTGCAAATAGTGCTGATAAAATAAAATCATATTACAGATATTTAGGGAGTATGAGCAAAAATTTTTTAAGTTGATTATATCTCAGGTAGTCTGGGGATTATTACTTGCTTCTTATAAAAATAATTAAGCCTCAAGGGCATTTCAAGGGGATTGGAGTGAGCTGTGAAAGGGTGGGAGGGGCTATTTTTTTTTCTTAAGTCATAGGGTAATTTTTCCATCCAAGTCAAAACATTCCTTTAAATAGTAAACTACTTTTTGTGTCTATCACTTAATACACATTATAAATAAGCAATCAAATAACGATGAAAACAAGATTTTTTAGGGAAATATTTTTATCAGCCCTCACTTAGAATTGCCTTTGTGTCCTCTAAAATTTGAACAGTTGCACTTGAAATAGACATGAAAATTCTTAATACAACTGTTTATTTAGCCAACTTCTATTAAGCTAGTGAGTCAGCATTACTGTTTATAGAGTCATCTTTTTACAATGATTGTCTGGTTTGTGCCTAGGAAAAGTATAAGCTGAAGTTAACTTTTTGTTGTTACATTAAAAAAAGAAGAAGAACCTGTTTTATCAGATGCCAGTCCCATTTAATGTGTTTTGTTGTGGATAGATTTCCTAGGTGATGGCTTCTTTAATATGTTAGAAATTATCTGGCTATGACTCAGAATTGCAAATTACATGGAATAAATACCACTTGATATGAATTGTTTCTGCCAGGTAGTCCCCACACCTTTCCAAGGGTTTTTCCTGTTAAATGATATACCAACAGCAAAAAGTTATGTTTCAGATTTTATCTTTTTAATGAGAATCCTTATAGCAAAATGTATGTCAGTTCTACAGAAATCTCTTAAGAATTTAAAATTCGGAAATACAAGAAGGCATGTGTATTACAGGTATCTCTATGAGACTGTGGTACTTCTCATTTCCTCCTAAGATAGTGTTCACACTGAAAATGACCAAGGAGGTAGGCAACCTTCAGTACTTCCTTGATGTGAGTGGCAAAATTATGCCAAAACATGAAGACAGGAAGTTCAGTACTGGTTACCTGCTCATGACTCACCAAGCCTTAAGCATTCTGAAAAATCTAAATGAAAGAAGATTTTAGAGAAATGGTAAATGAGCAGTCCTGAGGGGATTGAATTTGAGTGTTTTTTCCAAACAAAACACTAGCCCCACAGAATGTTTCCCTAAAAAGGAATCCTGTGATCAATTAAATTTCAGAAGGATTGGTCTAATATCCCTTCTAGAGAGGGGCAGAGCCTCCGAGGAATCTTGTAGGAAGAAAGGTATTTAAATTTACATAACTCAGCATTTTCCTAAGTTGATTTGACAGTGGGGGCCTCTCAGTTCTGCTGACATTTACTAGTCTCTCTGAGGGAATTCTCTAAGGAGCAGTCTTAAGGAAATACCAGAGCAGATGACCTCCGAGGGTCCTTTCTGGTGATAAAATTTCATAGTTCTGGTAATGAATCTAACCCACTATTTCTATGTTAGTTTAATGTGAAGCTACCATTTATCCCATCCTTTCCTTTTCTTTTTGTATCCAATTACACAGGCTGTAAACAAAATGGCACCAAGCTTGGAGATGTCATCCTCCCACCTTGGGCAAAAGGAGACCCACGAGAATTCATCAGAGTCCACCGCGAGGTAATGGGAGTGCCCTCTGCAGCTGGGATTAGATCTCCCTGGGTCATCACCCACGATACAAAGAGAAGACCTTGAACAATATATCCCTTGTTTTTTCAAGTTACTAATATTGTTTTATGACTTTTAGTTGTTCTAGTTTCTCTTGACCACTGGCCAATTCTTTTACTTTCTGAAGAAGTAATAAAAGTTAGTCTATAACTGAACCTGTCTTTTGAAATTACAGGCTTTGGAATGTGATTATGTGAGTGCCCATTTGCATGAGTGGATTGACTTAATCTTTGGCTATAAACAGCAAGGCCCTGCTGCAGTAGAAGCTGTAAATGTCTTCCATCATCTTTTTTATGAGGGTCAAGTGGATATCTACAACATAAATGACCCACTAAAGGAGACAGCCACCATAGGGTTCATTAATAACTTTGGTCAGATCCCTAAACAGGTATGGATGTTCTTTTGTTACCACTAATGATCTCTTCATTTTTTAAACTCTGTAATATTTCTGTGGGTTATGAATGATCATATAATAACTAAGTTTAGACTAAGTTTTTAATGAAGGACTATGTCCAAGTTCCTAGATTATGGCTCTTTTTAAAAAGAGTATTTTACCTTACATGCTTTCCTGTGTCTGCAGAGACCTGGCAGGAGGACGAGAAGAAGAGCACAGTCAGGGAAGCAGATGGGTTCTCGGGGGCCACAGAATACACAGAGATGGGGTTTTGTCCCATGGCCGTTGGGAAGCCAGGGCTCAGTTTAAGCAGAGAAATGACATGTTCATGTTTAGATTCTGAAGACCATTCTGTCTTTAGTCTCATACAGGCACACACTGTAGGGGAGCCAAATTGGGAGCAGGAGTCTATCCAGGAAGCTCTTACAGTGGTTCAGGGAACAGACAGTGGAGGTTGGACTGGATTATTGCTGTGGGTGGAACTGCTGTGAAGGGAGCATACATGCCACGGGAATGCCTGAAGCCAGTCCTGCGCTAGCTGTCTAACGAACGTCTTGGCATTGGAGAGGAAAGCCAGCAGCTCAGCCTCTGAGCACCCAGATGCTGTAGTTTCTCACTGCTAGTCATGAGCATGCTTGGTGAAGTGGCACCAGCCTTTCTTTCATCCCCACGTCCAGGGCCTGCCAGGAGTGACCAGGGCAGTATGGAGGAGGCATGCTTTGCTGGTCCATTCAAACCACTCACCTTCCCAGTGCTGTGGGCTCTGTGCTTTGGCCCTAGCTGTCCTTGTCTGCTCCTGCTTCAGAGCTCTCTCCTGGACTCCTTTTCCGTAGGTTTGCAGGCGTGCAGGTTGGGAGCACACAGAACAATGGCCCAGCCTTTCCATGGGGAAGCCATGCTGGTGGGGTGGCCTGTAACAGCAGCACTCACACTGCAGTCTGTCTGCCAAGGGAAGAGCCATATCCACTTTTAAAGCAAAGTGCTTGTGATAAACTGATCATAGCTGAAGAATCGTAGTTAAACCTTTTCTTTTTTCTGAGGGTTACAAGCACAGGAAACTGTTTTGAACTCTGACACAAATATTCTGAACAAAAAGATCAAGACATGCACTGTCACGGGATTTTTATTCCACTTTTTGGCCTGGGAGCTAACAGTGGATGCCGACACTTCCCAGACCTTCCAGTTACTAGTAGTACTTCCAAGTACATTTGATCATTGAACAATTCAGGAGTTTAAGGGCGCTGACGGCCCGTGCAGTCTAAAATTTACATATAACTTTTGACTCCCTGACTACTAATAGCTCATTGTTGACTGGAAGCCTTATCATAACGTAAGTAGTTGATTAACATGTATTTTATATGTTATATGCATTATACTATATTCTTCCCACGAAGTAAGCTAGAAAAAATGTTTTTTTCAAACTGTTGCAAATATCCAAAAAATTATCAAATGTAATTATTGAAAAAAATGTGTGTGTAAGTGGACCCTCGCAGTTCAAACACATGTTATTCAAGGGTGAACTGTGTAGCCATCCTAGAAAATCTAGGTTTTATGATCACCATTTCCATTCATCTTTATACATCTGTCCAGGCATAGGATTCCACCTTAGGTCCTCATATAAAAGTTCGACAATAAATGTTCATTCATAAACATGCTCTAAAGCATATGGACCTTTTTATACAACTTCAGAGTCTGTGTCATTGTTAACATTTATAAAAAATAAAAGAACTCTGACTCTTTGCCCCTGCATGTAGATAAAATAAGAACAATATATTTAAAGGTTTGGGTGCCTAAAAAATATATATATTTCTCTATAGAAAGCATTTTTTTCTCCTAGAAATCCAGAATGTCAAATTCAGAGTGTGATGGTGTTGCAGTCATCTTAAATTTCATTTCATCTAAAGTTTTCTAAAGATCTTCCCTTGAATACCAGTTTTCCAACAGAAGTGACTCTATGCCTAATTTGAAGAACTATATAGTATTTGAAAAATAATAATCTTAAATGTACATTGTTTCATTTTAATCCTGTAGAAAAGGTTGCACTTCCTTTTTCTCCTTTACAGTTTTGCATAAAAGAAGGCAACAGTGTTGACAGTTTTTGCAAATTAGTAGCACCTAAAAGACACCAAAATGAAGTGGCACAGAGAAAGGCCAGGTTGAAGCCAGAAATAGGCCAATTAGAGAGAATGCCTGCCTGCCCTCAGTGGCACAGAAAAGTGTCAGGCTATAAAGAACTAATGAATTTTTGAACATCATTGGAAATAATTGTCAGTCGACTACAGTTTGAGTTAGAGTGGCTTACTTTTAAACAGTTATCATGAAATCAGAGCAGCATAGACCATGATGTGAATCCAGATTTTTAGGGTCATAGCTCTGTCCCTACTTCCTGCGGTCTGAGATCTCGGGCAACCTTCTGAGCCTCTTTAAATTCCTTTCCTCAGATGTCAAATGTGGTAATACAGTACCTCATGGTTGTTGTGAAGTTTAAATGAAATAACAACATAATATTGGCACATACTATAAAGGGCTTAATAAATGTTAGCTTTCATTATAAAATGTGTCACCTTCTCTCATACCAGTTATTTAAAAAGCCTCACCCACCAAAGCGAGTAAGGAGTCGACTCAACGGAGACAATGCAGGAGTCTCTGTCCTGCCAGGATCTACAAGTGACAAGATCTTTTTCCATCATCTAGACAACTTGAGGCCTTCTCTCACACCTGTCAAGGGTAAGATGAGAGGAAATAAGCTTTTGATTCATGATTCTGTGGGACTGTTTAATAATCCTAGTTTAGCAATAACATATTTGCTCTTGAACAGTACTGTAATTTATAGTGTTAGACTTTCTGTGATAAATCACCAAATACTTGTTAGATTTTCGTCCTGTTTCTTTCGCTTTCTTTTTTTGGCCTGTTGAATTTTTCATTAGAAGGAACCAAACCAGTTTCTTCTTCTTGCTAACATAGTGAAAACTCCAATATACCAATCTTATAGCTCAACTTTATATTAATTATGTAGAAAAACTTCTGTTGTCTTCACATATATAGGTTCTGCCAATTTGGAAATAGCCATAAGAAGACTGCATTTTTAATATGCCAACTCAGGACGTCTTTTAACTGTTAACATGAGTTATCTAAAGGTACTTTTTCAAGTAGATTTTTTTTCCCTTTAGAGTGAAAAAATGTTTTACAAAGTTTTGAAGTTGTCATTTAAATCCAAAAAGTGTAGTGTCAAAGTCTAATTGGATTGGCTACCACCTCTATGCCATTTTGCTTCATTACATAGGCCCTGCCCTGTGCCACTTTGGTCACTGCCCAGCACTGGAGCACTGGTGTGATCAGCAGATTTCTGGGCTCTTGGGGAATGTCATGGCCTTCCTCTAGGACGTCTGAGGACTGGGTACAACTTAGGATGTGCTCAAGGCCTGGATTGATGGCAGGTCTTTGTGTGGCATCCTGGGGAGCATCGCAGGTCACAGTGTGCTCATCCTCATGATCAAGAAAGCAGGCTTGCTCGCTGGGAGCCAAACCCACGAGTGTCCAGACGGCAGGAAGCCCCGCAGAACAGCGGTCAGGGTCAGCATCCACCCCGCAGGTCCTGCAAGAGACTCAAAAGCCAGGCTCTACCTCTAAGGTCAATTTGTCTTCATGTAGGTGTCAGCGTGCTTGATTTGTATGAACACTGGAGATTACCTCACCATCCACTGTGGGATAATGAAGTTCATGTTACCTGTCCATATTCTAAAGGTGTTGATTTGTTTTTCATAGAGCTCAAAGAGCCTGTGGGACAGATAGTGTGCACAGACAAAGGCATTCTTGCAGTCGAACAGAATAAGGTTCTCATCCCACCAACCTGGAACAAAACTTTGGCTTGGGGCTATGCAGACCTCAGCTGCCGGCTGGGAACCTACGAGTCAGACAAGGTTTGCACTATTTCTTGCTCACTCACTCAGTCCCATCTTATCCTGCTTAATGGGGGTGGGTAAGTCCAGGCCAGGGGCTTGCCGGCTGTTCCTCCCCAGCCCAGTGGAAGTAGGGCGTCCCTGCATCACATCCGGGTGAAGTAGCGAGTGCACAAGGCATGTTCCTGCGGAACAGGCTTCCTTTGGGAAGTTGTATCCCAGGGGCTGGCAGTTTCCTTCCCGCTCAAAGAATTCCTCCAGAAGGCTTTAACCAGCAGGTATTCAGCATTTCTGCCAACCAAAAGAGCCTCCTTTTGGTGAGTCACATCTGGCCCACTTAGCATGTCAGTATTCTCAAGTGGCTGGAGAAAACCTGTCACCCCCCTCCCCAAGCAACAGAGTCTGTACATGTCTCATGGAGAGGCAGATTGTAGTGGTCCTTTAGTGTCCTGCGTTTGCCCTCTGACAGTCCCTTCCTGGATGCCTTAGGCGTGTAGTCTGTGCAAGTCTGGGTGTTACACTGTTAACAGTTCTGTTTAGTTAACATTCTCGTAGACGGTGTCTGTGATGCTTTCCTTCTACATTCTGACTGGTACAGCAGACACATCCTTTTACCAGGTTATCACCTGCGTTTACATAATATCACACCATCTGAACAGCATTTTCCCCAGACTGGGGAAACTTGAGACCCACCCCATTATGAGCAAAGCCCTTTTCATTACAGTGCTTAGCAGTAACTAGAGTTGGAAGGCTGTAGAGGGTTGTCCAGAGGAGAGCCCCAGCAGAAATGTTGCTAAAGTGAAACCAGCCCAGGATGTCCAGGGGTGTTTGCCGGCGATGTGCCTGCAGAGAGGCTTCCCCTCACTCAATATGCTCCTTGTGTTTCACGAGTTTGTAGTACTTGGCGGCGTGTGTGTCTTACATCTGTTTCATTCTACAGGCAGTGGTTGTTTACGAATGTTTGTCTGAGTGGGGCCAGATTCTCTGTGCAATCTGCCCCAACCCCAAATTGGTCATCACGGGTGGAACAAGCACAGTGGTGTGTGTGTGGGAGATGGGCACCTCCAAGGAGAAGGCGAAGGCCCTCACCCTCAAACAGGTAACAGAGCATATGGAGGAGGGATGTGTTCCGTCTCCACGGCCTACACTCTAGAGAAACTAAAAAGCTTCCATAATTCCAGGGTAATATAGACATAATGGCCAAAACCAAAATATATGTTCTTTTTATGGTCTGGAAAAAAAAAAGGGAATGAAATCAGAAGACACTATTTCTAAAAGTGATCTAAGCTGGTCTGTTTTTAATATTTGAAGCAAGCTGAAGTATATGTTTTTAGTATATATTTTAGATAATATATATTTTAATATATTAAGTATTTCTCAGAAGTTATATGTAAATAGAACTTTTGCAAACAAAATTGTATTTGCTATTGATTCAACTAATTTCTTTTCACTAAATCTTTGATAGTTTCATTTTTCCCTTAAGGACATAAAAAACTCATGAATGTATTCAGTAGAATATGTACTTTTGATCACTTTGTACTGACTATTATAAATTTTTACTTAAAGCAAGATTCCTTTTATAATTAGGCTATCAACTTTTAATATTTGATTTGTGAGTGAATTTACCATAAAGTTTTTTATTTAATGGCATATACATCTGTTTTTTAATTTGTATCATAATATCTACCATTTATTGAACACCCACTGTGCTGGGTGTTTATAAATGTAAAACTCCAATCCAATCCTGCAAGGTAGTGATTAGCCCTTTTTGTACCTGAAAAATAAAACAAAGCTTAGAGTAGTTAAGACAAATGCCCAAGTCACACTTGGAAAATCAAGGATGTAAATTTAGTCCTGTGTGACTCCAAAGCTATTTTAAAGCCAAATTCAAACAGTGGTGTCTTAACTATGTGTGGAAAAAATGGGACCCCTTGTACTTAACACCATCAGCCATCTCTGTAGGCCAGAACTTCACTGGTTGCTGGAGCTAAAGACAAACCACATAAAAAGATACAGTACCGAAGAGCAGGTGCAGTGTTGACAGTGTAGTTTGTTGATCCAAACTCTCCTGCTTATAATGTTTTTAATTTAGAAAATAGGCTTTGAAGCTAGTGTGTCATAACCCTCAGTAAAATCGCTTCTTACTTAAAACACTTATTAAAAACCCTCCGGGATTTGCTAAGCATACAATAAGGATACCTGTATAACCAAAATTTTAAGCCAATTCATTATTTTAGACTCCTAACAGAATCTGAATCTTTTTCTTCAAAATACGTGTTTTCCCACATTGCCATTTCTTTGGATCCTGTTTCTCTTCATATTCCAGCAAAAGGGAAGAGTTCTTATTCTAGTTTGTGAGTGAATTTACCATAAAAGTTTTTGTTCCTCGTGGGTGCAGCAGATGCCCAGGTGCCTCCAGTTCATTAACAGCTCAGCAGACACATAAGACACATAAGAACCTATTTCCTCTAGGAAGGACCATAGTCCTCACAGTTTGTTTGTTTTTTAAAAATTGACTCAGTTGTAGTTTCTTAAGACTAATAGTTCATGGCATGAAAGAATTGATGCGGAGTTTAAAATCTGTGCTTTGGGGACCATAACTGATACACGCCCATGTGAAAATGGCCTGGAGAAACCCACACTGAGTCGCAGTGCTATTCTGCCTGCCTTCTAAGGAATGAACAAGTCCAGGAACGAAGTAATGTAAAAATGGAGAGTAGAGCCTCCAGAGGCCCCCCCTAGACTTCTCTCTCCTCCCTGTGGGATGAGGCTCGGAGAGTGGGCGAGAGGAGAAGGAAGATGGCAGACCGCCCTGCTCACGCACTTGCGCCTTCCCTGCGCTGCTGTCACCTCCCAGTGCACGCGACCTTCAGGGATCCCTCCCGCAGCTCTGTCCCTGTGACCAGCCTGGTTTCTCTGTTCTCCTTTCTAGGCCTTACTTGGCCACACTGACACTGTCACCTGTGCCACAGCATCGTTAGCCTATCACATAATCGTCAGCGGGTCTCGTGACCGAACCTGTATCATTTGGGATCTGAACAAACTGTCGTTTCTAACCCAGCTCCGAGGCCACCGAGCTCCAGTTTCTGCTCTTTGTATCAATGAATTAACAGTAAGTCATCAGTTGTCTACTTGGTTTATGTTTAGGAAAACAAGTAGTTTTGGCTAATGTAAATAAAAAGTGACTCTGTCTTCTAAGTTGATAGGCACTTGTTTTATAAAAGCTACTACATTTTCCTTGATTTATATGTTGTTTGCAAAAGCAAATGGATATTGAAGTTTGTAATCTGGAGAGCAATTTTGTCTTAAAATCCATTCATTGCTGCATACATTAAAGAACAAGACTTTGTTGAAAACAAAAATTCTAGAATAGGCTTTTTTAAAAACACATTTGTAGGACCTGTTCAGAATGTTAAAATTGTGTTGAAATTTTTATAAATATATTCAAACTATTATGTAAAATGAAAAGCAACATTTGGGTACACAAACGAGAAAAATTATTATAGAATTATTTTCAAAAAAGATACCGAAATTATCAAATGATATCTCTTCTCATAAATAAATATTTTATATATAAGTACATTAAAAAAGTCTCATAAAATAAAAATTTATCATAAAATAAATGCACAGGCCTAGGAGCCCCTCTGCAGACCCAGCCCACCTGAAGTGGGGCAATGGGAAGGTAATCATTGCTAATGCCTTTTAGTGTGCAGGCAAGCTAAGGGTAGGTTTACGAAGACAGATCTCTGTGTCCAAGGAACCAGGCATCACTTTCATAGACTGAGGAAGCCCACATGTGCAGATCTGTCTTGCAAATCAACCAAAACATGCCCCTCCCTCACCCCATCACTGCTTAGCTATACATACTACTCCCACCCTTACCTTTAGCCCTGCTCAGAGTCAGCCACATGACACTGAGTAGTTCCAGCCCCATCCTATCATCACCTACACAGCTTTCCTTTTGAGAGTTGCTACGTCTTTAATTTCTACCAGAAGATACTAAGCACTATGCTTTAATTAAATGCTTGTAGTCGCAGTAAAAGGAAAAAGAGAAAATCAGTTCTTGTGAATCGCACTGGAGCGTCTGATAGGAGTAGGAGTGATCAGAGTTGGCAGTAAGTAGGGGTAAGAGAGTCAAATCACTCTGGGTGTATTTGAGAGGTTTACAGTGTTTTTAGAAAAACCCTGTTGGTTGGTCCTGCAAACGTTTATTCCTAAGAGCTTTATGAAAATGTCAGTGCAGCAGAACCACTCTGATCAGGCAGTGATGCTCCAAGTCCAGTCCTTTACCTGAACTATTTCAAGCACTTTGTTTTGAGGTGGTTCTTAACTAACTACGGAGAGTTTTCTCCCCAGTGGGTGTTCAGCGAGTGACCGCACGCCCACTGGATTGCCGCAGCTGCTGCAAACACTGCAGCAGTGTTTCCTTTTTCCTTTTTAAGATGCATTTGTAAGCTCTAAACTCAGGAAAAGATTCCTATTTCTGTTGTATTTTTATAGCCAATATCAAGTCAACTTTACTTCAGTGTACATTTTGGGCTTAAGCTGCTTTGCAGCTGCCCTTAATTCCTCCTCTTGCTGCTCAGCCCTCGTAACCACAGGGTTTGCTCTAACGCACTCTAGTTGAGGCACCGAGGAGTAACTGGAGCAAGTCTGCCGTCATGCAGCATGGAGCAGCTTAAAGCTCCGCTGCTGACATCATCAGAGGTGGTTCAGTGGCTGACAGGTGGTCACAGCAGTGCTTTGCTCAGTATTATTTGTGTTTGTGTTTTGGTGTGGTTCTTGCCATCTTGGTAGAAGAGCAGAGGGAAGAGAACAGGAGCAAGATCGGCACAGGCAGTGGTGTGGAAAAGCCCCAGGCCCTTTATCAGGCCGCCTCTGCCTTCCCCGTAGCTTCTTTCTTGAATTGGTGCTGCTGTTCAGCTTCTAGTTTCCCTCTGTGTTTGATGATCATCTTCCAGTTACTATAATTTCTTGTCTGCCTGATGGCTATGCTAAAATTCACTAGGTCATTCCTAAAGACAGTACCACCATCACGGCAGTCAGGCTGAGGGAAAGGAGCGGTGGCATGGAATGGTGTGTAAACTTTGGGGCCAGAAAGAACTGGGTTCACATCTTCTTGATATTACGCCAGGTACTTAAGCTCTTTGTGCCTTAGTTTCATCCTGTATGAGGCAGGGCTAGTCATAGCTGATCTCACAGGTGATTCTGAGTGTGAAGTGAAATGTCAAAGTGTCTGTCCCACCAGCTGTCACTCAGTAGATTCTATTGAAAGTATCTTAATTCCTCTAACAACAGTGGGTGTATTCTTACCAGGTTGGGTAGAGCCCGACCTGGTAGAACTTGAGGGAGAAGCTTGTTCTTTTCTGTCTTTGGAACTTGTGGAAGTGTGAGTTATCAGCACAGGGCGTCTTAAGGTTTATTCAGTTGGCCAAGGAGTGACCAATATACCAGTTTTCTTTTTTCTTCATTCCCCCTACTGCTGTGAATACAAATTTTCAAAAAGGACATATTGTTACCAAGGTTCTCTTTTCATTTATTGAAGAGAGAGAGACAACTGTGTCTTGACTGAAAGATTTCTCTTCTACCATGTGATGTTGGTAGTCAGACTCATTTTGTAAAACTAAATGGAGATAGATTCCTGCCTCCAAATGAAAGGTATAAGTAGATTTTGTAAACAGTGGGAGGTAGAAGAGTAGTTGCTCTTCTCCTTAGATTGCAGATGACTTTGACAGGGAAAAACATCACTAAGCAGTGTTCTGGGGAACAAACTGAGAGTAGAAGTGCTCTTGCCTTTGTTTTCACTTGAGATCACCTTGGCCACAGCATCCACTCAACTTTGAATTCTTTAAGAGGCCTCTGTCAAGGGTATTTTTTTGAGTCAGCAAGCACTGAATTCCAGGCTACCTCAGAACGTACCCAGTGGCTAGTTGAATGACTAAGGTTTTTGATATCAAGCCAAGCATAGAATTTGTTTCTGAAAAAGGACTGTGATAGGAAGGGAGCAACAAGTGTGAAGAGTTTTCCTTCCATTCACAGGGGGACATTGTGTCCTGTGCTGGCACTTACATCCATGTGTGGAGCATCAATGGGAACCCTATCGTGAGTGTAAACACATTCACAGGTAGGAGCCAACAGATCATCTGCTGCTGTGTGTCAGAGATGAACGAATGGGATACGCAGAACGTCATAGTAACAGGACACTCAGATGGCGTGGTCCGGGTAAGTCAGCTGGGAGGAAACGCCTTAGGTGTTTGCTGCGTCAGTTCACCTGAAACATGAAGCTCAGTTCAACTTCAACTTCCACAGCTGAAAATACCGGAACAGATTATAATATTATTTACAAACTGTCACTCAGAGCCAAACAAGCCTTGGTCACTGTGTCAGACATGGATGGGAATGTTAGGGACTCAGCTGCTTTTATTCCCATTAAGTAGATCTGTTAGTGCAGCTGACCATTTGAAAGCATAACACAGAAGATTACCCAAAGGCGATTCCTGTATCACACGAGGACTGCTAAAAGTGTAAATTGTAAAAGTACTGGCTTTTCAGCTCATCAGATGTCTTTATAGGGAAAACAGGGACCGTCTCTTCTCTGCAAAGATTCACAGAACTAGAAAATACTTCCAGAGGCCTCAGGTCATCCATTCCCTGTCTAGAATCCTAGATAATTTCACTTGAATCCTAGAGAGTTTATCCATTTCTTAGTTTTTTTATGTGTTGGGCTTCTGCAGAAAATAGAATCCACAGAACATTTACCTTTGTAGGGTTTTCAGATATTTCATTTTTCTCTCTCAGGAGATTTTTCTCTGTGCCTGTTTTCTTTAACTGTGCTCTTTGTAAAAGCAGAGAGTAGTAACTCACAGACAACCTGAGTAGATACTTTTCCAAAAGAAGGCATATAGATAGACAACAGATACATTAAAAGATGCTCAGTGCCATTAATCATCGTGGAAATGCGAATCAAACCACAATGGAATATCACCTCACACCTATCAGAATGGCTAATGTCAAAAATACAAAAAAAAAGTGATGATAAGGCTGTAATGGGATATGTGGTGGGGACTTGATGATGGGGGGAGTCTAGTAACCATAATGTTGCTCATGTAATTGTAGATTAATGATGAAAAAAAAAGTGTTGATAAGGACATGGAGAAAGGGGGAACCCTTCTGCACTATTGGTGGGAATGTCAGTTGGGGCAGCTACTGTGGAAAGCAGTATGGAGGCTCCTGAAAAATTAAAAGTAGGAAAACCATACAGCCCAGTAATTCCACTTCTGGGAATTACCTAAAGAAAACAAAGTAATTTGAAAAGATTTATGCACCCCTGTTTATTGCAGCACTATTTAAAATAGTCAAGATAAGGAAGCAGCATTAAGTGTCCATCGATAGATGAATGGATAAAGATGTGGTTCATCTATATAGTGTAATGTTACTCTGCCATAAAAAAGAATGAAGGCTCACCATTTGCAACTACATAGATGGACATAGAAGGTATTCTGCTAAGTAAGATAAGTCTGAGAAAGAAGTACCATATGATTTCACTCACAGATGGAATCTAAAAAACAAAAGAACAAGACCCCAGAAATAGACTCATAAATACTGGTGATTGCCAGAGAGAATGGGAGTATGGGGTTGGAGAAATACGTGAACGGGATATAGAGGTACAAACTACCAGTTACAAAATGAATTAAGTCACAGGGATAAAAAGTACAGCTTAAGAAATATAGTCAGTAATATTGTAATAACTTTGTATGGTGAAGGTGGTAGCTCTAGTTATCATGGTGAGCATTTTGTAATGTATATAAATGTTGAATTGCCATGTTGTATATATGAAACTAATACAATATGTCAATTATACAATATAAAAAGTTTTTAAACCCATTTTACAGCTAAAAGTAAAATTAAAGAAAGGGTCAGCAAAACAAAATGCAAAAGCAGAGAGCAGCTAATTGCTGCCCTAACGGTCGCAGTTGTAGGCTGAGTGACCATGAGGCTGTACCCAAGGCTGCTGTACCTGAGCAGCACTTCAGATCAGTCCATCTGTGAGATGTCACTGAAAACCTCACAGCCAAATCCACTGGGGATCCCGCTTACTGTGTGCCTTCTGGGAGGTTTAGAGCATATACACCAGGCTCCGAGAGGCTTTTGTAGGATACAAAAAATGTACTTAGTTGAGCTGTGTTTTTCAAACTTGACCACAGCCTTTTCCCTCCACCGTGGAACACCCGTTAACATCTCATGGAACACAGTTGGGGAAGCACTGTTATGTGTAGACAGTCTCCTGCCTCATTTTTGAAGATACAGGGAAATCTACCTCAGCGCAATAATAGAAACTAAGTTATCTATTTAACCCCAAAAGTCCCTCTTTATCCAGTACCATGTAAATTGTTTCTGAAAGCTGTTTAACTGTTTGTTTGGGTTTTTTATATTTACTTAAATTCAGTTTTGGAGAATGGAATTTTTGCAAGTTCCTGAAACACCAGCTCCCGAGCCTGTTGAAGTCCTAGAAATGCAGGAAGACTGTCCAGAAGCACAAATAGGTATTTAATACTTTCTAAAAAGTTATTTCATGGTTTTCATATCCTTTTTTTGGTAAGTCACAAATAAACTTAGAGCAAACAACATAAACAGTAGGTCAAGGTTGAGCGTTGCTGGCAGAAGCAGTCTGTTGCCTGCTGGGGGAGGTAGCAGGGCCAGCTTGCAAACCTTCCTCTAGTCCGCTGGGCAACCCTCTGTGTGCTACCGTCCCATGCTCGGCTTCCCTTGCCCCTAGTTAATAGAGTGATTAGCTTTCTGAAGTACCAGAAGCTTGGGCCTTCAGTTCTAAAGTAAGAAGCAGATATGGAGGGCACAGTATGGACACGAGGCAGCCCTCAGTCCCACATTTGTCCCACCTATATCTCAGCAGGCTTAGGCTAGATGACAAGGTGGCTGATCGTGTTTGCACACTTCACAGAGGCAGACGAGTGCCCCCAGCTGGGTCTGCTCAGGAAGGGCCTGCTCATTCCAACAGAAACCTGGTGCTCTGAGGTCTGTTAACTGTTGTGAAGCACTTCAAATTTTTCAGTGGAATATAAAGATAGATTATTTCTTTACAAAATTATTAGAATCAATATCATAGAACCAGCCTGAGACCCACTTTGGGTTGCTAGTCTCCAGAGAAGTTACCCAATTTTGATTTAGAAAAATTGGGAAAAAAGATTTATCAGAAAGGAGCAGTGTTTTTAAGTTTGACCTTTGGATTATCTCATTGTGGTTAACGTTTTACACACAGAGAATGCACCGTAAGTTTGACAATATGAGAGACTTACTAAGGGAAAAAGCTTACTATCAGAAAGGCACAAATCACTTCTCTTTGTAAGCTGAAGTAGTTTATACTCTTTGCCAGAAAACAGATGAGCTGAAGGGCAGGACATTTTAATATTTGTATTATTTTAATGCATATAAATTTCTACATTGTCAGTTACAGTTCATTGAAAAGGCCATCTGGGTGTTTGGGGGCATAAAAATTCAGTTCAGTTCAGTAAGTATTTGAGTTTACCTATTATGTGTCAGACATTTGATTAAGTGGTCCAGTGAGAAGTAGGTCACTTTCCCTTCCCTTAACAAAGCTTTTACATGAATAACAGTGGAAGATGGGGTAAGTGAGATAGATGAGTGGTTCAAATTCAGGGAAGACAGACTTCTGTATGTCTTTTTCCTCCATATATGTTTGTGTTGTGGACAGAGTCTGGCAGAAGTGGTGGAGGGGAAAGTAGCTCACAGGGAAAGATTGGCTTTGGACAGAGCAGAGATGGTAGAGCTTAAGAGCAGTTGCCTGGGTGAAAGGGAAGGGAAGCCAGTGGTTCACTGGAAATCAGAGCTGTTCCCAAGTCTGCTTGTTTGAAGACCTTAAAGCTTATGATTGTAAGCCATTGGGCTGGGGGAAAAAATTTACTCAAATTAGTCACGTAGACTACTAGTGTTAATGAGTAGAAGAGAGACAAATTGTTTGTCTTGCTAAAAATGATGTATGTATAGTGTGCTGGTACCTGCGAATTTGTACTTGGTCTCTCTGCTTTTTTCCAGTTACATACATTTATTTCTAACAGATTTTCCCACTAGTAGACTTTATTGCAAAGTAGGGAGTTGATGTGAGGAAATGCAAAATAACAAAGATGGAAAAAGACAAAATGACAAAAAGGGGGAAAAATAAAATCCTAAATTAAAACGTTCATGAGCAATTCATTCATATATGTTGTTACTTACATTGACCACTTTATGGAAGGCACTTTCTTGGGGTCCCCTCTCACACTGCCACTGTCTTGTAGAAAGAATGTCCAAAAGTCATGGTTTGGGGTGAGAATTTCAAATACATGAGAAGCATACAAATGTTAATGGGGTTCAGAAGAAATGGAGTATTAGCTTTCTGCTGCAGGAATCAAGTAAGATTTTAAAGAAAGGAGTGTTTGAACTGTGCACTGAAAGATAGGTAACATCAGAATACACAGAGATAAGAAGATGAGTCTACATAGGTCTAACAGCACGTGCAGAATTAGCCATGAGGAGGAGCAGGGCTGCGTGGAGAGGGCTGTCTGTAGTGGGGAGCAGGAGGCCGGTGGAGAGATGCGCAAAGGCAGGTTTGGGCCAGATTGTGAAAGAATGAAGACCAGGCTGAGGATTTTGGCCAAAGCATTCTATGAACTCAGAGTATCTACCTCTTTTTTTACTGTATGTAATCTAGCTGAAAATTCTGGCAACTTTTTTCTTTTATTGTCATATTTAGAATAAAATACTATGTCTATTACATCTTAACTGGTAGTACTAAAATACCAGTGGGGCAAAGCTGGGTCTAACTATGGTACGTGTGTGTGTTTCTTGATTTTCAAATGCATTACCCAGGGCACGAAGCCCAGGACGAGGACAGCAGCGATTCAGAAGCAGATGAGCAGAGCATTATCCAGGATCCCAAGGAGACACCCAGCCAGCCCAGCAGCACCAGCCACAGGCCCCGGGCAGCCTCTTGCCGAGCAACAGCCGTCTGGTGTACTGACAGTGGCTCTGATGACTCCAGGCGCTGGTCTGACCAGCTCAGTCTGGATGAGAAAGACGGCTTCATATTCGTGAACTATTCAGAGGGCCAGACCAGAGCCCATCTGCAGGGTCCCCTTAGCCACCCCCACCTCAGTCCCATTGAAATGCGGAATTACAGCCGATTGAAGCCTGGTAACTTGAAGTCTGGTGTCTATTTCTTGCTCCTGTGGATGGAGGGTTGGAGGCGGTGGACTCTAGCTCTCCCCATGCCCATCCCTGTCACGTGGACCACCCACAGAGAAGGCCTCTTAAGTTTCCTCTTGTGTGAAGTGGACTTAAAGATTCTGTCCCACAATGGTCTTTGCAATATGTGGGGAATTTTTAAAAGAGAAACATCTCAAACCAGAAACTTCATATTCATTCACAAGTCATGAAATCTTTTGAAAAACAGACAAGTTATTGCTTACAGATAAATAAATAAAACTGTGTTATGGGTAACTATGTTGAAGTTAGAAACAAGGTTCTCAGTTGGAGAAATTATATCTTCTTGCATTGAAGATTTCCCCTCCTCTATATATTGTCTTTGTGGGTGAAGTGGAAAAGCTGCTCTACTGCGTGTTGCAGCGCCTTAACTTTTCAGAGCGCCATAAATTAGGATACACCTACCAAATGGTGGCTTCTCACCCTTGAGTGTGTCCTGCCTTGCCCTCTCCCATTCCAGGGTACCGGTGGGAGCGTCAGCTGGTGTTCAGGAGCAAGCTCACTATGCACACCGCCTTCGATCGGAAGGACAACGCACACCCGGCAGAGATCACCGCCCTGGGCGTCTCCAAGTGAGTGTCAGCCCTTCTCCTGCTCCTCTTCCCAAGGGAGTCGTTGACTTCGCCCACGCACAGCAGGTCTTGGGGGAAAACAGGTTTCATTTGCATTATCTTACATGGCCCAAACACAAAGAAGAAACCTGACAGTGTGTGCATTTTAATTCCAAATTTAAAACAAAGCTTTGTTCTTCAAAGATATGGCAGTCTTTGATCCAGAGAAGTTTGAGATGGAAGTGTAAATTTGGGCTCAGTTCTGTTTTGGTCTCTTCGTACACACGCCCCCCCAACCGCACACGCCCACTGGAACCCTCTGAGGCCCTCCAGAGTGACGGCTCGTGCGCACGTGGCCGTGCCGAGGCCTCCCCTGAGGTGGCTCTGTGTCATGTCTCTGCAGGGATCACAGTAGGATCCTGGTTGGTGACAGTCGAGGCCGAGTTTTCAGCTGGTCTGTGAGTGACCAGCCGGGCCGTTCTGCCGCTGACCACTGGGTGAAGGATGAAGGCGGCGACAGCTGTTCGGGCTGTTCGGTGCGCTTTTCTCTGACAGAAAGACGGCACCATTGCAGGAACTGCGGGCAGCTCTTCTGCCAGAAGTAAGATGTGCTCCAAGCTTTTATTTCCGTGGGTTTGGCACAGAGGCTCCGATGTGCTTGGGGCCTCTGCCACAGGCTTCTGGCTCAGTGTAAGCCAGTCTCCACTGCCTCTCTTTTATTGCAATTGTGAAATACTCCGGTCGCATTGAAAAATACAAAAACAGTCATCGGAAATACCTAGTCCCCCATGGCTCTGAACGGGAGGGTGATACTGTTTCATCTTTGCCTGTAAAACGTAGATTTGTTTGAAGTCTTCTTTGTGCCCTCCCAGCCCCATCTCTTCTCCATGTTATACTTTGAGTGCGTGTGGTCACCCATATGCACAGTACTACAGCTTTGTGTGTGTGCAGTTTTACAGTTAGTGTACTGTCCACCATCTGTAACTCGCTTTGTTTACTCAGCATTGGTTCTGAAATCCATCCATGTAATAACTATTCAAATATTTTCATTTTAATTGCTGTCACGTATTTTATATGAATATATCAGAATTTATCTACTTCCCTTGTGCTGGACTTTTAAGGGATTCTTCCATTTTATTCCCTATCAACAATTATTTATTAGCTGCCATGCACATGCTAATAAATGCTCTCTAACTCATCAGGTGGAGTTTCTTCAGAGGAGAGACCTCAATGGAATTAATCAGTCATACACATGCTCTTGAGCTTAACTGAATGTTGCCAAATTACTGTCCAGAACAGCATTGTTAGCCTCCACTACCTCCAGCAAGACATGCAGGCCTCCCAGTTCTTATTTGTACTTGGTATTTTGAAATGTTTTCACATTTGCAGTAGTCCTTTGTTTTTTCAACTTATAGTGCTAGTGAGGTGGAACTTCTTTTGTTTATTGGCTGTTTGAATTTCCTTTTGGGTAGTAACTTGGGCCATTTTTTTCTTAGGTTTTGTGTCTTTTTATTCCCTACTTGAGTTCTTTATGTATATTCTGGGCTCTAATCCTTTGTCGTTAAGTCTTGCCACATAGCTTCCACCAGTCTGTGACTTGTGTTTTAACTTTTCATATGTTTTTTTCTCACTCAAGTTTTTAATTTTGATATCACATTTATCACTTATTATGACTTCTGCTTTTTTCTACCTTAAAAAAAATCTGCCCCTGTCGTGAGATCATAAAAAGAGCCTTTCTAATTTTCTTTAAAGGTTTCGAAGTTTTGTTTTTCACATTGAGGTCTTTAGGTCCAAATCCATTTGGAATTTATTATGGGTATGGTATGGGGCAGGCTCTTTTTTATTTCCCCCGTATGAAAAGTCAGCTCATTGTCCCATCACCTTTGACCTGGATGTCATCTCCGTCTTACACAGGGGGCCTATAGACTTTCCATGGCAGAAAACAGGAAAGGTCCAGAGGCAGCAGTCCCCAGCACTTGTACTGCCTTACTATGGAGATGCTTTCCAGAAAACACGAATTGTGTAACTGTTTCTAAGCCAGTTGTTGAGGTTTTCTGGGCATTGACTTACTGGAAAGGATGTGGTGTTTGGGTTTACACTCGTTTGCTCACTGGGTGCTGTCCATTGTGTCATCTCAGGCAACTTACTGATCCTCTGAGCTTCCGTTTCCTCATCTGTAAAATGTGGGTAATTATACCTCATACTCACAGAGGTGTTGAGAGAACTCAGTGAAATCATGTATACGAGTTTTATAAAGTACTAATGCAGAGTCTGGCAGTATAGGTGTTCAGTAAAAGGTGTTACAATTATTAATTTTTTTTTCAGGTTAATGTCTTAAACATTTCCTCTTGGGATGTCTGATTCAAGATGAGGTAGCCACAGTGTTGGTGCCAGCCCGTCCTTAGAGGAATTTCTGTGGAGCTGGCAGAGCACTCTGTCTTATGGTTCTATGCTTTGTGAAGCCCATTCTGTGGAATCTGGTGACCTAGTAATTTCTGATAGTCAGTACCACCGTATGTACCCTGGCACACATCTGTTCTTTGTAGCATTTTATTTTCAAAATATTGTTTGAATATAAGTAATTATTTAAATCATCCACTGCTATCAGGCATTGGATGGAGGCTTTATTTGAAAAACCTACCAAACAGTGCTTGGTTAGGATAGAGCAGGCACCGAAGAAGCCGTCCAGGAGGCTGTCACCCTGCCCTGAAATGCAGACCCTCCAGGTGCTGAGAGAGCTTGTCAGCACTCCTGGGGGTCTCCTCAGAGCCCAACAGCATCTCTTCAAGCCCTGTAAGCTGGCAGCACTTCATTTATTTCTGGACACTTTTCCTGGTAGATTCATGGAGGAAATAGACCACTCTATTTCAGTCTTGTGAAAAGCCAAGCTTAAAGTGATTAAGTGCCATATCCAAGGTCACACCCTGCTTTATTCCAGGAATAGGAATACTTACTAAATACTTTGAGCATCTCTTAAATATAGTCTACTTCAAGGAATTCTGTCAAGATAAATAGAAAATGAGAATGTGTGGACCAGACAGAAAAGCCAAACTGCCTGTTTTAAGAAATGACTGAAGAGTGGATCACTGTTTAAAAGCCCAAAGGAACTTGATAGTGAGGAGAGTGTCTTTTAAGTGGGTAGTAAGTTGTCTTCTGCCAAGAGATAAAGGCTCCAAGTAAGACTTGGGCGTGCCTCCCAGGCCCACAGGGCATGGGCCGCACAGGGAGAATGGCCACTGGGCAGTCAGACCCCTGGGCTTCATCCTGTAGGAAGAGCGGCACTTCTTTTTAATTCTCTTCAGCCATAGAAATAGCTTGCCTTGCTCTAATAATTACTTTTCTTTGTGGACTGAAACAAATAATATCATTCCTTTTGGTCCTTGGTCCACCACGTGACATGAACCAGCGTGATCCTTGGCATTGCCCTGCAAGCTGTCCGTGTGGTCCATTTGGTTTTCAAATGAGTATTTCTCGGCACAGTGATAAGACATGGAGAGGACTTGTAACTGCTTGATTTTGTCTTTCCTTTAGGTGCAGTCGGTTCCAATCAGAAATCAAACGCTTGAAAATCTCATCCCCAGTACGTGTTTGTCAGAACTGTTACTACAACTTACAGCACGAGAGGGGTTCTTCTGAAGATGGGCCTCGGAATTGCTGAAGTCAGCAGGCTGATGGGAGACCGTGGTCTGTAGACGCCCTTCCTGATTCCCTGTCACTGCTCAGCGCGGAAGGCATCAGAACAGGCTCTGTTTACACATCTCTTCATACCACGTGTGTGAAGGATTGATTTCAAAGGGATCATTGAATAAACAGGTGTAGAGTACAGTAGAGGGGCAGACACTATTCAGGTGAACAGCACAAGAAGAATATGAGGTGGTTTGTAGGAGCAACATTTTCAATTTCTGATTCTCCCTGTTAACAATTGCTGTCTCCAAGAGAAAATCCTCACTTATTAACTGTCTTTTCTTGCGTCTCATTTTTGTAGAGCTACTCATCCTTATTTGGAAAAACCAACAACAGCAAAAAGAGGCTTTTAGAAAATGGTTGTAAATCTGACTTCTTTGCAAGTAACTGTATATTGTAAATAGGTGTAAAGGCCTTTTTTTCTAAATAAGGACTTAATTGCTTGTAACATGAGACTTCAAACTAAACCACTAACTCAGTGAACTACTTATGGTTTGTCTGACATCGCTCACCAATTGATTATAAATATGTTTTTTTAAATCCTCAAAGACATTATCTGTGGTCTTTTTTTTTTCCCCCTTTCAAACCCAGCCTGTGTACCTGATATCCTTTCTTTCTTTCAAGTTGCCTGCAGTATCTCTACTTTAACTAGGCTAGTAACCAAAATAACATGGACCTTCTTTAGGGAACAGTGTGGGAGAATAAGAGTCCCGTTGTAAGGCACCCTGGGAATATTGGGGCATCTTGCACGTGGTTACTTACCACCTTAGTGTTGTTCCCGTGTCATGAGGCTGCTTGCTAAAGTCTGTCGGGACTGCCAGTTGGTCGTAGAGCACCTTCTCGGCATCGCAGTGGTGGTCAGGCGATCTATGCCCTGCAGGACACGGCCCTGCCTCAAGGAATGGAAATATATTTGCATGTAACCCAAATTAGCTTCTTTTGCATAGAACATAATTAGTATGTGTCTTTGGTGACACTAATGTTCTACTATAACTTATTTTCAAAAAGGGTAAAAAAGAAAAAAGTGTATAGAAGTAACATAATAAACCTTGTTGTAAAACTGGATCATGTCAGAACTGCTTATAATATAATTAATCTTTACCATTTAATGCCATCTACCTGAAAACAGTGAGATTTATACTGTATCAATGTCTATTTTTTTGTTTTTGCTATGAATATAATTACAGTATTTTAATATTTAGTTATTTAATTTGTTCTACTAGTTGGATACAGAACACACAAATCCAGGGAGACTAAAGCTGGTAGGGGCTAAGAGATAAGTTTAGTTTACAGAAAAAAGGCTTTGGTGGTGGAATTTTTTAAAAATGTGTGTTATGTACATATATATATGTATATATATATAAAACAAATGAAACAGTTAATCTAGATTTTAACATTTTCAGATATTTAGTGATAATATTATGAACAATTCTTAAAGCCCTGTGATTTGAAAAATGTAGAATCATTTATGGCCCAAGAAAGGAAGAACAGGCCTTCACACTCTCATGGAGGTATCATACAAAGGACAGTGGCTTTGGCTTGCCCAAATTCTCATCTTTAGGCCCTGGTGACAGGCACACTTATGCACTAAAATGCACATATATGCACATGCATTCAAAAATAGGCATTGGTACAATAGTAATCTTGTACCTAATGGGCTGAAACCAGCTTAAGAACAGATTTGTTCTTCCTGATAACTAGGTCTCCAAGAGAAAATACAAAGGCTGCTTTAGTGCCTTATGCTTACTAAATTTAAACTTTTATTTACTTAGGTTTGAGCCTACAGTCTATTTATGATCACATATCAAAACTGATTAAAACACTTCCATTTCTAAAAGTTCAGATATACTTGTTAACATAAAAGGATTATTGGCATTAATACTTTAACTTGAAGAAAAGCTGTGTTCTGTTTTCCTTTTGTGTCTTACTCCCCCTCCCCTCCCACTTCCCCCCACCCGCCAATCCTACTTCAATTCTGATAAGTAACGCTGGATGTTTCACAGTTGCAGGAATTGTGCTATCACATGGCTGTGGGCTTTGCCCCTGTCCCACCCTGTAGAAGACTTGTAGCAGTGTTATTCTACACTTTTTAAAAGAAGCATCCTCCGTGTGTCCATGAACCCTGTTTACCCCAAACCCAATGGCAGAGGTGTTCTTTAAAGACTTGAATATATGAGTGTGTATATGTGGTTACTTGAAGGTTATTCCTCTATGTAATATGCAGTTATATGGGATGAACACTTTGAAACTTTCCAACACCACTTCCATAACTACTAAGTGGAAACCAAACCCTCATGACAGTACTTCCTCTGGCAGCTGGTGCTGTGGGCAGCCGCTTCGTTCTGTGGGGTTCCTTTTCTTTTTGCTTCTAGTGCAGAAGTCACAGATCACTCACACATACAAGTACACTCGTATACACAAACTAGTTGTTCCTCTGGGTGTCCTGTGTTCCGGGTCAATTTGTTCACCAACATACATTCTCAGCACATGTGTCTGCCTTTTTGCGGTGTGTCTTCTTTCTCCAAGAGCACCGCACAGGGCTCCTGCCTGACCTTTGTAGTCCATCCCTCTGTCCATCCACCCATCGTCCATCCATGTTTTCTAACATTTATGTGTCAGATGCAGCTGTCATGTCGCTGTAATGTCATGCTTCTGATGAGAACATCTGCCCATAGCAGCCATCCATCTGGATAAGAGCAAAACACTCTCGATAAGTTATTTTGCACTTTCTTATGTGTAAAGTTGGTAGAATCTTATTTTTGCTTTGTATCATTTAAATACATTTTGTTTTGGTAAATGAACTGTGTATAAAATATTTATGCCGTTAAAACTGTTTTTAGAAAGTATTTTTAATTTCAGCAAGTTTGGTTACTTGTTGCATGACTATTAACACAACTGACTTTTTGTGTCAGTGCGATGTATATTTTTTTGTCCTGTTATTAACTTGTAAGCCCTAGTAATGGCCAATTATTTGTACAGCAACAGAAGTAAATTGAAGATACTGGCTAAGACTGGATTTATTGTGGACTTTGTACTATATTGCAGAATCCAATACCTGTTCCTTGGTGGTTATGTAAAAGGCCTGAAGAATTACTATCTCGTGTGCACTCTGTGATAACTGAATGTTCAATGTATATCTGTCTGACGCAAAAAGGTAGAGTAACACAATTACAATACATGATGAAATGCAATAGTCCAGGTACTTTTTTTTTTTTCATTTCAAATAAATACCTACTATTTACCACCCCAAAAAAAAGTTGTTTTTAAGCCAGTTCTTCAAGGAAGGAAAAACAAAACAAAACTTAGGTCTGCTGATTCCCTAAATTTTGTGTGGTTCTTGTGTAGTTCTGAATATACCTTTTAGAAGTACCTGCTTACAATCCCTGCTTTACAGACATGTTGTCTGTTAGGACCTGGTTCAAGTTGTAGTTTAATCCGTGTTTTAAAACCAGGCTTTCTGCACTCTGAGCTTACAAACTGTGCTGGATTCCAGGGCTGATGAGTGGGTGTGGACGGCTGCAAGGAGAGGCAAGTGACTTCTGGGAGACAAGACCCTCACACCTGAACAGACCTGTGGACAAAGACCACGTCGATGGGTTTGGCTCTTTTTTCCCTGAGCCTTAAACCCTGCCCATCGTATTACAAAAAGTAAGCAACAGTGCATCATCTGTCTCCTGCCCCTACCATGTTCCCGTCATGAGTATTCTCCTGTCCTGCCACATTCCTGAGGCACAGCTCCCACTCTCACCAGCTACTCTTTCCAGTTCAGTCTTCAATCTGAGAGTATTAGAAGTCCCAAATCCATTTTTATTGCTGCTGCTTTATTTGGTTTTAAAACTGCCTTCCCCGTAAAGGAGAATGTAGAAAACACAGTATATGTTTACCCTGCTTTAGTGACTTTTCCTCCTTCTAAAGATAAAAAAATCTCAGTTAATTTTTAGCTTGAAGAGCAGAATCCTAAATTTGAGGATATTGTGCTTTTTACAGATTCCACCTCAATGCAACTCTACCTTAGAGGTGGAAGATGTAGGAATGCCAAGAACTGCTAAGACAACAGATGTTTGTTAAAAAAAAAAAAGTGGTAAGGGAGAAAATGTAGGGTGGTTCCCATTTCTTTAATGCAGCCCCTCTCATAGTTCTAATGACCTCGGGAAGAGCTGCAGTCAAGATGGGCAGTGCACAAACGCGGTCAGTGTTTAAAGGACAAACATGAAACTCTCAATAAGTAAGTCCCTTTTCTGCCATTTGTTTCTCATCTTCAAAAAAATGTTTCCTCTTCACCCCTCACTGGGGACAACAGAGGAAGTGTGCAATGGAGTCAGCCTAGCATCGGCTTAGGCGGTTCTACCTCATCACTCTCCGCATTTCCCCTGCCCGTTCAAAGCTCCCTTTTATTTGTGGTTCCTTTTGACTATTCGCTAGAAGTGGCAAGCCAAGCTACCACACTCAGAGACAGCGTGGTGTTTGGGAGAGCCTGGCCTAGGAATTCAGAGACCAAGGCTGCAGCTGGCCCGGGCTTGTAAAGGGTGGAAGCCCCCCATGGTAGCCCCCCTGTCACTAGCTGCCTGTGAGGGTGGGCGGGGCTGAAGATAGTGCCTCTAACTTTTTGGTCTTTAGGACCTTTGGGTCCTTAAAAATCATCAAGGACTCCCAACTGCTTTTGCTTGTATGGTTTGTATCTGCAGTCATTGTATTAGAAATCAAAACTGAAATTTGATATGTCTATAAATTCATTAAAAAAAAACTGATGAAACCATTATATAGTAATATCAGTTACATACTTCTATGAGAAAAACACCTTCCAAGCCCCACCCCCCAAATTAGTGAAGAGAGTGGAATTATACTTTGCAAATCTCTTTAATGTCTGGCTTAATTGGACACAGGTGGATTCGTCCAGTCTTTTGTGAAACCTCGTTTTGGTTGAAGTGCATGAGGAAAATCCAGCTTCACACAGGTACGTGGTTGGAAAAGGGATATTTTAATATCCTGTTTGGATCATTGTTCCTTAAATGATAGTTTCTTAAGGATTGATCACTATACGGCATTTGAAACTTCAGTGAGCTTCACATACTGTTACCTTAAAATCCATTGGTCTCCCTTGCACTTCAAATGCATCTTTTACCCGTGCATATTTTATGGCATGCATTGGTCATTTAGATAATCTTGGTTCACTGATGTAGTAGTGAACTACATCACTAATACTATTGTAGTGTACATAGCTATTACAAGAACTGACGTATTTCATTATAAAAAAAATTTTAAACACATCATATATAAAATAGTCCAGGAAATTCCAAGTCACACTTGTGGAAAAAAGTTTTCCAAAAAGAGAATTTTTGCTTAAAGCCTAAAATGTTATCCTTGGCAGTAAATCTGTTTGCTGTTTTCTTTGAAGCCACAGACACACTTTATCAAAGAACATTTCTGCCAAGAACTGCGATGTGTCGGTTATTCCTTTAAGCAGAGCTGGTCTGCAGCTGCTGGCTGGGCCCCAGCACACTTGCACCGAGGCTTGGGAGACAAACAGGGTCGCCAAGGGTGCGGAGCCTAGGGTACTGCTCATTTTGCATCACACAGCTTCAAGTTCCACATTGAATGAAACTACTGATTTCTGCTACCTTTCCAAGGACATTCTGAAGTGCGACGGGCACTATTTTTATTGCGGGTGCTTGGTAAGGAAGGACATCAGGGTGGGGCAAGCCGGTGGGTGCTACTTCTGATTCGCTGTGATCCCAGCTGCTTCACTCACCATTGCTTCTTGTACCTCAGTTCGGTGTAAATACCGAGGCAGCGAAAAAATGCATACTGTGTTGTGGTATTATAATGAAAGCAGTCTTCATCTTGCAGACCCCACAAAAGGCGCCCAGGACCCCCAGGGGTCTGTGAAGCAGACTTTAAGAAGCACTAGCCCCAAAGAGAAGGTGTGTGGGACATTATCTACATGGGAAGTAGCATGTATGCATCTCACTTGAAAACAGTGTTGCTGATCACAGGCCTCCCGTTCAGCTGGGCTCCCGTTGAAAGCCGCCAAGTGCAAGACGGGGCGTGTCGGGCGATCCTGCGGCTGGACTGGCACCGGCATGGCCCAAGGCAGCGCAAAGACCAGGAGCAGTCTCTGAAGTGCCAGTTTCTAAAAAGGTCTTTTTTTAGTCATATTTCAGTCAAGACTCAAATACCTACAGGACATGCAGGTACTATATCCAGGACAGCAGTGCTTGACAATTATATTTTCAATATGTTGTGTTAATTTGGAAATATGAACATAAAAGAAGTGATTCACTAAAACATTTTTAAAAGCCTAAATAAAGCAATTTAAAAGCCTCTTTAACCAGCTACACAGCAGGCAGAATGTTAGTGTGGGAAGAGCCCTTAGAAATCATCCTGCCCAAACCCCCTTTTAGCGCCAGAGGAAGGGGACTCAGAGAGGTGGTTGGTTCCCAAAGCCCTGCTTCGTGTGAATGTTAATTCCCAGCGCTTCCCCCGAACTTCCAGACTCCCAGGCCAGTGCTCTGACAAACGGTTCCCGGTTTGCATTTCCCTTTTTCTGTTTTTCCAGTGAAAATGACCTTAGGATGTTATTTCAGTATCATCCATGCATAACCATGCTCTGCTTTATCAAGAAAATAAAACATTCGAATCTCAACCTTGACCTTAAGCTATCACACTTTCTGCTCAGTAACAACAAAGGAAAGTTACAAGCTGCATTCCAGAGCAGAGGACAGTTACTTAAAGAAAACTCGTTTATGAACTTGCCCTCAAGCACTACTACAAATTTCAAAAGCTATGCCCTTAAAATGCTATTTCTGTAAAGAAAAGGAAGCCACTCCTTTGCAACCTGGTTAGAGAGAAATAAACCCTGGAGGTCAGCCTGAAGACACTGGTTGTAAACTTAAGGATCCTCCCAGTCTGGCTCTGCAGGCTGATTCTGCCAAAAAGAAGAAACAAAGACCTACTGAAATGGTGTCATCAAGCATGCCTGTGGTTCAAGCTTCGATCCACCAAACTTGGAGGTTTATTTTTCCTTCTCCTAAGGCAGCAATTTCTGTATTAATGCTAGTACATACTCTAGTGGGCCTTGAGGGTGAGACAGAAATGACATAACTGCCCTCTTCAAGAACTTTCTAGCCTATAAACAATAGGCTTGTCTGTGTGGGTTTCTATAATTCAGCTTTCAGCAAGTCTGTTCCATTTTCTTCCTCTTTCTAACAAGAAAGACACTGCCTTCACAGTTTGTGTTCTTAGCTCTCAATCTTCATTGTCATATTCTGTTATTTTATCATCTCCTCTTTTATCTATTAAATTCATATTCTTCTAACTTATATAATCCAAAGCCTCAGAAAATTCTCTTGTATTCGGGTTGTTTTTCCTCAGACTGGATTCTTAGTCCTTCGCAAGTATTTTCCTATCTTCTCACCTGCCTCCTTTTGTTTTGTGTAGGTGTCGTGCCACTGATTTTCATCTTCCTCCTTTTATTATTTTGATTATCAGATAGTAGAAATGCATTCCTGTTTTTTTTAAGGTTTCATTGATACACTTTTATAAAGGTTTCACATGAAAAACATTGTGGTTACTACATTCACTCATATTAGCAAGTCCCCCCAACCCCCCATCAAAGTCATTGCCCATCAGCGTAGTAAGATGCCACAGAGGAGTCGCTACATGTCTTCTCTGTGCTACACTGTCTTCCCCGTGACCCCTGCACACCATGTACACCAATCATAATTTATCTTCCTCCTTTTAAATATGGGTACTCCTGCTTGAATTTAGGTTTGCTGAGAAACAGTGAGAGTGATTTCTCCATGACACCACCCCTCCCGCAGCCTGAGGCCTGGCTGTGGTTGCTGTACTTCTGCGTGCACCTGCCGCAGTCAATGCTATTGACTAAGATGCCCGATCAACAGTCTGCTGAAAACCCCGCCGACTCCAAACCTCTTTCCCCCTTACCCGCTTTCCCACAGGCCAGGCTTCACCCCATCTCTAACCTCTGCCTGTGAGAATCTGGATCCTCATGTGCTCTTATTCCTCCCTCACCTGCTTCAGTCTTTTTTCAACTGTCACCTTCTCAGGGAGGGCTTGCCTGACCATGCTGCAGGGTGTGCGCTTTGCCTGCCCCACGTGCCCCCTGGTCACCCTTCTGTCTGCTCTGTGCTTCCCTATAGCATCTGCCGCAATCTGACATGCCGGGTATTACTTGTTTGTGGTGTCTCCCCAGTAAAATGTAAGCTGCTTGAAGGCTGAGATTTGTCTGTTCTTATCACAACTGTGCCTAGCAGAGTAGCTGCTCAGGGAATTTGTTGAATCAAGGCAGCCCGTGACTTATCAACTTCCAACTGTTTTTACTGTAGTAACGAAAGTAATGTAGAAATGACATTGACTCTCTTAAATAATTTTAAGTGTACAATACAGTATGTTAACTAAAGGTTCAATGTTGTACCTCAGGTCTCTAAGCTTGTTCATCTTGCCTAACTAAACTTTATGCTAGTAGAACAGCCTCTCCCCATTTACTCCTGTTCCTGGCCCCTGGTGAACACCATTCTACACTCTACTTCTGTGAGTTTGACTACCTTTGATACCTCATATAAGTGGAATCATACTGTGCTTGTCCTTCTCTGCCTTATTTCAGTTAGCATAATGTTACAGGTCTTCAATTGCAATATAATCTGCTTTTGTGGGAATCTTAAATCATCTTTCTTGTGTTGAATTTGAGGCTTGAACATTCCACATACGTAATCACTTGTGTTTCAGACTCACTGGGGTTTGATCTTAAACATTCAAAGTTCATTAGTGCTTGATGACCTCCCTTGAGCAAGGCACACTACCTGCCTGCCAGCCTGGGACAGAAGCCATGTGGTCTCCGCAGCGATGCCAGAGAAGGAGGCCTGCCCTCCTAGCCCAGCCTAACCGGGAGGCTTCCGTGTTCCAGAGCAGTCCCCACCCCTCAGGGCTGCTCATCAGGTGGTCCCAGGAGGGTAGCTGGATCGGGTGTGAGGTCCCCAGATATGCAGTCAGCTGGCAGCCCTTCCCTGACCCTTTCCAAGCCTGGATCCCATCATTAGAGATTCTCTAATCAGGTTTTTTAAACAACATTAAGATATAAGTATCATACTATAAAATTCATCAGTGCAGAGCTGTGTCACTATCAGCACGATCTAATTGTAGAAATCATTGATCACCCCAAAAGAAACCTCACCCCATCGGTAGTCACTTGCCATGCTCCTCCCTGTCCCCAACCCCTAGCAACTACTGATCTACTTACTGTCTATAGATTTGCCTATTCTGGGCAATTCTGTATAATGAAATCATGCAATATGGGGTCTTTAATGACAGTCTTATTTCACTTCACATATTTTTGAGGTTCATCCATATTGTAGCACATATAAGAACTTTGTTCCTTGTATTGTCAAGTAGTTTAGACCATTGTGTGGGTGGATCCAATTTTCCTATCCACTCACTACTTGGTGGGTAACCTAGGTCATTGCCATATTTACTGTTATGAATAATGCTGCTGTAAACATGTCCAGGTTTTTGTGTGGATGGGTGTCTTCACTTCTCTTGGGTATATACGTAAGAGTGGAATTGCTGGGTGCTAGGAGCTCTATGTTAACATTTTGAGAAACTGCCAAACTGTTTTCCAAAACAGTTGCCCCATTTTATATTCCCTCCCACAGTGTGCACAGTCAGTTCTTGTTGTCAGGGAACAGTGTCAGCCAACCCAGGTCCTCTCTGCCACCTACAGGTCCTCATTAAAATGTGTCTTTGATATCTAATATGTCTCCAGATAGGCTGCCTTCCAGTGGGCTTTCAGGAAGGTTTCTGGTAAGCAAGGGGACAGTGACAGCCTGCACCAACAGCCTCCAAGTGCACCGGAGTCTCTGGGCCTCTTGGGTTTCTCCTGTCGTCTCTTCGCTGCCTGCCCAGCTGCAGCCAAGGTGCGGGCCCTCCTGCTGCATACCACAGTCACAGCCCCTACCGCAGGGGCTCCCCAGGTAACCTGGAAATGGCTATGAGGGCAAGAGTGTGTATGTAAAGATTCTCAGAACTTCTGTGAAGTTCTTTTGGTCCTGGTTTTAATTTTATTTCATATTAGTGTGTACACATGATCACTCCTCCTCACCTGAGGGTGTCATACTTGGATTGAGACCTATCCCTTCTCTTCCTATTATAGCATAGAATTGCCAAGCTAAGATTTCCATCTAGGCTGAGGGAGAGGTTGGCATAGCCTCTCTCCAGAAAGGATATATAAAGCTGGACAAAATTATTTCCATGCTATAGAAATCGAAGAAGGATATACAACAATCTGAGAAGCATTTATGCTTGAAAAACTGCTGTACTGTGGGATTCTGGGGTTTTTTCCCCAGGCTGCTCTCATTCCACTGTCAGCTTAGTTGGCATGGAGGTTTTCTCAGAGCAGGGCAGAACTGTGAGGACCCCCAGCAGTCAGAGGATTCACCCAATTTGAAACAGTGGATGATGCTTGTACCCAGTGAAGTTTTCAGTGAGAGTGACAATCTCAGCAGAGAGTAGAGAGAGCCCCATAAGCCTAGAATTGTATTGGACCAGGCATACTCCTGGATATGGCTATGCACATGTGCAATGGAAACCTGGAGAAGGTGTAGGTGATCCACATACTCCCTCCGGCTAACCCTGAGGCTGCCCATAGGATCCTCAATGGACAGAACTGATTAATTGAACATCATCAAAATTAAAAGGTACCAAACTTCAAAAGACACCATTAAGAAATAAAGTCAAGCCATGTACCTAATAATAAGAGTATCAAACTGTGAGGCAAACACTAATAGAACTACAAGGAGATCAGGTGAATTCATTATCATAGTTAGAGACTTGAACATGCCACTATCAGAAATAGGTCTAGCAGGCAGAAAACCAGTAATAACACCAATTGTTCTCAAGCTCACATGGAACATTCACCAAGATAGACCACATTCTGAGCCATAAAACATAGCTTACTGAAAAGATAGAAATCATATAATGTCTGCTATCAGACCACAAGAGAAATCAATACAGGAAAATCCTAGAAATAAAAATAACTAGAAATAAATACAGGAAAATCCCTACATGGAGATTAAATTCCATATTTCTAAAAATGTACCAGCCAAAGAAGAAATCTCAAGAGAAGTTTTCAAATATTTTGAGCTAAATGAAAATGAAAATAACAATTTATCAAAACTTATGGGATACAGTGAAACTAGTGCTTGGAGGGAAATTGGTACCAGTGAATGTATATGTTAGAAAATAAAATAAAAATTCGGTTTCCACTTTGTGAAAATAGAAAAAAGAAGAGCAAATTAAATTCAAAGTAAACTGAAGGAAAGAAAGAATAAGGTATTGAGTAGAAATCAGTGAAGTTGAGGGGGCTCTCTTTTCTCCTCCTGGTGTGAGACAGGAGCTCCATCCTCTCTCACTTTATCTCTAAATAAAGCCTCTCACTTGCTCTCCTGAAAAAAAAAAAAGAAAAATTCAATGAAGTTGAAAACAAAATCAATGAAACCAAAATCTGGTTCTTTGAAAATATCGATAAAATTAATAAGCCTCTACCAGACTAAGAAAGGGAGACTGGGGTGGAGGGGGTAGGGGTGTAGAGAGAGGGAGGAAGAGAGAGGAGACACAAATTATTAATATCAGAAAAGGACATTACTATGAATCCTATAGAAATTAGAAGGATAATAAAGTAACACTATGAACAACTCTGTGCCTACAAATTTGATGAGCTAGATGAAATGGACCAACTTCTTGAAAGCTACAATTTGCCCAAATTCACACAGGAAGAAATAAATTGAATATGTCTGTATCTATTAAAGAAATTGAATCAATAATTAATAACCTTCCTAAAAGCACCAGGCCTGTATAGGTTCACTGGTACATTCTGCCAAACATTTAAGGAGGAAATAAAACCAATTCTCTATGATTTCTTTCAGAGGATAGAAGCAGAATACTTCCTCATTCCATGTGGCCAGCATACCCTAACACCAAAACCAAAGACATTACAAGAAAACTACAGACCAGTATCTCACTCATGAACATAGATGCAAAAATCCTCAACAGAATATCAGCAAATCACATCCAACAATTTATAAAAAGAAATTATACACCATAACCAAGTGGGATTTATCCTAAGTATGCAAGACTAGTGCAACATTTGAAAATTAGTTAATGTAATCTATCACATCAATAGAGGGGAAAAAACTATCATTTCAGTAGATGGAAAAAAGCATTTTATAAAACCAAACATCCATTCATGATAAAAACTCAGTAAACTAAGATTAGAGGGAAACTTCCTCAACTTGATAAAGACAAAAATTCTAGAGGTAAAATCATAGATAATGGTGAGAAAAACCCAAGTTTTACCATTAAAATCAGCTACAAGGTCAAGATACCCCCTCACCACTCCTTTTCAACATCCCAATGGAAGTTCTAGCTAATGCAGTAAGACCAAAAAAAGTACACAGTTTGGAAAAAAATACATAAAAACTGTCTTTGTTGACAAATGACATGATTGTATGTAGGAAATCTGAAAAAAATTTATCAAAAAAACTCCTGGACCTAATAAGCAATTATTGAAAGGTTGCATGATATAAGAATAATATAAAAAAGTCAATGACTTTCCTATATACCAGTAATGAACAAGTAGAATTTGAAATTGAAAACACAATGTCACTTACATTAGCACTTTTCAAAACTAAAATATTTAGGTATAAACCTGACAAAATATGTACAAACTTCCTATGATGAAAACTACACAACACTGATAGATAAAATCAAAGAAATAAATGGAGAGATAGCCCATGTTCATGGATAAGAAGACTCAATATTGTCAAGATGTCAGTTTTTACCAACTTGATTTATAGACTCAATGTAATATCCATCAATATCCCAGCAATTTATTGTATCAGTATCAATAAACTGATGCTAAAGTTTATATAGAAAGACAAAAGATCCAGAAAAGCCAACACAATATAGGAGAACATAGTTGGAAGACTGGCACTATACAATCTACAATAATAAAGAGTAACATTGGTAAATGAACAGATAATAGATCAGTGGAACAAAATACAAAAGCCCAGAAACAGAAGCGCATAAATAAAATCAAGTGATCTTTGACAATGGAGCAAAGATAGTCTTAACAAATGGTGTGGGAATAACTGGACATCCACATACACAAAAATGATTTGAGACACAGACCTTACACCTTTCACAAAAAATTAAGTCAAAATGGCTGATAAACCTAAATGTAAAATGCAAAACTATAAAAGTAGAATATAATGGAAAACCTAGATGACCTTGGACATGGCAATGAGAACATCTAAGTTGTTGCATCATAGTTAATAAATAATATTAACTACATAGGAGCTACATACTACATATAACTACATCATAGTTAGAACATCAAAAGTGCAGTCCATGAAATAATTGATAAACTGGACTTCATTAAAATTAAAAACTTGTCTTTCAAAAGATAGGAAAAAGAGAAGACAAGTCACAGACTGGCAGAAAATATTTGCAAAAGACACAACAGATAAAGGACTGTCAACCAAAATATAGCAAGAACTCTTAAAACTCAACAATAAGAAAACAAGCACCTGATTAAAAAGTGGGCCAAAGACCTTAACAGACACTTCAACAAATAAACTATACAGAATGGAAAATAAGCATATGAATAGGTGCTCCACATTCTCTACCCTACCATCAGAGAAATGCAAGTTAAAACACTACATACCTAGAGTGCCCCAAATCCAGAACATCAACAAAATAAAATACTGGTGAAGATGTGGAACAAGCATCTATCCTTATTGCTGGTAAGATGCAAAATAGTACAAGTCACCTGGGAAGAAGTTTGACAGTTTCTTGCAAAATTAAACATACTTTTACCATATGACCCAAAGGTCATACCTACAATTTTTGGTATTTACCCAAAGGAATTGAAAACTTACATCCACCTAAAAACCTGCACACCGATGTTTACAGCAGCTTTATTCATAATTGCTAAATTTGGAAGCAACCAAGATGGTCCTTCAGTAGTTGAGTGGGTAATAAAGCCGTGGCACATCCAAACAATGGAGTATCATTCAGTGCCAAGAAGAAAGGAGCTATGAAGCCATGAAAAGACAGGGAAGAATCGTAAATGCATATTACAAAGTGAAAGAAGTCAATCTGAAAAGACTACATACTGTATGATTCCAGCTAGATTATATTCTGGAAAGGGCAAAACTATGGAGTTGGTAAAAAGATCAGGGCTTGGAATCGGGGAAAGGAATGAAAACAGGAAGCACAGAGGATTTTTAGGGCAGTGAAAGTGTATGATGCCATAATTATGGATACATGTCACTATATATTTGTCCAAATCCAGAGAATGCACCCCAAGAATGAAACAATATAAACTGTGTACTTTGGGTGATAGTATTGTGTTGGTGTAAGTTCATCAGTTGTAACAAATACACCATCCCAGCCAGTTATGTTGATGGGAGAGACTATTGCATGTGGAGGGAATGGTGAGAAGCAGAGCAGAGTATATGGGAAATCTCTGTACTTTCTCTTTGATTTTGCTGTAAACTTTAAACTGCTCTTAAAATCTCAAGAATGAAAAAAAAATGCAACAAGAAGAGACAGCCTGGGAGAAAATCTTTCCCAGTTCTATTATCTGACAATGGATTTGTATACAGGACATACCATATAACTCAATTAGAAGGAAAAACCTCCATGTAAAAATGAACAAAGATACGGATAGACATTTCAACAAGGAAAATATGTAAATGGCAAATAAGCACATGAAGAAATGTTCAATGCTATTAGCTGTTAGAGAAATGCAAACTAAAACCCACTTGCAATACCTTTACACACCAACTAGACAGAATGGCTATCTTAAAAAGACAGACATGCTGGGGTTTGGTGAGGAAGTAGAGAAGCTAGATCCCTTGTACACTGCAGACAGCAATGAAGGTTGTAATTTCTTACAGTCAGTAATTTCTTGAAAAATTTAACATCAACTTTTCATATGACCCAGCAATTACACCTCTAGGAATCTGAGAGAAATGAATACATGCCCAAAGACATGTCCACAAATATTCATAGCCACATTTTCCCTAAGAACCAGAAATAGTAAATAACCCAAATGTCAACCAACTGGTAAATGGGTCAGTGAGATATTATATTAATAAAAAGGAATGAATACTGATACATGTAAAATATGCCAGATGCAAAACAGTACATTGAGAATGATTTTGTTTATATGGGATGTCCAGGAAAGGCAAATATAGAGACAGAAAGTGCTTGCCTAAGGCTGGGGGTTAGAGTGGGGATTAACTGCAAATAAGCACCAGGGAACTTCTTGGAAAATTCTCCAACTGGACATGGTGACAACTGTACATGCTCTGGTATGTAAACTGTATCACAATAATGCTGTTGACAAAAGAGAAATAGAATAGCACACAATTCAAAGTGTCTGTCTTACCTGTATTAGCTGAAGCCTCAGGTTTCTTCACAAGGTTTTGAGACTTATTAAAACCAATCAGAAACACATTTTAAAACTACTTAAGAATGTTCTCCAAATTTATCATTCTTCTAGGTCCTGTCTTTGCTCATTCTTCAATAGAAAACCACGTAGATACAGTGACAGCTTTAAACCTCCACTCCCTCGCCCCTGCTCCGCTGTGAGTGACAGAGCACAGTGTGAGGTTTCCTTCTCTCCCTAAGAGGACATCTTCAAGCAGACTGCCCCTCGCTGCTTTCTTTTAAAATTATTTTTATTTTTTTGAAGAACATTATGTTTACTAGGCTCTCCCCTACCCCAAGTCTCCCCCACAAACCGCATTACAGTCACTGTCCATCAGCATAGTAAGATGTTGTAGAATCAGTACTTGTCTTCTCTGTGTTGCAAAGCCCTCCCCTTTCCCCCACCCCCCACATTACACACGCTAATCATAATACCCCCTTTCTTCCCGCCCCTTATCCCTCCCTACCCTCCCATTCTCCCCAGTCTCTTTCCCTTTGGTAACTGTTAGTCTATTCTTGGGTTCTGTGATTCTGCTGCTGTTTTGTTCCTTCAGTTTTTCTTTTGTTCTTATACTCCACAGATAAGTGAAACCATTTGGTATTTGTCTTTCTCTGCTTGGCTTATTTCACTGAGCATAATACGCTCTAGCTCCATCTATGTTGTTGCAAATGGTAGGATTTGTTTTCTTCTTATGGCTGCATAATATTCCATTCTGTAAATGTACCACCTCTTCTTTATCCATTCATCTACTGATGGACACTAAGGTTGCTTCCATTTCTTGGCTATTGTAAATAGTGCTGCGATAAACATAGGGGTGCATCTGTCTTTTTCAAACTGGAGTGCTGCATCCTTACGGTAAATTCCTAGAAGTGGAATTCCTGGGTCAAATGGTAAGTCTATTTTGAGCATTTTGAGGAACCTCCATATTGCTTTCCACAAGGGTTGAACTAATTTACCTTCACACCAGCAGTGTAGGAGGGTTCCCCTTTCTCCACAACCTCGCCAACATTTGTTGTTGTTTGTCTTTTGGATGGCGGCCATCCTTACTGGTGTGAGGTGATATCTCATTGTGGTTTTAATTTGCATTTCTCTGATAACTAGCGATGTGGAGCATCTTTTCATGTATCTGTTGGCCATCTGAATTTCTTCTTTGGAGAATTGTCTGTTCAGCTCCTCTGCCCATTTTTAAATTAGATTATTTGTTTTTTGTTTGTTGAGCATGAGCATGAGCTCTTTATATATTCTTGATGTCAAGCTTTTATCGGATTTGTCATTTACGAAAATATTCTCCCATACTGTAGGGTACCTTTTTGTTCTATTGATGTTGGCAGCCGCGCTCAGAAAATAGCGCCCCATGCAGGGCAGCCGGAAGGCCCCGAACTTCCTAATGACAAATCATCCCACACCACTAAACTACATGCTAATTGCGCCTTGGCATAAGGACCAATGAGACCCACCAAATGGTTATGCTAATAAGGCATATGGAGCCGCACCAACCAGGTCAGAGCATGAGAACTATATAAGCAAGCCTCTCCTTCCCCTCTGGGTCCTGCCCAACTCATTTGTTTCACAAAGAGCTGAAGAATAAAGCTTTCTGCAGAAGAATCCTGCTGTTGTTGCATGCTGTTCTTGCCGGCGAGGACAGGGCACGCGACAAGTGGTGCCGAAACCCGGGAACCAGAACATCACCGGCACAGGGAGGACCCTTCAGACATCTGGAGAGGATTCAGAACTGCAGGTCAGAAGAAAGCCCGGAGGGGTAAGTTCCGAGAGGCCCCTGCTTTTTAGGATGATGGTTGATGGTTCTCTGTAAATAAGGAGGCACCATGGGGAATGCACCGTCATTAGTCACGGCGCTGCAGACAGCTCTCAAAGAGCGAAACTTGAAGGTCTCCAGCAAAGTCTTAGGATCTTTTGTGAAGGAGATAGACCGTGTGGCCCCCTGGTTCATTTGTTCAGGGTCCCTCTCAATCCCGAGCTGGGACAAACTGGGGAAAGATCTTGATAGAGAGGAGGAGGAGGGTAGCCTGAGGGGAGGCACCAGGCCCCTCTGGAAACTGATTAGAGCTTGTCTGCAAGATGAGAGATGTGAAAAGGTAATAAAAGAAGGTCAGAGAGCATTGACAGATATCCAAGAGAGCATGTCAGAAACGGAACGGGAAACAGAGAGCGCGCGCGGCCGAAAAAAGGCCACAAAAACGAAGGTAAAGAAACCTCAGAGTGAGGGAGAAAGCCCGCCTAGGGCAAAAGCGAAAGAGCCCCGAGAAGCGAGTGACAATCGCCTCGGAGAAAATAGTAAATACCCCTGGAAAGAGTTGAGGGACCTCCAACTCTCCAACAGGGAATCTGAGGAGGAATTAGCATCCGCAGAGGAAGGGGAAGAAAATAAAACCGCAGAGTGTAGAAGTAAGGGAACCAGCAAAGTTGAAAAGCGGACCAAGGAAAAAATAAAAGCAGGGTGTCCCCAGACGCCCTTTGCCCCGCCACCTTACGTGAGTGGCGCACTCTCCTTTTGCCACCCAGATACTCTTCAGGCAATTAGACAAATGTTTCCTGTATTTGAGGATAACGGTGTACGCTCTCATCAGCCCCTGAGCCATAAACAAGTTAAGGAGTTAGCAGAATCCGTTCGGGCTTATGGAGTCAGTGCTAACTATACCATAGCACAAGTTGAGAGATTAACAGAGACAGCCATGACACCCGCAGACTGGCAATATGTAACTAAGGCATGCCTTTCTAGTATGGGGCAATACATAGAATGGAAGGCATTGTGGCATGATATCAGCATGACCCAGGCACGCGCAAACGCGGCCGAAGGACAGCCTGCATGGTCATATGATATGCTGACGGGCCAAGGACAGTGGGTAGCCGACCAGACCGCCTTCCCCTTACAGGTATATGCACAAATAAACACGTGCGCCGCCAAGGCATGGAAAGCCCTCACCAACAAAGGAGAAGTATCAGGCAATTTGACAAAAATTATTCAGGGGCTGAGCGAGCCATTTTCTGACTTTGTCGCTCGTATGATAGAGGCCGCAGGCAGAATATTTGGAGATCAAGAACAAGCAATGCCCCTAGTGGAGCAATTAGTGTTTGAACAATGTACCAAGGAATGCAGACAGGCGATAACACCCTGGAAACAAAAAGGGATACATGCCTGGTTGAAAGCCTGTAGAGAAATAGGAGGGCCACTCACCAATGCGGGCCTAGCCGCGGCCATATTACAGAGCCACAAACAAGCCAGGATCACTAACAGAAGTATCAAATGCTTTCAATGCGGGAAATTAGGACATATAAAGAGAGAGTGTAGGAGCCCAGCTTCAGAACAAACAACCCAAAAGACCCCTGAGTTGTGCCCTAAGTGTAAGAAAGGCAGGCATTGGGCTAATGAGTGCCGGTCTATTAAAGATATAGAAGGGAAACCCTTAGAGTTGCCAAAAAACGCCCAGAGGGGCCCCCGTCACCAGGGCCCGCAAATATATGGGGCAACCAGCACGCAAGTGTCATTCGGGAACAACCAGGCCCCCCAAGGAGAGCCACTTCAGGTTCCGCGGGATTGGACATCCGTGCCACCACCAGAATAGTGTTGACTCCACAGATGGGAGTTCAGCCTATCCCTTCAGACTTTAAAGGCCCCCTACCACCAAATACCATTGGGTTACTCCTAGGGCGCTCTTCTGCTGCATTGAAAGGCCTGGTAGTTCATCCCGGAGTCATAGATCAAGATTATGAAGGACAGGTAAAAATCATGTGTTCGGCTCCCAGAGGAATCTATCCTATATCCCCAGGAGACCGCATAGCCCAGCTCTTAGTTTTACCTAGTCTCCACGCCAATTATCCTGCTACCAACACGGAGAGGGGAGAAAGGGGCTTCGGCTCCTCTGACTGGGATTCAGCCTTCATAGTATTAGATTTAGCAGACAGACCAAAATTAACTCTTCAAATAGAGGGAAAGAGCTTTGAGGGAATCCTAGACACTGGAGCAGATAAAAGTATTATCTCTGCAACCTGGTGGCCCTCCAAGTGGCCTGTGACCCAATCCTCACATTCATTACAAGGTTTAGGATATGAGTCAAGCCCTTCAATTAGTGCCAAACCATTGAAATGGCGAGCCCCTGAAGGACAAGAGGGTACAGTCACCCCTTATGTACTCCCTCTACCGGTCAATTTATGGGGGAGGGATGTCATGAGAGACTTAGGCCTCAAACTCATTAATGAATACTCCACCCCCGCCCAAGGCATGATGATGGACATGGGATACATCCCTGGCAAGGGGCTGGGGAAACACCAACAGGGACACATAGAGCCCATCCTGCCCAAAGTAAAGAATGACCGTCACGGCCTGGGTTTTTCATAGGGGCCATTGAAGATGCCATGCCCATACCTTGGCTCACAGAGGAGGCCGTATGGGTTCCTCAGTGGCCCCTATCCTCTGAAAAATTAGAAGCAGCTCATTGCTTAGTGCAAGAGCAGCTCCAAGTGGGACACCTAGAACCCTCTGTGTCCCCATGGAACACACCCATATTTGTAATCAGGAAAAAGTCAGGATCATGGAGGTTGCTTCATGATCTGAGAGCAGTAAATGCTCAAATGAGAATGCTTGGACCCGTACAACGGGGACTGCCACTCCTCTCTGCCTTACCCAAAGAATGGAAAGTGCTCATAATAGATATTAAAGATTGTTTCTTTTCTATACCTCTAAGCTCCAAGGACAGGGAAAGATTTGCTTTTACTTTGCCAGCTATTAACCATGAACAACCCGATGCCAGATTTCAGTGGAAGGTCCTCCCTCAAGGAATGGCAAATAGCCCCACCATATGTCAACTGTACGTTCAGCGAGCGCTAGACCCAATTCGTAAGACCTATCCCACGCTAAAGATCATCCATTACATGGATGACATCCTTCTTTGCTCCCCACAACCAGCGGAAATAGAAGAAGCATATATAGATCTCACTAGATCCCTAGAAAATTGGAGACTGAATATAGCAAGCGAGAAGGTCCAAAAATCTAGTGTTAGCAAATTCCTAGGAGCAACCATTTACACAGATGTAATTTGCCCCCAAAAGCTTGAGATAAGACATAATCAATTGCGAAATTTGAATGACTTCCAAAAACTCCTAGGGGATATTAATTGGTTGCGCCCATACTTAAAGATACCCACCACTGAATTGACTCCACTATTTAAAACCCTAGAAGGAGACCCACAACTAACGTCACCGCGCTCCCTCACACCTGAGGCATTACAAGCCATTCGCAAAGTAGAACAGGCTTTGATGACAGCACAATTAAATAGAGTGCAATCGAATGAACCCTTTGAGTTGTGTGTCCTTCCCACCCCAGAGCTGCCAACAGCAGTCTTATGGCAGCACGGCCCACTGATCTGGATTCATCCCCAAGCCTCTCAGGCTAGGACAATAGAGTACTATCCAGCAGCCGTGGCCAAACTTGCTTTGAGAGGAGTAAAAACCTCCATGACACATTTCGGAGAGGCTCCAGCTAAAATTATAACCCCTTACAGCGTAGAACAGATACAAGTATTATGTGCTATGAACGATGATTGGGCCATACTTGCTTACAGTTTCTCAGGAACCTTTGATAATCATTTCCCTAAACATCCCCTCATCAACTTCGCCAAAAATCATCTCCTAGTATTTCCTCGGGTCACTAGCCTAACCCCGCTGCCTCATGGAAAAACAGTTTACACGGACGGGTCTAAGACAGGCACAGGTGCCTATGTCCATGATGGCAAAGTTGTGACAAAAGGCTACACGCCTGACACTCCACAAATAGTGGAATGTCGCATAGTCTTAGAGGTCCTACAAATCTTTCCTGAACCTTTAAATATTGTGTCTGACTCCTGTTATGTAGTTAATGCAGTCAAATCTCTAGAAGTGGCCGGGCTAATCAAAGCGTCCAGCCCAGTAGCCACTTTGTTCAAACAGATACAATCAGCACTACTTCATAGGCAATCTCCTTTGTATATAACTCATATCAGAGCACATTCAGGCCTTCCCGGGCCTATGACCCAAGGCAACCACCTGGCAGACCTCGCAACCAGAAATATAGCTTTTCCCCTGCTAGACCCTATCACCACAGCTTCAAAATTCCATACACAATTTCATGTCACTGCCGAAACACTGCGCAAGCGGTTTAGCATAACCAGGGCCGAAGCTAGGAACATTGTCCTTAGCTGCCAACATTGCTGCAGCTTCCTTCCCACACCTCATGTTGGGATCAACCCCAGAGGTATTAGGCCTTTACAAGTTTGGCAAATGGATGTGACGCATATTTCGTCTTTTGGGAAACTGAAATATGTACATGTATCCGTGGATACTTGTTCAGGAGTCATCTTTGCCTCCCCATTGTCAGGAGAGAAAGCTTCCCATGTCATCCAGCACTGCCTTGAAGCTTGGAGCGCATGGGGGTTACCACAGATTCTGAAAACAGACAATGGCCCAGCCTATACCTCTACAAAATTTGCTCAATTTTGTCATCACATGGGGATAAAACATATCACTGGCCTTCCCTACAACCCACAGGGTCAAGGGATTGTGGAACGCGCGAACCGCACGCTCAAATCCTATTTACTTAAACAAAAAGCGGGAATTGAAGATATACCCCCCACACCAAAAACTGCCATAGCCCTAGCACTTTTCACTATAAATTTTTTGAATCTGGATGCTCAAAGCCATACAGCAGCGGATCGCCATAATCAGTGGCCAAAAGACCCACAAGAACTAGTAAAATGGAAGGACGTGTTATCTAACCAATGGAAGGGCCCGGATCCAATCATAATCAGATCCAGGGGAGCTGTGTGTGTTTTCCCCCAGGGTGAAGAAAATCCCTTCTGGATCCCGGAGCGCCTAACGAGGAAAGTCCTAAACAAAGGAGATGACTTCGCTGTACCTCCTGACCCTGCTCCTGACACTGGAGACCCCGACTCAGGGAGTATTGAGATGGGGAATCCTGTCTGCCTTTCCTAAGCCTATGCCTGTCCGTTTCAATGCAGCCGTTTTTCCGCGCTTTTTCACTACCAATACTAGTATGAACTTGCCCTACTTAGTTAAAGACACCCTAGTAGCTCCCCTGGGAGAAAACCGATCCTTCGTAACTAATGGGTCATTATGCTTCACCACTCAGAATCTAGCTGGCTGTATCTCCCTGAAACGGAGGAAATACGGATGGTTCAGTGACATAATTCTAGAGGCCAGTAGCCTCCCCGTTATGTCAGCTAAATTTGAAGGGCCTAATAAGGAAGGGAGCCCGTCCTATAAGAACATGACTATCCACCAGATGGTTCTCTGGATCAATGGCACATTTGTACACTCTCCCAGGAACAATTCCACCGACAGGCCTCGTCAACCCAAATATGCCTCCCATTGTGTGGGCGACTATGAGGGAGAGCTGTGGCCCTGGACTGACTGTCAGTCAACTGTAGTAACGTGGGCAACTGAGAGGCAGGAGTTTACCATCTCCCCAGATATGGAGGGACGGCCAGCCAATGAGGCTTGGTGGCCAGTAAAGGTGCTCGAAGGCGAGTTTCGTCAGCAGCTGAGCATGAACCCCTTCCATAAATGGATGCTGTGTGGAGTCAATGGCTCGTGTACTGACCTCTCCCCCTTTTCCGCCCTCCAGGGTGGGGGAATCGGTGTAAAAAATATCACCTTTTGGTGCGAGAATAACCACATGCGCGCACACTGGAACATGATCATGACCCATAACAACGAGAACTACACGTGTTCAGCAAAATCAGGTCCAGAGTCACCTAATTCCCTTTTTCCACCTTCTCCAGTATGCGTATACCCCCCATTTCTGTTTATCTTATCCAATAGTAGCTTTGACTCCTGCTCCAATGAAACCTGCTTTCTGTCTCAGTGTTGGGATGCGCGTAACTTTACCAATGCTTTGGTAGTCCGCATCCCCCGTTGGGTCCCTGTTCCCGTAGACGCCCCTAACACCATGACTCTGTTTCGAGAAAGGCGTGATTTCGGTGTTACAGCCGCCATAGTGCTCCTGATCTCCGCGACCGCGGTCGCAGCCACCGCCGCTGGTATAGCTTTAGACACCTCCATCAAATCGGCTACAGAGCTCAATAACCTTGCAGCCTCAGTAGCTTCTGCCCTGGACCAACAGTCCACACTTGATGGCAAACTGAAAGGAGGAATAATGATCCTCAATCAACGCATAGATCTCGTGGAGGAACAAATGGAGGTGCTCTGGCAAATGGCCCAGTTGGGATGTGAGCGGAAATATCGTGCCCTCTGCATCACTAGCATTCAATATAAAAATTTTACACGGGCAGCTAATCTGTCACAAGACCTGTCCCAGTATCTTTCAGGAAACTGGTCCCAAGACTTCGATGGGACACTAGAAGAGCTGCGGCGAGAAATTATCCACATCAACTCCACCCGTCTAGATATCTCCGTAGCGGAAGGACTCTCTTCCTGGTTCCTCAGAGCTCTCTCCCACGTCAAGGAGTGGGCGGGCATGGCTGGGATGGGCGTGTTCCTGCTTGGAGGTCTCATGCTCTTACTCTGGTTGTTATGCAGACTCCGCAACCAACATAAGCAGGACAAGGTGATCCTTGCTCAAGCCCTAATGGCGATAGACGTTGGCGCCTCTCCCCAAGTGTGGCTCAACATGCTTAAGAAGGAAGCTCGGCTTTAGCTTGAGGTAGCTCTTGCACCCTGAGCCCATGTGGCACTGCACCAGGCCCGAGTACCTCAATGCTTAATCACAGCTTTCTTTAAGAAGCTCATGGTGCAAGAGGGTTGAGAAAAAGGGTCCAAACCCTTTGTACCAAGCGGTCCCAACGCCAGCCAGAGGATGCGAGGCAAAGCACTGCAAGAGGTCTTGGACCCCTCTGAGAGGCATGCCTGACTGCATAGGGGTAGATGCCCAGAACCCCTCTCCAAAAAGGGGGCATCAGGAAGTATGATGGAGGTCAGGCCTCTGTCTCCGCCTCTGCTGGCAAGTTCCGCCTTGAGCTTCTGTTAGACAAAAAAGGGGGAGATGTTGGCAGCCGCGCTCAGAAAATAGCGCCCCATGCAGGGCAGCCGGAAGGCCCCGAACTTCCTAATGACAAATCATCCCACACCACTAAACTACATGCTAATTGCGCCTTGGCATAAGGACCAATGAGACCCACCAAATGGTTATGCTAATAAGGCATATGGAGCCGCACCAACCAGGTCAGAGCATGAGAACTATATAAGCAAGCCTCTCCTTCCCCTCTGGGTCCTGCCCAACTCATTTGTTTCACAAAGAGCTGAAGAATAAAGCTTTCTGCAGAAGAATCCTGCTGTTGTTGCATGCTGTTCTTGCCGGCGAGGACAGGGCACGCGACATATTGATGGTGTCCTTTGCTGTACAGAAGCTTTTCAGCTTGATATAGTCCCACTTGTTCATTTTTGCTTTTGTTTTCCTTGTCCGGGGAGATATGTTCATGAAGAAGTCGCTAATGTTCACATCCAAGAGATTTTTGCCTATGTTTTTTTCTAAGAGTTTTATGGTTTCATGACTTACATTCAGGTCTTTGATCCATTTTGAATTTACTTTTGTGTATGGGGTTAGACAGTGATCCAGTTTCATTGTCTTACATGTAGCTGTCCAGTTCTGCCAGCACCATCTGTTGAAGAGGCTGTCATTTCCCCATTGTATGTCCATGGCTCTGTTATCGAATATTAATTGAGCGTATATGTTTGGGTTAATGTCTGGAGTCTCTAATCTGTTCCACTGGTCTGTGGCTCTGTTCTTGTGCCAGTACCAAATTGTCTTGATTACTATGGCTTTGTAGTAGAGCTTGAAGTTGGGGAGTGAGATCCCTGCCACTTTATTCTTCTTTCTCAGGATTGCTTTGGCTATTCGGAGTCTTTGGTGTTTCCATATAAATTTTTGAACTATTTGTTCCAGTTCGTTGAAGAATGTTGTTGGTAATTTGATAGGGATTGCATTAAATCTGTATATTGCTTTGGGCAGGATGGCCATTTTGACGATATTAATTCTTCCTAGCCAAGAGCATGGGATGAGTTTCTATTTGTTAGTGTCCTCTTTAACTTCTCTAAACAGTGTCTTATAGTTTTCAGGGTATAGGTCATTCACTTCTTTGGTTAGGTTTATTCCTAGGTATTTTATTCTTTTTGATGCAATTGTGAATGGAATTGTTTTCCTAATTTCTCTTTCTATTGGCTCATTGTTAGTGTATAGGAAAGCCATAGATTTCTGTGTGTTAATTTTGTATCCTGCAACTTTGCTGTATTCTGATATCAGTTCTAGTAGTTTTGAAGTGGAGTCTTTAGAGTTTTTTATGTACAATATCATGTTATCTCCAAACAGTGACCGTTTAACTTCTTCTTTACCAATCTGGATTCCTTGTATTTCTTTGTTTTGTCTGATTGCCGTGGCTAGGACTTCCAGTACTATGTTGAATAACAGCGGGGAGTGTGGACATCCCTGTCTTGTTCCCAATCTTAGAGGAAAAGCTTTCAGCTTCTCACTGTTAAGTATGATGTTGGCTGTGAGCTTGTCATATATGGCCTTTATTATGTTGAGGTACTTGCCCTCTATTCCCATTTTGCTGAGAGTTTTTATCATGAATGGATGTTGAATTTTGTCAAATGCTTTTTCAGCATCTATGGAGATGATCATGTGGTTTTTGTCTTTCTTTTTGTTGATGTGGTGGATGATGTTGATGGATTTTCGAATGTTGTACCATCCTTGCATCCCTGTGATGAATCCCACTTGGTAGTGGTGTATGATCCTTTTGATATATTTTTGAATTCTGTTTGCTAATATTTTATTGAGTATTTTTGCTTCTACATTCATCTGGGATATTGGTCTGTACTGTTCTTTTTTGGTTGGGTCTTTGCCTGGTTTTGGTATTAGGGTGATATTGGCTTCATAGAACAAGTTTGGGAGTATTCCCTCCTCTTCTATTTTTTGGAAAACTTTAAGGAGAATGGGTATTATATCTTCTCTGTATGTCTGATAAAATTCTGAGGTAAATCCATCTGGCTCAGGGGTTTTTTTTCTTGGATAGTTTTTTGATTACTGCTTCAATTTCTTTGCTGGTAATTGGTTTATTTAGATTTTGTGTTTCTTCCTTGGTCAGTCTTGGAAGGTTGTATTTTTCTAGGAAGTTGTCCATTTCTTCTAGGTTTTCCAGCTTGTTAGCATATAGGTTTTCATAGTAGTCTCTAATAATTCTTTGTATTTCTGTTGGGTACGTCATGATGTTTCCTTTCTCATTTCTGATTCTGTTTATGTGTGTAGACTCTCTTTTTTCTTGATAAGTCTGGCTAGGGGTTTATCTATTTTGTTTATTTTCTCAAAGAACCAGCTCTTGGTTTCATTGATTTTTTTCTATTGTTTTATTCTTCTCAATTTTGTTTATTTCTTCTCTTATCTTTATTATGTCCCTCCTTCTGCTGACTTTAGGCCTCATTTGTTCTTCTTTTTCCAATTTTTATAATTGTGATGTTAGACTATTCATTCAGGTTTGTTCTTCCTTCTTTAAACATGCCTGGATTGCTATATACTTTCATCTTAAGATTGCTTCAGCTGCGTCCCACAGTAGTTGGGGTTTTGTGTTGTTGTTGTCACTTATTTCCATATATTGCTGGGTCTCCAATTTAATTTGGTCATTGATCCATTGACTATTTAGAAGCGTGTTGTTAAGCCTCCATGTGTTTGTGAGCCTTTTTGCTTTCTTGGTACAATTTATTTCTAGTTTTATACCTTTGTGGTCTGAAAAGTTGGTTGGTAGGATTTCAGTCTTTTTGAATTTACTGAGGCTCTTTTTGTGGCCTAGTATGTGGTCTATTCTGGAGAATGTTCCATGTGCACTTGAGAAGAATGTGTATCCTGTTGCTTTTGGGTGTAGAGTTCTATAGATGTCTATTAGGTCCATCTGTTCTAGTGTGTTGTTCAGTGCCTCTGTGTCCTCACTTATTTTCTATCTGGTGGATCTGTCCTTTGGAGTGAATGGTGTGTTGAAGTCTCCTAAAATGAATGCATTGCAGTCTATTTCCCTCTTTAGTTCTGTTAGTATTTGTTTCACATATGCTGGTGCTCTTGTGTTGGGTGCATATGTATTTATAATGGTTATATCTTCTTGTTGGACTGACCCCTTTATCATTATGTAATGTCCTTCTTTATCTCTTGTTACTTTCTTTGTTTTGAAGTCTATTTTGTCTGATAGTAGTACTGCAACTCCTGCTTTTTTGTCCCTATTGTTTGCATGAAATATCCCTTTCCATCCTTTGACTTTTAGTCTGTGCATGTCTTTGGGTTTGAGGTGAGTCTCTTGTAAGCAGCATATAGATGGGTCTTGTTTTTTTATCCATTCAGTGACTCTATGTCTTTTGATTGGTGCATTCAGTCCATTTACATTTAGGGTGATTATCGATAGGTATGTACTTATTGCCATTTCAGGCTTTAGATTCATGGTTAACAAAGGTTCCAGGGTACTTTCCTTACTATCTAAGAGTCTAACTTAACTCACTTAGTATGCTGTTACAAACACAATCTAAAGGTTCTTTTCTATTTCTCCTCCTTTTTCTTCCTCCTTCATTCTTTATATATTAGGTATCAGATTTTATACTTTTTCTCTATCCCTTGATTGGCTTTGGGGATAGTCTATTTAATTTTGCATTTGCCTCGCAATCACCCTCCCTACCATGATTTTACTACCTCCAGTGACAGCTATCCAACCCTAGGAACACTTCCATCTATAGCAGTCCCTCCAAAATAGACTGCAGAGATGGTTTGTGGGAGGTAAACTCTCTCAGCTTTTGCTTATCTGGAAATTGTTTAATCCCTCCTTCAAATTTAAATGATAATCTCACCAGATAAAGTAATCTTGGTTCTAGGCCCTTCTGCTTCATGGCATTAAATACATCATACCACTCCCTTCTGGCCTATAAGGTTTCTGCTGAGAAGTCTGATGTTAGCCTGATGGGCTTTTCTTTGTATGTGATCTTATTTCTCTCTCTGGCTGCTTTTAACAGTCTGTCCTTATCCTTAATCTTTCCCATTTTAATTACTATGTGTCTTGGTGTTGTCTTCCTTGGGTCCCTTGTGTAGGGGGATCTGTGGATCTCCATGGCCTGAGAGACTATCTCCTTCCCCAGATTGGGGAAGTTTTCAGCAACTACCTCCTCAAAGACACTTTCTATCCCTTTTTCTCTCTCTTCTTCTTCTGGTATCCGTATAATGCGAATATTCTTCTGCTTGGATTGGTCACAGAGTTCTCTCAATATTCTTTCATTTTTAGAGATCCTTTTTTCTCTGTTCCTCAGCTTCTTTGTATTCCTCTTCTCTAGTTTCTATTTCATTTATTGTCTCCTCCACCATATCCAACCTGCTTTTAATACCCTCCATTGTGTTCTTTAACGATTGGATCTCTGACCTGAATTCATTTCTGAGTTCTTGGATGTCTTTCCGTACCTCCATTAGGATGTTGAGTATTTTTATTTTGAACTCCCTTTCAGGAAGAGTCACGAGGTCCATATCATTTAAATCTTTCTTGGGAGTTGTATTAACAATTTTACTCTGGACAAGGTTCCTTTGGCATTTCATGTTTGTATATGGCGCCCTCTAGTGTCCAGAAGCTCTATTGTGGAGCTGCTGAGTCCCTGAAGCAATGTCAGGGGTCGCAGGAGAGTGGTACTGGTGCCTGAGGGGAGGAAAGATCTCTTCCCCACCTCCTGGCTGCTGTGCCTGTCTCCACTGCCTGAGCCAGTGGGCGGGTCAGACAGGTATAAGTTTTTGTCCCAGAGCAGCCCGATATGGATCCCTGCTTTCCACAAGCAGTGGGAATCCCAGTCTCCCCAGGAACTCTGCCTGTATTAACTTTCCAACCCGGTAGCCATGTGAGTCTCATGAAAGCACCATGAAATGTAGGTTTGTGCTCCCAGCTCCAGAGCTAGGTATTCAGCAGTCCCAAGCCTTCCACTCCCTCCCTGCTCCATTTGTCCCCTCCCCTCCCCCCCATGAGCTGGGGTGGGGGAGGGGCTTGGGTCCCGCGGAGCCGCGGCTCTGATACGTTACCCCGTTCACTGAGGTCTGCTCTTTTCTCCAGGTGTGTGCAGTCTGATGCATCCTCTTTCCTGTTGCCCTGTCAGGATTAATTGCGCCAATTAAATATTCTAATTGTATCCAGTTTTAGGAGGAAGCCTCTGTCTCTCCTCTCATGCTGCCATCTTTAATGCCCTCACTGCTTTTTATTTCTCGGCAACCAGTCTTTTGTTTTACCCACCCAAATCTTTGTAAAAATTAACAGAACCAGGCCATATTCTCTCAGCTTTTGGAAACTATCTTTGCCATCATCAGAGAATGTTCCATTCGTCATCCCCGACGAAATGACGCCCAAGGCTATCTGATGACTCAGGAAGCTTCTCTCCCCTTCTGATAGGAAAAGGAAGACAACAGGGTTTAGGTGGAACAGACTTCTGATTTTGGTTAAATTGTCTCGACCTTCTTATTTTCAGCCATTATATACAAATGCCCAGAGTCCCTCCTCCAAGAGTGAATTCTAAACTTTCATGAAAGTCTCAGGAACGAGGAAGACAGATGTGGCTGTGGACTATCTAGTAGACAGACAACTCCAAGGAGGCAGAAGGGGAGTCTACCGTTGTCTCCCACACCTGGTCTGTACATTTGTCCTCACCCTGATCAATAGTCTACCTCGTGTGGCATTTACCTCCGTCTCCCGCTCTGTGATGAGGTGAAGAACTTCTGGTTCTAACGTTTGTCTTAGTGCCAGAACAAAGCACAATGCAAAGTACCTGGTGTATGTTCGAGATTTGCTGAGGTGAACTGATGGGCTGTCTACCAATCAAGGGACACTTAACACCATGTAAATCAGATGCAGCCAAAGATGTGGTTACCTTTTTTCTGGGCCATATCAAACTGTTACTTCCCAGAGGAGAGGAGCAGATAGGAAGGAGGAAAGAAACTAAGGATTACTAATCAGCTTCTCTTTCCTGGACACAAATCAAGGCATGTGCATATGAGTTTTCATTTAATCCTTAAAAAAACAATCCTAGGAACTAGGAATAATGAATGATCTTAGAGCATACTAAGTGAAAACTGGGATGGGTGGAGAAAGGCTGTCCAAGACAAACAAGTGGGAATGTGCATAGCTGGGTCTTCAGACACCAAACCCATTCATTTGTTCAGAAGCTTGAGGGCCTAGGGAGTGCTGGCACTGAGCCAGATACTAAGAACACAATGGCCAATTAATACTGATGCCATTCAGCCTCCACACAGCTTCAAACTCTCATGAGGCCCATCATCAGATAATGTTCCATTCATCAGAGAGCCACAAGAAGTGTGTAATTACAAGCTGTGGCAAGGACAGACATTCAGGACTCTGTTAAGAGGGCACCACCTCCCAAAAAACACGCATGTCCAACCATCACCAGAGCGCATCCATGCTCGGCCCTACTGGTTGCTGTACCTACTGGTGATGGAATATATACAATATGCAATCCTTACATACATCTGTTGTCATTTTGTAAGCACTAGTTGAATGAATGTTTCGTCTCCAATGAGAAAACAGCACAACAAAGTCAAAATATGATTTATTTTCCTATCTCAGTAAAAGATTCAAAGAACTGATTGACATATAAGCTATCACGCCCATATACAATATATATACAGTTTCTACTTTTCCACTGACAAAGTGACACTTCGTTCAAAGTACAAGATACAATAAATGAGAAAAAAGGGAGGGGGTCTTTCATTCTCAGACAGTAAATGTATACACACCACCACAAGGAGGGAAACACTGAGGAACCATTTGCATCCCGCAGGTTAAAAAGTCAAGCAGTTAGTACCATCAGAGTACCTCCAAAAATAGCAAGTATGGAACAATTAGCCATTACTATGAAGGAACTTTCTAAACTCGATTTTTTTCTTCTATCACCTTGCTACAAATAACCCTCTTCACAGTGCAAATATAAAAATGATCAAAGTCAGGGTTTTATGGCAATTTTTTGCTAAAATATATTGTATTTTAATATATGTGCTATAAAAGTACACTGAAAAGGTCCATCTTTAGAACTGTTAAAAGTAAGAATTTACTTTTTTACATATGGAGTAATGTACACCCAACTCTAAAAGCACATTTGAGGAAAGCTACTATTGTAACCCCAAATATTTTGTTTCCTTTTTTGTTTAAAATAATGTTGATTTTATAATACATGTATTCAGTAGTGCTTTCTTGTAATTCTGTATTGCAGGGCCTCACCCATCATTTTAAATAAGAATATGGAAGGAACTGTGTATCTCCAAGGAATTCTTATCATGTAAATCTCAAGCTTTCAACATAAGTTCCTATCATAACATTTTCATTTATTTTTTTTATGATCAACATTTGGAGCTATAAATGAAGCAAATAAAAATAAGAAGAGATGTTGAAAATTTAACTTGCAGGTAGCCTGATCTTACAAGTGGTCATTCCCTCCTGCAGAAACATCCAGTGCCAACTCTAGGTTTTTATGGAGCAGTGTGACATCACTGACTGAGCACATCCAGTGCTGATGATAAATCTACTGAATGCATGCCAAGAAAGTAGACTCTTGGTACCAAGTTCAACTATACTATAACCATGCAGTACACATGACATGATAAAACTGCTAGTTACATATTACATCTGTAGGAACCAGGCATATCTATAATCTTTTATTTTAGCTGTAGTAGAACAGAAATACAAAATAATTGAGAGCCATTTCTGATTTAGACCAAAATATTTACTCTTTTAAAAATATATTTTTCCTCTCTGAACATTTAGCCAAGGACCTCCAGCCAATTTTGAAAGGTTTAGTGCTGTTCAGTACAATATATACGTTTGTAGAGATCACTTAGCAATGGTATTTTATTTACATTCACTGAAGAGAATAAATTTCTTATCTGGTTACAGTGTCCAGTCCACCAAAGGAAAGGCTTGACATTTGTGTGCTTTTTGTTCTTGGTGGGAATCACTTCTGCTTGATTTTCCTTCTTGGAAGAAAATAAAATAACCAGCTGATGTTCTCAGATTTTATGACATAATGTGAAAGAGAAATGAAACGAATATTAGCTGCTACCGTGGAGTTGTTCTGAGACTGGGTCTCCAGGCAGATCTTCCTTCTTGGTGAGGGTCCAGGGGGTACATAGGGAACTGGGAAGGAGGCACCTAGGGCACAGATGTGCACAGCCTCTTCTGCAGACAGGCCACTTGAGCTTGGCCGAGAACCCTCTTCTTGGCTTCAGCTATCATCCCGGTTGCTACCCTCTCTACTGATCTTACGTGCTTACAGATCCAGAAGTTAGTTAGGGAAACCAGTTGGCAGAGAACCAAGAGGTGGCCTGTGCCACCTGTCACTGTCTTAGGTTGCCTCCCGCACCATCATCTGTTGAGATAGCCTGTGGGGGAATATGTACATTACATTCTTCACAGCAGAATTCCCCTTGGTTTCTCCTGAAAGTTTTTGTGAGGTCTTGTTTTTCCAAACAATTTTATCAGAAGTAGTGTATGATGTCTACTTGCTCTAGCAGGCCAATAATGGTAGAAAATTCAAGCCTCCCTCTCTTGAATTTTGAACTTACCTCAAAGTTCTTCCTTGGCAAATGATTACTTCTTTGAGAAGTGGACATTTTTTTCGTGAGTGGGGGGGCCAGATCAGCCCCTCAGAAAATACTTCAGTTTAAAGAAGAGGGACTACAGGAGAAATAACGTCCTCTTGTGCCTTACTCAAAATATTTTGCTAAAATTAAGAGCAGTTCCAAGTGCAAAAGTAAATATTTGTGTAAAGGGCACACTGGCAGGTGCAATCTTAAGACATCTCATTTCACTTATTTTATACTGTTTGACTCTTTAAAACACTAAATCTTTAAAATTACAAAACCTAGCAAGTAAGGGGAAGGAAGTTCACATCAGCAAATACACTTTAGAAGAAGTACAGGATATTTTGCCAACAATTTGCTACTTATTTCTTAACTTAGAGCAAGTAAGTGTTAAATATCCACAGTAATTTCAGAGAAGAAGCATTCATGTCTGTAAAACTTCAATCTGTTGCATTTTAAATAATTAAATAAGTTCATCTATCAGTGCTTTTCTGTAGAATTCTTTATTGACAGTTCTTTCCTTTCTGGATCCAGTTACACCTTCAAGGTGGGCTGCAGGATCCCCTTCTCAATGAGATGGGTCTTCAGGGTCTTATATATATTTAACTGCTGTTCTGGTTGGAGCACCAACAACTGCTGGAGCACTTTGCTGGGATTGGGACCCCTGACAACAAAGCAGAAAAATCAAAGTTGCACTATTTTAAGACAGCTAAAGGAAGTACAGAATTGCAATTTAAATAAACCATGGATTTAAGTGTAGAGTAGCAATCTTCACAGAATTGAAACAACTCTTGCTCAGAACTCACTGCAAAACCCAACGTTAGTGTCAAGGGAGAAAAAACACGGAACTACACTGCACTGAGAGGTGTACATCTCACAAACACAAAACCCAGGAACAACAGTAGGCAATTTAAGGGGTGCAGACCTAAGTTCTCAAAAGGGCAACTTGAGTTACAGGTGGGGATAAATAATGGGTCATGAGACTGGTTGGACACAACACGAAAACTCCTGTAAGGACAGGAGCAAAATTCCTGATGGATCAGGATAAATCCAAAGGGGACAAGAAAATACACTTTAAAATTTTTATCTTCTAAGAAACTTCAGACAATGGAAGGTATTTTGTTCATAGTTCCCTGGGGAAATGAACATTCAAGAGACAGAACACAAAGGTCCTAAGCCTGGCACTGAAGCCCTTACCCAGGATCTGAAATAGCTACCCCAGCATTCATTCAAAGAAAGCCTTAGGTCAGCTCTCAATACAGGAAACAACAAAAAAAAAGCAGATCTGCTCTAGACGAAAGGAGGGCAAGAGACCTCTCCTCAAGCAGCTTCCTCCAGTGAGCAGCTCCGACATCCCTGCTCCAGCCTTCAGTAGTGCACTCTGGGTCGGAAGAGGTCTTGGCCAGGACTCCCACCCTCCCCCTCTCACTGCTGTGACCCTGTGCCAGTCAGGGGACTGCGATTTCCCACACCTGGACTCTAGAACTCAACCCATTTATAAGCTAGAGCTCACATATGTGATTTTCTAAGTGCTAGTTTTGTCAAATTCAGATTTTACTGTGTGTATACTGTTCTTTGCAATTTCTATAGTCCCTTTGAATAAGAAAAGCAGAGTATGGTTTACTTTTTGTGAAGAGTGATGAGTAAAACCTAATGGGGAAAAAGCGAGACAGTAATATGTGGAGAATGGCACAGAATTCTGCAACAGTTACATGGGTAACTAAATTGATGACTAATAAGGACTGTTCAAATGGAATTACAGGAAGTAGAAAATCCAGTAATAAAGAAATGTCTACTATATAGTGATATCACAATGGAAAATATTTGATTTAAAGAACTGCAGAATAGTGAGCATTAGCCATCCCTGGGTCACCTTCATGCATGGACTCAACTCATTTGCTAAAAACAGAAGCCGTATGTCTCTCACAGCCAGTCTATTCAAGACACAGCTTGTCTTACATTTCTTCAAAAGATTCAGCAACTTCATAACATAAATCCAGCATAGGGGCCCACAGAGAAAAGGAAGGCTTTTCTAGCAAGTTCAGCTAAATGCAAAATTATGTCAGCAGGGGCTCCCAGCTAGTCACATTCTGGCACTAGCACTGTATTTTTACCATCTAAGTGTTTGTTTCCAAATGGCGGGCAACATGGCTCAGCATGATTGCTCTCTACTGAGAGAACAGCAGGTTAAAAAAAAATTTATGCCCTAAAGCTTCCATGTTCTGAAAATAAAGAGGTCCAAGGATTTAATCACTAATTATTAATATTCAAATTATCACTAAGTAAATGAGTTAAGTACTCCAATTAAAAATACAAAGACTGTCAACTAGATTCTAAAAAACAAAATCCACTATATGCTTGTCACAAGAGAAATACACACTTTAAATGTAAGCATAAAGGAATGCTATAAATAAGAGGACAAAGAAGTATTATGCAAACACTGACCAAAAGAAGACTTATGTACTGTTCTAATATCTGACAAAATAGGCTATAAGCAACTAGTATATAAAGAAGGATATTGTGCAATAACATTAGGAGTGATTCAACAGGGAAACAAATATGACAGTCCTAAATGTATGTACAGCTCAGACAACCTCGAAATATATAAAGCAAAAACTGACAGTACTAAAAATCGACAAAACTCTTTGTCAGTTTATAGACAAACTGATAGAATGAACAGATGGAAAAAACAAACCAGAAAATCAGTACAGAAGATTTACTTAAACTTCACCTAATTGGCATATATAATATCATATCCAGAAACTGAAGAATGCACATTCATTTCAGTTGCACATGAAACACATACCGAACAGACAACATGCTGGGACATAAGGCAAGTTGCAACAAATATGAAATACTCAAATAATAAAGAGCATGTTTTCTGTTGGACAACTATATGCAAAAGAATGAGACTGGACCACTGTCTTACACCAGACACAAAAATAAACTTGAAATGGACTGAAGATCTAAATAAAAGACCTAAACCATAAAACTCCTACAAGAAAGCACACGCAGTAAACTCCTGAACACTGGCATTAGTAATTTTTTTCTGGATGTCTCCCCAGGCATGGGCAACAAAAGCAAAAATAGACAAGTGGAATACATGAAACGAGCTTCTGCACTGCAAAGGAAACCATCAACAAAACAAAAAGACAACCTACTGAATGGGAGAATATATTTGCAAATGATATATCCAACAAGGGATTAATATCCAAAACATCAAGAACTCACCAAACCCAACACCAAAAAACAATTAATCCAACTAAAAAATGGGTAGAGAACCCAAACATTTTTCCAAAGACATACAGATGGCCAACAGACATATGAAAAGATACTCCACTAATCATCAGGGACATGCACATCAGTACCATAATGTGGTATCACATCCCCCTAGTCAGGATGGCTGTTGCCAAAAAGATAAGAACAACAACTATTGGCGAGGATGTGGAGAAAAGGGAGCCCTCCTACACTGCAGTGGGAATGTAAATTGGTGCGGGCATTGTGGCAAGAGGTATGGGCGTTCCTCAAAAAATTAAAAATACCATACTACCCAGAATTCCACTTCTGGGAACTTAACCAAAGACAACAAAATCACTAACTTGAAAAGATAATATGCCCCCCTATGTTTATCACAGCATTATTTACAATAGCCAAGATACGGAAACAAGCTAAGGCTCCATCAATAAATAAAGACATGGTATATTATACACAAAAGAATATTACTCAACCATAAAAAAAGAATAAAACCTTGCCATCTGTGACAACATGGATGGACCTAGAGGGTATTATGCTAAGTGAAATAAGTCAGACAAAGACAAATAGCATATGATTTCACTTATTTGTGGAATCTAAAAAAATAAAACAAATGAAGAACAAAATAGACTCATAACATGATGAACAAACTGGTGGTTATCATGGAGGAAAAGAAGAAAGAAAAACAAACTTCCAATTATTGAAGAAATAAGTCACAGGGATGAAAAATATAGCATAGGCAATATAGTCAATAATATTGCAATAACTTTGTATGGTGACATAACTACACTGTGGTAAGCACCTGCAGTGAATATAATTGTTGAATCACTGTTGTACAGCTGAAACCAATATAATACTGTATATTAACTATATTTCTACTGGAGAAAAGCAAAAAATCAAAGCGAAGAGAATGAAAATCTACATTTGTCTGAAAACTAATCAATATACTTCTAAATAATCTACATGTCAAAGAAAAAATAACACTAGAAATTAGTAAATACTTGTAACAGAATAAGATACAAATGCAATGTGTAGGGTGATAATAAAGCAGTATTAAGAGGAAATTCGTAGTTTTAGATCATTGATTTTCAGCTTTCTTGTCTAATATATTTAAGTTTTATCTCAAGAAGCTCCAGGCAGAATAACAAACAACCTAAAGAAAGGGGAATGGATGAAAGGTGAACCTGACCTGCAGGGAGACACAAAACAAATACACAACATAGGAAGTTACCAACGCGAGCATCTGATACTTTGAAAAGATGGATGAAATAGAAAAAACTAATAGATTGCTCAAGAAAAATAAAAGTCAATACAAAAATTTTCATGCTGCTATGGGTATACACATATAATGTGTACTTAGGGATTTAAAATCAGGACTTTCACTCCAAATAACTCTACAAAGGAAATCCATGTTTTCTATGGCTCAGACATTAATTAGCAGAGACACCATGAAGTTCACATGGTTGCTATGGTTAGCTTTCCCACCCCTAACTGGCATTTCAGAGCAGATCTACAACATTAAGCTTTTATTAAAGAATAAAAGAGAATAAACCACCCTGAATAAAACAGCAATACCCCTCACTCACCCCACCTCTCCTCATACCCCACATATTTATTCTTCTAGCTTTATTCTTCTAGCCTGTTTTATTCTTCTCCATGGCACTTAACCCACTGAACGCACTATATTTATTTGCTTATTCTCTGCTTCTTCCCCTCCTTCCTCCAACTCCCCAATACAAATGTAAGCTCTGAGGGCAGGGACTTGTTGGGTTTGTTCTCTGCTATACCCATGACCAGGATATTCCCCAACACATAATAGACACTCAAGTAATAACTGGTGGACTGGATAAATTATAACATCCCTCTCCTTTTTAATTCTTGGTATTCACTATCATTGTAATACCCACAGTTGAGAAATTAAGTCTTCTGATGCTCCAATCCAGCACCACATAACTGGATTTTAACTCAGTGCTATTAAAGATCATGGCATACACTGTTGTTTTTTTAAATTGTTCAAATGTATGTTAAGTTATTATAATTTAACCATACTGCTCAGGGCTAAAGTGTGACATAACTCCAGGGCCCACCATTCCCTTTTGGTATTATAGATTACCAATGACAGAAAGAGTGACTCATTCAAACTAATGCCCATGAAGATGAGAACTCAAAGAAATCATCTAATAAATCAGTTTTTAAAAGTCTAAAAATACCTTATAAAACTTGTGATGTACACATGAACAAAAGTTGCCATCAAATACTGACAATCAAATCTGTCCATTATTCCGCCATGTCCAGGTATGGTGTTTGCAAAATCCTTCAGAAACAAACATATTAGCAATTTTTTTAAAAATCACTTGCTATAAAACTCCTATCTGTAAATGTCTCTTTGGCATTATAGACTCTACCACTGGATTTCCCCACTAAATACAAACTTATTAAAACATGTGCAACAGATTAAAATCACATCTTTCCAGTATATGCCCATATTAGAATGATTACCAAGTTGACCAGCAGCATTCAAATAACAGCAATTAAATATTAAATCTAGGACTAACACTTTGTAGTTAATAAAACTTTTTGAAATTAAAAGTGCTATCAGCTCTTACTAATCTACTATGGTTATAACCTACTTTTCTGTTTAACTATTTAGGGAGCTATTTTAGTGTTGTTGATAGATGTAAAATTGGTTCTAACTCATGTTTATCCTCATATCTTACTCTGAAATAGACATTTTACTCCTGTGATGATTATTTTTTCTTCTTAAGTTTTAGGGTAAAGAGAAAATGAAAGTAGTTCTTTTGGGACACTTCAGTCCATTAAGTGGCCAAATCGAGGGAATGGTTAGTAAGCCTCTGCAAATTGACTTTGTAGAGACATATCCACATGTCTGAGTACCCAGCAAATGGAAAGGACTAATTGCTCCTCTGTTTTACTCAGGCAAGCTAAAAATATCTAAAATGCATTAGCAATTACACCTTCATTTCACACATGCAAAAAAGTCTCACCATTCAACAAGATACCTTGGACTGGAGACCATAAAAGAAATATCATTCTAAATATAACATTTCACTGTTTGAAACAATTATTGAAAAATTCTTTGGTTAATTTTTGCCAACCCATTTCCTTCCTTCTCTTCCATACTAACTGAACTTACAAGAAAGTCAAATTGATGACTCAATTCTCCTCTGCTGTTGGCAGCCTTCCTAGGACACTTGTCATGTGTGGCTGTGGCTGTGGTTCTTTGTGGACAGTTAATATCTCCGCTAGTCGGTGGTGAGCATTTGGGAACAGGGATACCATCTTACACATGTTTCTATATTGCATTACACCTAACAGAGTATCTTTCCCTCTCCAGGTGTTCAATGAGTTTATTTCCCTGGCTCCTTGGGCCCTACATGATCTGGTTCCACCAGCCTCTGCAGACTGATCTACTCTCTACCATAGCCACACCGTTCTTGCTGCCCTTCAAGCAAGACTGAGCTTCTCTGAACTCCTTTGACTCAGTGGAGCTCCCTCCTTAGACTTCTCTGTAGGACTCTCCTTTTCTCAGATCCCAGCTCAAATGCCACCTCCTCAGAGAAGCCTGCCTGACCACCCCACCTTCAGTAGCCACTCTCTAACTCCTAATGGCACAATATTGCATCCTAACTTAGGCCATGTGAGGAGAGCTGAGATAATAATGTATCACTTTATTTATGAGAATCTAAAACTTAAAATGTGGGGATAATTTTAAGTATCTGGGAAAGGAATCAGCAAACTGTCCCATTGACCAAATCTAGCCCACTGCCTGTTTAAGCAAATAAAATTTTACTAAAACCCAGCCATGCCCATTCATTGTACACTGTCCATGGGGCTTTCACACTACGGTGGCAGAGTTGAGTAGTTGTGATAGGATTATAAATGTATGGTCTGGCCTTTATTCAGAGTTTGCCAACCCCAACCTCCAGCAGTTACATATCCCGAGGCTTTCTCGCCTGTGCTTCAGTGAGATCGTGGCAAGATACTAAACTTCAGACAATTCATGGCTGGATTCTAGGATGAGCACTTAAAGGACGAAGATTCTGTGTTTGTTCCCACATTATGGGAAACATGCCATTTCTATAAATGAGATTGGCAAGACACTTTAAACTGTGTTTCTATGACATACAAAAACCCAAAAAGAAGGAACACATGCAAATCAGCCAGCAAGCATTTCTGTGTGGCCATAGTTTGTAAAAGTTTTTGCCTACGGGTTGTGTAGGACCAACAGAGAACCATATTCCAACTGTATTTCCTAATTATATTCTCTAAAAATGTAACAAAGAATCTAAACACACACCTTGATTTTGAAAGCTCTTTTGAATCCACTGGCAAAGAAGCCTCCGAATGGGCCAATCAAAGATGCAAACGTTGAAAGAGCAATGCTATGTATCTGGAAAGGATACAAGCTTACTGTTTCCTGAAAAGGAAAAAAAGGGTTGGGGGGTTAAACTGCCTTAAAATTGTATTTGAGCAGGCCACCTAAACTAAGAACCATGATATAAACAGTAAGTCAAAGCATATATCACATTTTTGTTAGTTTCACAAACTTTCAGAATTATGGAGAAAAACATATTGTAAGCTCTCATTACCATGCTCTACTTGGCCATAATTCTCCATTCTCTAAGTACGCACAATGATAGCACCTGGCACACTAAGCTCTTGCAGCTAATAGGCTACTTTCTAGTTCATCTAGACACTTCTACAACACTTGAGTTGCAGGCTTACCAAGAATCAGTTCATTTATGAATTTGTTTTTTACCAGTAGTACTTTTTGTAATTATAATGTATTTTCATTTTAATTTTATATGACAAAATGAGGGAAAAGTTGGTCCTTCTTTTAAGTTGCCTAAAAGGACTACCAAAGTGAGCATCAGCAAGATGATCATAGAAGATGTGAGGAGGGAATTGTAAATATTGAGATATATTCTGAAATTATTTCATAAATTCTTAGTTCTTGTTCCACTTTAAACAAATTAAAACTACAAATTGTAGACAATGCATAACAGGTATGGTTTAAGAAAAATCTCTGGGAACACCAATCTTTGGAACTGTTCTCAAGCAATGGCCTTGGTCTAATCAAGACTGTCAGTATCAAAAAGTTTTACAGCAGGTAACAGATGGTTTGGACATTGAAAATTCTTGGAATCCATGTACTGAACACTCATTCAACAAGAGAAATAATTGTTGGTTAACCTGCTTCTCAAAAATAGGGACTTTTGTTAAAAATGTTTCAGATACATGGGTATGCATGCACAAATACACATTCGATTCCTCACTCTAACCAACCACCCTCCAGTCCTGATGGCACACATCAGCAGGGTTCTACCAGACAGCAGCATGTCAGTATCCTTCAGTGAGAGACCTAGTGTTGCCTTTAAATGGCTTCAGTGTGCTTTTGGAAGGGAAACTGATTTTTAGAAGTACAGCTTTCTGTACTGGTAAAGTTCCCCTAAAAATCAGGAAATCTTTGAGCTAGTGAATCTTAATTAAGTTTTAAATTGAGTCAATTCAAACCAGTTTCATGTGAAACTCATTTTAACCCATTTGATTTGTAAAAATCTAAGGAACTGGTTTGTGATAGTAATATTCATTTTATGTTCAAGAAAGGGAAATCACAAGGAGATAGAATATATAGCTGATGCTAAGGAAACAGTGAAACCACTTCTGTATTAAACTAAAAGTTCTGAGTTAAAAATTCTTCAGAAATCAATTTCTTATAAAAATCTTAATTCTACTTTTAAAGGAAGCTTAATCTTTGAGATAGAGGATCCCTAGGCATGTTTATCTTACCCGTCTCAACACTGCCTTTAGAAAGGGAGGAAGTGAATAACTCTGAAGCTGGAAAAGTTCTGAGGGTTCGCATTCTGTAACGAAGGAGTTTATATCGCTTCGGTATTCCACTGGGCAGACGAAGTACTGGTATTTGGATAACACATAGGCAGCCTGCATAACAAGGCAAGGGTTTGTGAAACACTGAATGAAAAAATACATATATATATATATAAATAAATATGCACATGTGTGTGTCAAAAAAAGTCACAGATAGAATACCAAAATTTCTCTGCATTCCTATTTTGCTATGTATCTTAAAAGTTAAATGGTCATGACTGGCACAATAGAAGACTTTGAAAAGCTACTAGAGAATTGAGAGAGGAGGAGCCAAGATGGCAGCATAAGTAGGGCAGCAGAAATCTCCTCCCAAAACCATATGTATTTTTGAAAATACAACAAATGCCTAACAGAGAGACCAGAAGATACAGGACACCAGCCAGGCTACATCTACATCTGCGAGAACTCAGCGTCTCATGAAAAGGGTAAGACACAAAGCCATGACCCAATGGGACTTGAGCACTCCCCCAACCCCAGCTCACTAGCGGGAGAGCGGGAGGAAAAGAATCAGAGTGGGGATGGAGTGGAAGCCCAGGACAGCTAAATAACCAGCCCTAGTAATCTGCACTGGGAAGACAGACGCACATTGCATGGTGTGCTGGATATTGGAGAAACAGAAGAGTAAAATCTGCGACTGGGTCCCCACAGCCGGCTCCCCTGGGACAAAAGAAAAGCAAGTGCATTTTGAAACTTAAAGGGATAGGGGTTAAACAGCTGGATGGAATCATCCTGGCACACTCAGCCCAGCAGGCTGGGAATCCTGAAGAACTTCAGGCACCCTAACCTCCTGGGTGGCAACACAGCCTTAAAGCCCCTGACGGCAATAAGCAGCCTGCCATTCGTTGCCCCCAGCCAGCACTGCCCCGCCACAGTGGCGGAGCGGCCAGACAGTGGTTGCACCCACAGCAACCTCCCAGAGTCTTCTTCCAGCACACAGCTGCCTGAGACAGACCCTGAGACTGCCACAGATGCACAGCTACCCAGCACAGACAGAGGAAGTGGGAGCAAGGCGCGAAAGGGTGGCGTTCTTGCAAGAGAACACACGCGGTGTGCCTGCCACACCCCGCAGGGCTCTGGGCTACCCTGAGGGCTGCCCTGCTCACAGCAGCTCCAGGGATGGCCCAGAGGCTCCTCCCGGTGTGTGGGTAAACAACACAGGCAGCGGAGAAGGGCAAGGTGACCAGCAAGCAGGAAAGGACTTTGTTCTCCCAGCTGACATACACACCACCTGCCTACGACTACCTCTATTGCCATGAAAAGGCAGAATAATCTGGTCCAGTCAAGAATCACCCAGACAACCCCAGAGAGAAGGCCTGGGGAGATAGATATAACCAATCTTCCTGAAAAAGAATTCAAAATAAAGGTTATAACCATGCTGATGGACCTACAGAGAAATATGCAAGAGCTAAGGGTTAAAGTCAGGAGGGAGATCACAGAAATGAAACAATCTCTGGAAGAACTTAAGAGAAAACTGGATGAGGTGCAAGAGACTGTTAATGGAATAGAAATTAGAGAACAAGAATACAGAGAAGCTGAGGCAGGGAGAGAGAAAAGGATCTCCAGGAATGAAGCATATTAAGAAACCTGTGTGACCAATCCAAATGGAACAATATTTACATTATAGGGGTAGCAGAAGAAGAAGAAAGAGAAAAAGGGAAAGTGTCTTTGAAGAAATAATTGCTGAAAACTTCCCCAAACTGGGGGAGGAAATACTCTATCAGACCATGAAAGCCCACAGAACTCCCAACACAAGGGACCCAAGGAGGACAATACCAAGATTTATAATAATGAAAATAGCAAAGATCATGGACAAGGACAGAGTATTCAAGGCAGCCAGAGAGAGAAAAAAGGTCACCTACAAAGGAAAACCCATCAGGCTATCATCACACTTCTCAACAGAAACCCTACAGGCCAGAAGAGAATGGCATGATATATTTAATCCAATGAAACAGAAGGACCTTGAACCAAAGATACTGTAACCAGCAAGATTATCATTTAAGTATGTAGGAGTGATTAAACAATTTCCAGACAAGCAAAAGTTGAGGGAATTTGCCTCCCACAAACCACCAATACAGGATATTTTAAAGGGAATGCTCTAGATGGAAGCACTCCTAAGGCTAAATAGATGTCACCAGAGAAAATAAAATCACAGCAAAGAAAGCAGACGAACCAAATACTAACTAAAGGCAAAAAATAAAATCAACTATTCACAAAAGCAGTCAAAGGAAACACAAAAGAGTACAGAATAAAACACCTAACATACAAACAATGGAGGAGGAAGAATAAGAAGGGAGAGAAATAAAGAATCATCACACTGTGTTTATGATCGCTTAATAAGTGAATTAAGTTAGTTGGTTAGATACTAAAGAAGCTACCCTTGAACCTTTCGTAACCATGAATCTAAAGCCTGCAATGGCAATAAATAAATGTCTTTCAATAATCACCCTAAATGTAAATGGTCTGAATGCACCAATCAAAAGACACAGAGTAATAGAATGGATAAAAAAGCAAGACCCATCTATATACTGTTTACAAGAGACTCACCTCAAACCAAAAGACATACAAAGACTAAAAGTGAAGGGATGGAAAAAGATATTTCATGCAAACAATAGGGACAAAAAGCAGGTGTTGCAGTACTAGTATCAGACAAAATAGACTTCAAAACAAAGAAAGTAACAAGAGATAAAGGAGGACATTACATAATGGTAAAGGGGTCAGTCCAACAAGAGGATATAACTATTATAAATATATATGCACCCAATACAGGAGCACCAACATACCTGAAACAAATACTAACAGAACTACAGGAGGAAATAGAATGCATTCATTCTAGGAGACTTCAACACACCACTCACTCCAAAGGACAGATCCACCAGACAGAAAATAAGTAAGGACACAGAGGCACTGAACAACACACTAGAACAGATGGACCTAACAGACATCTACAGAACTCTACACCCAAAAGCAGCAGGATACACATTCTTCTCAAGTGCACATGCAACATTCTCCAGAATAGACCACATACTAGGCCACAAAAAGAGCCTCAGTAAATTCAAAAAGATTGAAATTCTACCAACAAACTTCTCAGATCACAAAGGTATAAAACTAGAAATAAATTGTACAAAGAAAACAAAAAGGGAGCCAACATGGTGGTGTGAGTAGGACAGTGGGAATCTCCTCCCAAAAACATATATTTTTGAAAATACAACAAATACAACTAATCCTAAAAGAGAGGAGAGACCAGAAGACACAGGACAAGAGCCAGACTACATCCACACGTGCGAGAGCCCAGCTGGTGAAAGGGGTAAGATACAACCCCCGTCCTGGTGGGACCCGAGCACGCCTCCCCTCAGCTCCCAGTGGGAGGGAGAGGGAGCCCAGGACTGCTAAACACCCAGCCCCAGCCACCCATAGCAGAGCGCAGACACAGTGCATGCGTGGAGGGCTGGAAACTAGGGAAACAGGGCAGCAAGACCTCTGAGCGGGTTCCGAAGCTGATGCCCCTGTGACAAAGAAAAGCGAGTGCTTTTTGAGAGTCTTAAAGGGACAGGGACATAACAGCTGGACGGAAACAACACAAGTCACAGCCCAGTGGCTGGAAATTACAGGGAAAACCGGGTGCACTAACCCCCTGGGCAACAGCTCTGAGAGCCCTCACGGAGGTAAACAGCCAAACAGCCCCCCCATCCATTACCCCTCTGGGTGCTGCGAAAGCAGAGAAGCAGCCTAAGGCAGGCCCCGCCCTCAGAAAGGGAGCTTCCTCCATACCAGCTGGGCAAGACACAAAGACCCAGCCTACACACAATTACCCAACACAAGCCTCTAGGGGTCGCAGTTGTCCCAGTAAAGAAAGGCCAGTAGCAAGTGAAAAGTTTGGCCCTCCCAGCTGACAGTCAATAGCACCTGTCAACATGAAAAGGCAAAAAAATGTGATCCAGACAAGACTAACCCAGACAGCTTCGGCATCTGCTACATCTTCCCCTGAGAAGGAACTTGGGGAGATAGATTTAACCAGTCTTCCTGAAAAAGAAGTCAAAACAAAAGTCATAACCATGCTGATGGACTTGCAGAGAAATATGCAAGAACTAAGGAAGGAGAATACAGAAATAAAACAAGCTCTGGAAGGACTTCAAAACAGAATGGACAAGATGCAAGAGACCATTAATGGACTAGAAAACAGAACAGGAATGCAGAGAAGCTGATGCAGAGAGAGATAAAAGGATCTCCAGGAATGAAAGAATTCTGAGAGAGCTGAGTGAACAATCAAAACATAACAATATCCACATTATAGGGGTACCAGAAGAAGAGAGAGAAAAAGGGATAGAAAGTGTCTTTGAATAAATAATTGCCGAAAACTTCCCCAAACTAGGGGAAGAAATGGCCTCTCAGACCACAGAGGTACACAGAACTCCCATGACAAGGGATCCAAGGAGGGCCACACCAAGACACATAATAATTAAAATGGCAAAGATCAAAGACAAGGACAAAGTATTAAAGGCAATCTGAGAGAAAAAAAAGGCTACCTACAAAGGAAAACCCATCAGGATATCATCAGACTTCTCAACATAAACCCTACAGGCCAGAAGAGAATGGCATGATATACTTAATGCAATGAAACAGAAGGGCCTCGAACCAAGACTACTGTATCCAGCACGAATATCATTTAAATATGAAGGAGGGATTAAACAATTCCCAGACAAGCAAAAGTTGAGGGAATTTGCCTCCCACAAACCACCTCTACAGGGCATCCTACAGGGACTGCTCTAGATGGGAGCACTCCTAAAAAGAGCACAAAACAAAACACCCAACATATGAAGAAGGGAGGAGGAGGAATAAGAAGGGAGAGAAATAAAGAATCATCAGACCGTGTTTATAATAGCTCAATAAGCGAGTTGAGTTAGACAGTAAGATAGTAAAGAAGCTAACCCTGAACCATTGGTAACCACAAACTGAAAGCCTACAATGGCAATAAGTACATACCTTTCAATAATCACCCTAAATGTAAATGGACTGAATGCACCAATCAAAAGACACAGACTAATAGAATGGATAAAAAAGCAAGATCCATCCATATGCTGCTTACAAGGGACTCACCTCAAACCCAAAGACATGCACAGACTTAAAGTCAAGGGATGGAAAAAGATATTTCATGCAAACAACAGAGAGAAGAAAGTACGTGTTGCAATTCTGGTATCAGACAAAACAGACTTCAAAATAAAGAAAGTAACAAAAGATAAAGAAGGACATTACATAATGATAAAGGGCTCAGTCCAACAAGAGGATATAACTATTATAAATATATATGCACCCAATACAGGAGCACCAGCATACCTGAAACAAATACTAACAGAACTACGGGAGGAAATAGTTCATTCTAGGAGACTTCAACACACCACTCACTCCAAAGGAGAGATCCACCAGACAGAAAATAAGTAAGGACACAGAGGCACTGAACAACACACTAGAACAGATGGACCTAATAGACATCTATAGAACTCTACATCCAAAAGCAACAGGATACACATTCTTCTCAAGTGCACATGGAACATTCTCCAGAATAGACCACATAGTAGGCCACAAAAAGAGCCTCAGTAAATTCCAAAAGATTGAAATCCTACCAACCAACTTTTCATACCACAAAGGCATAAAACTAGAAATAAACTGTACAAAGAAAGCAAAAAGGCTCACAAACACATGGAGGCTTAACAACACACTCCTAAATAAGCAATGGATCAATGACCAAATCAAAATGGAGATCCAGCAATATATGGAAACAAACGACAACACAAAGCCCCAACTACTGTGGGACACAACAAAAGCAGTCTTAAGAGGAAAGTATATAGCAATCCAGGCATATTTAAAAAGGAAGAACAATCCCAAATGAATAGTCTAATGTCACAATTATCGAAATTGGAAAAAGAAGAACAAATGAGGCCTAAGGTCAGCAGAAGGAGAGACATAATAAAGATCAGAGAAGAAATAAATAAAATTGAGAAGAATAAAACAATAGCAAAAATCAATGAAACCAAGAGCTGGTTCTTCGACAAAAATAAACAAAATAGATAAACCTCTAGCCAGACTTATTAAGAGGAAAAGAGAGTCAACACAAATCAACAGAATCAGAAACAAGAAAGGAAAAATCATGACGGACCCCACAGAAATACAAAGAATTATTTAGAGACTACTATGAAAACCTATATGCTAACAAGCTGGAAAACCTAGAAGAAATCGACAACTTCCTAGAAAAATACAACCTTTCAAGACTGACCCAGAAAGAAACAGAAAATCTAAACAGACCAATTACCAGCAACAAAATTGAAGCAGTAATCAAAAAACTACCAAAGAACAAAATCCCCAGGCCAGATGGATTCACCTCAGAATTTTATCAGACATACAGGGAAGATGTAATACCGATTCTCCTTAAAGTTTTCCAAAAAAAAGAAGAGGAGGGGATACTCCCAAACTCATTCTATGAAGCTAACATCACCCTAATACCAAAACCAGGCAAAGACCCCACCAAAAAAGAACAGTACAGACCAATATCCCTGATGAATGTAGATGCAAAAATACTCAACAAAATATTAGCAAACCGAATTCAAAAATACATCAAAAGGATTATACACCATGACCAAGTGGGATTCATCCCAGGGATGCAAGGATGGTACAACATTCAAAAATCCATCAACATCATCCACCACATCAACAAAAAGAAAGACAAAAACCACATGATCATCTCCATAGATGCTGAAAAAGCATTTGACAAAATTCAACATCCATTCATGATGAAAACTCTCAGCAAAATGGGAATAGACGGCAAGTACCTCAACATAATAAAGGCCGTATATGATAAACCCACAGCCAGCATTATACTGAACAGCGAGAAGCTGCAAGCATTTCCTCCGAGATCGGGAACAAGACAGGGATGCCCACTCTTCCCACTGTTATTCAACGTAGTACTGGAAGTCCTAGCCACAGCAATCAGACAAAATAAAGAAATACAAGGAATCCAGATTGGTAAAGAAGAAGTTAAACTGTCACTATTTGCAGATGACATGATACTGTACATAAAAAACCCTAAAGACTCCACCCCAAAACTACTAGAACTGATATCGGAATACAGCAAAGTTGCAGGATACAAAAGTAACACACAGAAATCTGTTGCTTTCCTATACACTAACAATGAACCAACAGAAAGAGAAATCAGGAAAACAATTCCATTCACCATTGCATCAAAAAGAATAAAATACCTAGGAATAAACCTAACCAAAGAAGTGAAAGACTTATACTCTGAAAACTACAAGTCACTCTTAAGAGAAATTCAAGGGGACACTAACAGATGGAAACTCATCCCATGCTCGTGGCTAAGAAGAATTAATATCGTCAAAATGGCCATCCTGCCTAAAGCAATATACAGATTTGATGCAATCCCTATGAAACTACCAGCAACATTTTTCAATGAACTGGAACAAATAATTCAAAAATTCATATGGAAACACCAAAGACCCCGAATAGCCAAAGCAATCCTGAGAAAGAAGAAGAAAGTAGGGGGGAATCTCACTCCCCAACTTCAAGCTCTACTACAAAGCCATAGTAACCAAGACAATTTGGTACTGGCACAAGAACAGAGCCACAGACCAATGGAACAGACTAGAGAATCCAGACATTAACCCAGACATATATGGTCAATTAATATTTGATAAAGGAGCCATGGACATACAATGGCAAAATGACAGTCTCTTCAACAGATGGTGCTGGCAAAACTGGACAGCTACATGTAGGAGAATGAAACTGGACCATTGTCGAACCCCATATATAAAAGTAAACTCAAAATGGATCAAAGACCTGAATGTAAGTCATGAAACCATAAAACTCTTAGAAAAAAAATAGGCAAAATTCTCTTGGACATAAATATGAGCGGCTTCTTCACAAACATATCTCTCCGGGCAAGGAAAACAAGAGCAGAAATGAACAAGTGGGACTATATCAAGCTGAAAAACTTCTGTACAGCAAAGGACACCATTAATAGAACAAAAAGGCATCCTACAGTATGAGAGAATATTTTCATAAATGACAGATACGATAAGGCTTTGACATCCAAAATATATAAAGAGTTCACACACCTCAACAAACAAAAAGCAAATAATCCAATTAAAAAATGGGCACAGGATCTGAACACACACTTCTCCAAAGAAATTCAGATGGTCAACAGACACATGAAAAGATGCTCCACATCCTAATCATCAGAGAAATGCAAATTAAAACCACAGTGAGATATCACCTCACACCAGTAAGGATCACCACCACCCAAAAGACAAACAACAAATGTTGGCGAGGATGTGGAGAAAGGGGAACCCTCCTACACTGCTGGTGGGAATATAAATTAGTTCAACCATTGTGGAAAGCAGTATGGAGGTTCCTCAAAAAGTTCAAAATAGAAATACCATTTGACCCAGGAATTCCACTTCTAGGAATTTACCCTAAGAATGCAGCAGCTCAGTTTGAGAAAGACATATGCACCCCTATGTGTATCGCAGTACTATTTACAATAGCCAAGAAATGGAAGCAACCTAAGTGTCCATCAGTAGATGAATGGATAAAGAAGATGAGGTATATATACACAATGGAATATTATTCAGCCATAAGAAGAAAACAAATCCTACCATTTGCAACAACATGGATGGAGCTAGAGGGAATTATGCTCAGTGAAATAAGCCAGGCGGAGAAAGACAAGTATCAAATGATTTCACTCATCTGTGGAGTATAAAAACAAAGAAAAAACTGAAGGAGCAGAACAGCAGCAGACTCACAGAACCCAAGAATAGACTAACAGTTACCAAAGGGAAAGGGACCAGGGAGGATGGGTGGGAAGGGAGGGATAAGGTAGGGGAGGGTGGTGAAGAAAGGGGGCGTTATGATTAGCATGCATAATGGGGGGGCACAGGGAGGGCTGTACAACACAGAGAAGACAAGTAGTAATTCTACAGCATCTTACTACACTGATGGACTGACTGTGGTGGGGTATGTGGAGTGGGGGCCTTGGTGGTAGGAGGAGTCTAGTAAACATAATGTCCCTCATGTAATTGTAGATTAATGATACAAAAAAAAAAGCTACTAGAAAACAGAAAGGATTTGGAAATCATGAGATTATAATCTCTGTATGACTACAAAAGAGGGAAGGGGAAGATAAAAGCTGTTGTGAACATGCAGACAAGCATCAGGGCAAGGTTTTACCTTCATTACATTTACACATAATTAATGTTAACAGAAGCTAAGAATCATAAATGTATGGGAGAATACAGGGGTCAAGTCAAATGCATAAAGGCTACATTAATTTAATAAACAGGCAGTGATTCAAAATTATTAAGAAAATAGTAGAGGTGAAAAATACCATTGTTCTTAAACAACACAGAAAACTTTGACTAAATTATTCTTTCGGGGCCACATCACTGCAATTTTTTGAACTAGCTATTCTCATCTATGGAAGCAGATACATAAAACAAAATATCTTATTACAAATTTAAATTACTAGACAACAGTTTATCCCTTTTCTTTTGCAGCCATTTACCCCGTTATATTATTCAAGAAAGGGTAACAGACCACCAAGCATGATGCTAGGAATGATATACTAATTTTGCTTCCAAACAACCAGTTTCCTCAAAATCATTTATGAAAAAAACTATACAATTTCCATCCTCATTTTCTCATGCAAAACATTCTTATAGGGTAGCTCTTTATCTTTATCCAATGATATGGCCATTCTTGTAGTATTTCTAAATTAGTCTTTAATAATACCAGTTTCTTGTAGTATTATGTTCTAATTATCCCAGCTTTGCAATGTATAAACATGGAACAGGACTGGATTTTTCATTATTCTAGTTATCAATTATCACCTCATCAATATTCTACCACATTAACAGTGTAATAATTTTATCAAATTCTATTGGAATTTTCATTGAGAATGAACTAAATTTACAAATTAAACAGAGGAATTATAGTGGTTTTCCCACCCAGGAGTCTTGCATATTTCTACTTATTTGTTCCCTCTCAAAGCTCCGTGTTGTTACTAGTTACTCTGTATTTGGCTATAGAATATATTCTAGAATTGTCAGGTGAGTAGACTCTTAAAAAAATAAAATTACAAAGTCATTTTTGGTGCATAGTTATCATTATCCAACCATTTTATTGTACGTTTATTGGTTCTCACAAGACATCTCAATAAAAATCTGTATTCTTTAACTGTAAACTAATTTTTAAAATAGTAACAATACCCAATATTCAAGTCTAAAAGTGAGCATCAATTATTTTCAACAAACTCTTCCCACATATTGGGCTCACAGCAGTAAGCTCTCACTAGGCCAAGTAGCTGGCTTGTGTTAAGGAGGCAGAGCTCTTCAACAGTATTTGCCTTCTCTGCTTTTACTCAAAACCACCACCTGTCCCCACACCTGTATCACCAACATGGCCTAAGAGCTGTTGGAACTACCAAAACCCAAGAGCACAGGAGCAGTCCCAAGCCAAGCAGTACATTAGAGTCAGCTGGGCTAGTTAACTGATCTGGGCTAGGGCTGAGACACAGATGTTGTATTAGCTCTCCAGGTGATTCTGATATGAGGCCAGGATGAAAGCTACTGGGGTACAGAATAGGTTCTGTTCAATTGGTTTCAATAAATACATTATTAGCATTTTACGGTTTAATTCTTTTAGGTTTAGAATACACTAATAAACTTGCTACTGTTTTTCAATATACAAATAAAGTAAAAATCCTAATTAAACTCACAATGAATCCAAACACGACTGTGGAAAAGAAACCACCAATGAATCCTTCCCAGGTCTTTTTCGGAGACAACTACAAAAGGTCAAATAAAATTTAAAAGAGTTAACTGCACTCACAAAACTCACAAAAACATACGCACTCTTCAATGAATCACCACAATTCCCTGTACATCTCTCCATGCTTTTTTCTTATGGAAATAGCTTTGCAACTCATTTTCCTTCATCCATGATCCAGATTCATTCGTGCAAATCTCGCCGGTGGTTTATCTAACACATATTAAGCCCTCCAACATTTGACATACTGTGAATATCCGTTTGCTTCTGCAGCCTCAATTTATTTGTTTTTCTCTCAAAGGACTGTAAACTTTATACTAATTATCCCATTACTTTTATGCTTATGTAAATCCCCATAATAGTTTAGTTCCTGAAATAGGATAAAATATATTCATTCCAATATACATGGTCTGTGTTGACCAACTACAGACCAAAAGTTAGAATAAATTTGCAGCAACCAGATTTTCATGTATTCCCAAAATGCCATGTGTGTACCAGACTTCTTTCTGAAATGGCAAAATACTCCACAGCCCCAGACACAGTATTTGCTCCACAAATACTCACATATCCTTCTCCCTTTGGTCACAATCTATGTCTGTCTCCATGAAGAAAGGAACAGGTTGTGCCTCTAAGAGCAGATACTGTTTGTTTGAGATTCAGGCTATTGTTTTTCAGTCAATGGGCCATTCAGGAGAGAAATCTGGAGGAAAGTCTGGAACTTTGTGGTGCAGGGGCAGGAGGAAAAGATTTATTAGAGTGAACAGCGCTAACTACCCAGGATGCCCTATTAAGATAATGACTGATGTATAGGGATTTCCTCATCAGGACATGACTGATGGCCTCTGATGATGCTTTCAGTGGATCACATGGGAACAGAAGCCAAATAAGTAGCAGAAGTTCCTACAGATAGAAACAGGTGATGGTCTCAACTACATAAACTCTTTACAGACTTCTCATCCTGATGCTCATAAAGCCCAAAGCCAGAAGTGTTGGCAGAAATAGTTTAACAAATCTGACAGCAATTCTGACATGGAGAGGAGAGTGATATACACCTTCTCCTAGGATAATCGAGCATTAGTGTCATGAGGTTGGTTGGAGTTGACTATAAACGTGCCTGCTGATTATTTTAAAATACCAAATTGACTCATATTATGCTGATTTAGGGGTTAACTTGCTTAATTATTATAATTACATCTGGGTATGTTATCACTAATCCAGCCCTATAAATTCACTAGAAATTTATGCTCAAATTCAGACAGAGGGATTCTTCTACAGACATTCAGCCTCTTTGAAGACCTCCTAAGCCAAAAACTTCTCAACCAGTATAGACTTGAATACTTAATCACTTGCTTTTGTGCTGAAGCAGCTTTAGAAATGATGAAAGTATATATCGCTAGCTTGCCAGTATCCCTACAACTCAGCCTGATGCTGTCCTGGATGCCTCTGTGGGGAAAATTTTATGGAAGGTTTTTTGAAGAACAGGTGGTCCCTGCACTCTTCTGGGAATGCTAAGCTACCCTTCTAATCACTCTGAACAAACAGAAGGTTTTCTATCTAAACAAATATTACCTCAGTCCAAAACTGCCTTCATGTAATAACATCAAAACAGCCAATTAATATATATGTCAGAATATTATTAAGGACTTTGTCCAATATAGGAACTTAGTGAATCCTATCTAAAGCCCCAATGTGATTAGCCTATTTTTAAAAAGAAACCAGTTCAAGAAAAAGGTCTCTTTTTCCATGAGGAATGGTTGCTTGGTTTCTTTCTTTCTTCCCACAAATGAGACCCATACAACTTACCCGTCTTTTTCTTTGCCTCCGCTGACTGAAAAAAGAACTAATATAAAGCAAAACAACATGGCCTCCTCACGTGTATTTGCCTTTCCCTCACCTTAATCTTTCCTTCTTACTTGCATTATCGGTATTTTATTGTAGGGCCTCATTTTTTTAAGTGAGTTTGGGTGTTAAAACTCTTACAGATGGACATAAGTATGTGAAGATGGTGGAATGTACCCTTAAAAAAAGAAAGGGGTAGATGATACACCTTCAGGGGAGAGCAGAATCAAGGCTCATTTACCAGGCAGCTGGGGGGGGGGGGGGGTGGAATAAAGGTCACAGCGACTGAAGGAAGGAAACCAGTAGAAAGAGGAAAGGAGCTGCGCAAGGAGGCACGTCCTTCCTGAGGAGCCAGCAGCATATCTGAAGAAGAACCGAGGTGCAATCACGGGGAGATGCAACTCGCTGCTCTACACCAGCTGCTAGCAAGTGCAGCCAGGGAAAAATCAAACCCCCACTGACATCAGAAATGTGCAACAGCACCAAATTGTTGGACATTTTCTCCAGTGGCTCATCTTTAAGGTTGTGGTAGTGGCTTGCTTGTGTTTTCTTTCAATTACCTTTATTAATGGAGTTCTCCCAAAAAAAAATCCAAAAAGGTAAGCAGTTATGTCATTGCAGATAACACTTGATATTGGAACAAGGAACCTTTAAAAAAAAAGGGCAGAAAAAGGTCCAATTAAGTGGTAAATATTTATACAGGTTATGACTCATAATGAACCAATGCAATAACCCTTTGGATTATACTGTAGCCTAGTCCAGAGCCTAACACTTCCCAATCATCAGTAGAAACAGTATCAACTGAATTTGCCCATTCAACAATAAGCAATTCATAATCTATAAACTAACCTCCTGGGAGAATATTCCTAAGGAAAATATTAAATCATCAACCAACTTAATTTTATATTCAGTCACCAATTTCTATCCCTATGGGCTTTCAATTTCAGTTATATGAGGAACCAGTTATAATGGTATAAAGAATTTTTCTTTAAAGCAACCTTTTGAACTGGAAATGAGTCATTTACTTAGAAACAGTTTTATCTGATAAAATTATACAAAACCCTTATTTTTCCTTAAAGAGAATTTGTATTAACAATTTCAACTCTTATCTTAGTCTATAGTTGTATTAAAACCTACTAATTGTACCATACTTAATTACAGTAACTACCCCCATCAATTAAAAGTCTATGCGGAAGACAATCTTGAAATGATTCCAATTATTTGCACCCCCAAACACACACCTTTGTAAAAAAACAAGATGCTGGCAAGGAAATAAATTTATCTTGATGAAACCCATCAACTGTAAAAAATTTTAATTAATAAGTTTAAAAATGTAGGGAAAGTATAGTCAGGTTTCTTAAAATCTAAAGTTTTTCTCCACTCTTATTTTTAACCAGTAATATTTTTTATAATTTTAAACGGATTTTTAACTAATAAAAATGCTTTTTGAATCTGCAAGTCACCACTATTTAGCAAGTACTCCATACACTGGAAATCTGGACACCTGTTCCTATGTAATGGCAGAGCTGAACCTACCCAACTTCTGCCTAGAGAAAATGCACTGACAGCACCCTGTTTGCTGACAAGCACACTTCATTCGTTTTCCATTCCACAGAAATAATATACTCTTCATAAAGTCTGTGCTTTGTAAGAAGTCACCTGAAGGTGTAGTGCTACCTGAAAGTGTTATCAGCCAGGTGGGCCTTTTATGAGGACTCTGCATTTTATCTGGAACCTGAATAAGGAAGGTTTCCAGTTGTCTTCAAGGATTTGTCTTCAGTTGTCAAACAGTAGGCAAAACTCACTAAGATAATTTCATAGGTATTTTAGTGGAATAGAACAACAACAAATAGTACATTTTAGTAGAAATCTGTAAGACACTGTCCAATACAAAAGAGCCTTAAAAGTGCAATGAAGTAGTAGAAAGCAGCGTAATACTGTCCCCTTACCATATCATGCCTTCAAACAGATTTTGGATGACAAGGTGTGACTGAGTAACTGTTATCAGTAAGGTGACATGAGTCCATGCGAACTGTTAATAGCCCAACAACATAACAATTAGTGAACACAACTCATCAGTGCAGCCCAGGAAGTAATAGCAATTTTGAAACACAAATTTCTAGCACAACTTTGGTCAAATTTTGCAAGGTAAGGCCATACAAAATAAATGCTGTTAGTAAATTATATTCATCTTGGTACTGATTAGAACCCTAAAACTATGAAAACACTTATCTTGGGTTATACACAAATGGAATGGAAACAATACTGAAATATACAACTAAATTATAAACATCTAAAAAATAAACCATAATCTTGAAACAGATTAAAATGATGAGAAATTCATGGTGGTGTTATGGCATTCAGAGAGGAACATTTTTCTCTAGCTGCATTCTGCAGTTACTAAAAGTGTTAAAAACTATTTTCCTTTCAGAGTTTAGTATAGTAACTTTTTTCTAATAAGGATATTTCTAACTTCAAATGATTCAAACCACTAAGGATCAGTCGCCCTAAAACTCCATCTTTTCCTGAAAGTTAATCTTCACAGCTCTGTTTAATGACAGTATTCAATTTCAAAACTTTAAAGGCCTCTCTGTTTTATTAATTCCACCTGACCTAAGAGATGACCACTTTAACAACTTTTAGCATCGTAAGTAGAAGCAGAATGTGAAACAAAAAAAAGCTAAAGTTTCTATGTACTAGTTTCGTAATTTTGATTGGAATAAAATGATTTCTCAAAATTCTTAGGATTGTAAATTATTCATAATAAACCCATCTCCCATTTCAGCAAACAATATATTGGTTATTTTGTTTTATTTTTATCTGCTTAAAAGATCCAATTCTCTTTTACCCTAGCTGCTTCAAAATGTACAAATGCTTTTTCCCAATAGCCACCATCTATATTTTCATAGGAGATTCTGTTATTTCTAATTTGTCTTGATGGTTTCTAGATTTTCAGTAAAAAAGTTTTTACTGTTTAGAAGTGTTAAGAAATACTACACTTTCCCAGCAATAATGGCAGCAGGATTTTTTAATGGAGAAAGGCAAAACATAAAGAATAAGAAATACACCCCAAATTTAAAATAAGTTATACTAATACATGAATTCACAGATCTAAATATTGTATTTTGCATTCTTATAATTACTACCTTTAAAGGAAATAAGTTAATCATTTTCAGTTATAAATTTCACAAGACACTGAATACTGTTCAGTGATACACTGAATAAAATATCTTAGGCCATAAAGAATTATGCAGTGGTATGACTAACAGCTACCAAAGCATATTTCCTTGTTCCCTTTATGCTCAAGCTAAGAGCAAGTAAATAGAGTTACCTGCTGTAAAAAAATATGGTAGATGTTTCCCACACTTAGCAACTATTCAGGAAACTATGGAAACAATTCAAACACTTGATTTTAATTTATAGCCTTTGAAAATATTCAAAGAAAAGGCTTCTTAAAAATGCTGAAAACAGTTAAAATTTTTAAATCCTCAAAAAATTTTCAACTTCAAACTTTTGTACTTAACAGTCACCCAAAACTGAACTATCCCTCCTCACATTTAGGAAAGATATCAGCTACCAGGTTAGGTATCTTCTCACTATAGAATAAAAAGTAAAGGCAAAGGCTCTTACTATGTAAGGACTACAGAGCAATGGTTAATACATACCATATAAAACTGCAAACGATAATGTTTCTTCACTAAGCTCAGCACAAACATGCAGAAACCTGTTTAAGAACCAAAAACATACTTGTTGTGCAACTGTTACAAAGTATAAGATTCACTGAGCTCAAATAAGACAATTTTCTAAAGCACATGGAGGTACACAACTCAATGTCATTTCTCCACTCAAAGCATTTTTAAGTAAAAGTTTCTTGAATTCACCAAAATGCCTAATACATTCCATTGCACAAATTCAATAATCTTCTACATTAATTATGTGAATTAGTCCCTTGCTATTCTGTGGATATGGAAAAACAGACTTTTTATTTTATTTTATTTCAGTTGAATAAAATGTATTTGCTACATCAACCCATCAAGTGATATATAGAATGTTTCTATCTCTGTGTAATATAAAAATATTTAATAATTACTATGCTAGCTAACATCTTTGAACGCTTATATGTTCCAGACTCGTCTAAGTATTTTAAAAGTATTAGCTCATTTAATCCTTCCAATATCTCTATGATGTAGGTACCTATTATCTCCATTTTACAGATGAAGAAAAACGAGCAAAGGACTTTATTAATTTACTGAGGATCACAGGGCTAGAAAGCAGTTAAACCCTCAGATCCTGTTGATCCCCAAGAGCCATATGGCTCCACAAGCCATTATCAGCAAGATCAGGTTAAGAATAACTTGAAATTTCTCAGAACCGTATTATAATTGTTATAGTTAAGATATATTATTAACTTCAAGATTTCCAAAGAGCATTTGTGTCTATATCTTAAATTTATTACAATGAAATTTTACTAAATAAAAATTCTACCTAATTAAGTGAAATTAATCATATACTAAAGTAATGGGAGGCAATATGAAGATATTTTTGCTCAATATTTCAGTTAACTTCTAAAGCTTATTTTTTTATAGAGGTAGACATTGGAAATGGATAAACCAAGTTTAATTTCAGATAAACAGCCTCCCATGCATTCTATTCTATAGCATATTTAAGAATGAGTTCTCTGAGACAGAAAACAGTCAACTAATGTACATCTAAGTTATACTTACCAAGGCTACTCCACCTACTAGAGTAAGCAAGGTTGATACTATTATGACCAAAGAATTAAATAGCAGCTGCCTTTAGCTGTTTTTTGATGGTTGATTTGAAATGTCAGTGTAAAGAATAATGGGAAAGGAAGGGGCTGCATAAGGGTTTCCAGATCCTGCCTCACCTCCTATTTGTCACCTATAGAGTAATCTAACTGAACTGCAAAAGAAAACATTTTCTGAGTACAGGTACAACTGAAAGCCTATGGTTACTTTCTTGAGAAAAAGAAAGAAGATGGGGATTAAAACAAAGAACTCATGGCATTGCAACTACCAGTGGTATAAGATATTACTGCTTCTAAGTTTTTCTTCTATATAGCAAGCAGACTTATTTTGATCAAGTAATAATGTAATTTTATGCTGCTTCATGCCATTGGTCCATGGATAAATTAGAATATAAATTGAACTTGGTTCAGAGGTTAATGAGATAAGAGCAAAGCAGAGGCAAAACAGGTGCCTCTGGAACCTACCATTTGGCCCAAACAGACCTCTCTGATTCTCCCCGCACAGCCTTGGGAACTTCTCAACGTCATTAACTATGAATTTTCTCCTCATAAATACTACTCCAACAAGGATAGTTTTCTCTTTCTTGAAATTATATAATACCACATTCATCCTTAAGCATTTCTTCAAACAAAATACCAGCAGAATCATTCAATATTTTCCTAATTTTGTCCAGAACAATCTTGGCAACTCACTTTTACATGATCCAATTTCACCATTAAATCAACCAATAACAAGCAACTTTTTAGGGTGCTCTATTAAAAGATATAGTTATCTGACTGTGAGATATATTAAGATAGTACAGTTCTCTGAATTTAGTATGGGAAGAATAAACTATTTTCCTAGCATTCTAAGGTTAAATATTAATTTTAAAGAAAAACAATATGAAAAACACATGAACTTATTCATTCACAACCATATAACTATGTTTATTTTATGCTTAAATGTATAAAAATGCACATATACTATATATTTCAATAAATCTATGGAACAGATAACTTTGTACATTTGGATCCATAGTTTTTACTTTTTCCTGATTTAACAAAGAATATTTGTATGATTATGTTTCCAATTAAAATCGAAGGATTTGTGACTTTCAGCAAAAAATGATGGTGTAGGAAGGCAAAGCAGACACCTCCTCCCACATACACAGCAAGGAAATAACTACAGCAAAAAGAACTAACCCTGCAAATGATCCAAAGACTGAAGAACAGACCACCTACACCTGATGAAAAAGGGAAGGCCACACAGAAGGGTAAAGTGGCAGAGTCGTGATGAATCAGGACCCAAGCCCTCCCCCATCCAAGCCCACAAGCAGGAGGGAGAGGAATGGAGCAGAGAGGGATAAGCACTCAGGAATCCTGCATGCCTGGCCCTGGATCTGCTCTGGAAACATGAGTCCACATTGCACTAGGCTTTGGTGATTAATGGGGCTGGACACCAGGGAGACAAGGTGGGGCACTCTGGGAGGCTGAGACTCCTGCCACTTGTGGAGGACAAGCACACCCTGCTGGTCCTCTGAGACACAACACAGGCATTGAAATTGAAAGATTGACCAGCAGTGGACTGGGTGCCAGAGGGGTGGGGGTTTGACGGAGCTCTCTCTGGCGGAGAAAAGGCAGGTAGATGATGCTTCCGCAGCCCTCCTGAAGCCCAACTGGGCAGGCATACATGGGAGTCCCAAATGCTCCAGCCCCCACACTGGTGGCTCAGCCCTGAGGCACATCTCTGCACACCTGCCAACCCACCTATTTGGCCCACTCAGCCCAGCAGCAGTCAGACTTTGCTGCCTGACAAATGGAGGGAGGCTTTCCCTGCTTTCTTGGCCCTCTCCCAGCCCAACTGGGGAGGCACCTGCAGGAGGCAGCTCCAAACCCTCCTCCCTCCTTGCTGGCAGCCCCTGTGCTGCACTCCCCTGAACGCTACTCCGCCCACCTCCAAAGGGCAAACTGAGACCCACCCACAGCCCACCAATAGCAACTGCAGCTCCACCAGCAAAGGAGAACCAAGCACCAGAGGGTAAAGAGTACTGAGCTTCTGGGCACCACAGGACACCTTCTTCACAAAGCCATCACTCTTTAGACCAGGAGGCATAGCTGATCCATCCAACACAAAGGAAGAAACACAGAAATCCAGACAAAAAGAGGAGTCAGAGGCATATGTTCCAAACAAAAGAACAGGATAAGATACCAGAAAGAGAGCTAAATATTCTTGATAAAGATTTCAAAGTAACAGTCATAAATATGTTCACTGATCTGCAGAAAAGTACTGACTATCTCAGGGATAATTTCAACAAAGAGATTTGAAAAGAGCTACTCAGAGATGAAGAATACTCCCTGACTTCAAGCTATACTACACATCTACAGTAATCAAAACAGTATGGTACTGCACAAGAAGAGACCCAGAGATCAATGGAACAGAATAGAGAGCCCAGATGTAAACCCACACATATAAGGTCAATCAATATATGATAAAGGAGTCATGAAAACACAACAGGGAAAAGACAGTCTCTTCAATAACTGGTGCTGGAAAAACAGGACAGCTACATGCAAGACAATGAAACTGTATTACTGTCCCACTCCATACACAAAAGTAAACAAAATGGATTAAAGATCTAAATGTAAGGCATGAAATCATAAAACTCTTAGATGAAAACATAGGCAAAAATCTCTGGAACATTTAAGCTGAGCAATTTTTTCATGGACACATCTTCCCAGGGAAGGGAAACAAAATAAAAAATGGACAAGTGGGACTACATCAAACTAAAAAGCTTCTATATAGCAAAGGACATTATCAGCAGAAAAAAATGGCAACCTACAGTATAAAAGAATATATTTGTAAACAATTTATCCAATAAAGGGTTAATATTCAAAATATATGAAGAACTCATATGCCTCAACACCAAAAAAGTAAATAACCTGATTAAAAAATGGGCAGAGGACATGAACAGACATTTTACAGATGGCCAACAGGCACATGAAAAGATGCTCCACATTGCTAATCATCAGGGAAATGCAAATCAAAGCCACAATAAGAGACCAATTCACACCAGTTAAGAATGGCCAGTATCCAGAAGACAAAAACAACAAATATTAGAAAGGATGTGAAGAAATGGGAACTCTCCTACAGTGTTGGTAGGAATGTCAACTGGTGCAACCACTGTGTAAATCAGTGTGGAGGTTCTTCAAAAAACTAAAAATAGAAATACCATTCAACCTAGTAATTCCACTTTTAGGAATTTACCCAAAGAAAACAAAATCCCTGATTAGAAAAGACATATACACCCCTGTTTTTACTGCTGCATTATTTACAATAGCCAAGCTATGGAAGCAACCAAAGTATCCATCAATAAATGAATGGATAAAGAAAATGTGGTATATATATATACACAATGAAATGTTATTTGGCCATTAAAAAAAAGGAAATCCTGCCGTTTGGACAATATACATGGACCTAGAGGGTATTATGCAAAGTGAAATAAGCCAGGCATAGAATGACAAATACCATATGATTTCAGTTATTTATGGAATCTAAAAACCAAACAAAATGAACAAAACAGTAGTAGACTCATAGACACTGAGAAATGACTGGTGGTTACTATGGGGGAGAGGTTAGGGTGAGTGGTTGGGGAGGGTGATGGGGATAAAGTATCATAAAAATTCTCAATCATAATATAAGTTGGTCACGGGGATGGTTAGTACAGCATGGAGAATATAGCCAATGATTCTGTGACATCTTTCTATGTTGACAGATAGTAACCACACTAGTAGGGGTGAGGATTTCATAATATGGGTCATTGTTGAACCACTGTGTTATATACTTGAAACTAATATAAGATTGTATATCAACTATACTTCAATGAAAAATAATTTACTACCAAAAAAGTTGGAGTTGTTACAGCATTGGAAATAAAAGTATTCGCTGAAAAAGCTTCCTAATATAAAATTCATATACTTATGTTTAGTTACACTATTGGTCGCCATTTATGTTCACAGCACTCTGCCTGGTGCTGACCATAGAAAGACGTACATCCTGTTCTTCAGTATCAAGGGGTCCCCAGATAGTTAGGGAGATCCACTTACCCAACAAACTAAAGAGAGGACTTTTGTTCAAAAGGAACAAAAAAGAATGAGATTTCTAAAGGTATAGGAGAAGTAAAAGGGAAAATAAAACATTGAAAAATCCAAAAGATGGGAGAGAGGGAATTTCAGAAAAACAATCAAAAAATATTTATTGAGCACTTAAGATGCACTAGAAAGAAGATATAATAAGACAGGTATTCCCATTCAAGAAGCTCATAATCAAGTTGAAGAGACAGATGATATAACAAAAATAATAAAATTGTTTTAAAATTTACTATTGGTGATTAACCAGTTCAGTAAACACATGTAGTCCTGAAGTAAAAAACCAGACATTAATATGGACCCAGGATTAAATACCAGTACTTAGTGACTCATCCCTCACTCTTTCATATTCTTCATTACACTTACCTAACTAATCAAAACCCCAAAATGTTTCAAACACCATGTTAAATAAAATCAGAAGCACACTGCATTATGTGTGCCCATATTCAGATCCTAGACTACAGCTGAGTTGTTTAAAAAGTTTCAAATGAATATGCACTGTAGACATAATCAAACCAACCAAACAATTTATCAGGGTAAGGAAGTATTTTCTATTAATCCGGATGGTATGTTTAAAGTGTAGACCAACACCAGCATGTATATAGATTCTACTAGATTCTTTATATAGAATATATATAATCAAAGAATAAATAAATATTTCATGATTCAAAAATTGTAAGTTGTTTTGAAGATACAGATCTTTGTGAACAGTTATTGGTGATATCCTTCTAAAGATTTCATCAACATCCTTTGAGATAAAAGACATTCAAGATGTTCAGGAAAAATTCTTAATTATGCATTAATTTTAGTTATAATTTAATTTTATATGTCTATTGATTTTCTTGAATTCAAAGTAATGTATTTAAATCACACCATCTCCTTAAGGGTTTTTAAAGAGTCAAAATAATTAGCCATGCAGAAATAAAAGCAAAAAATAAATCGAAATATAATATGCATATCCCTGGTTGGCTAAAGAGATTTTAAGGTGATGATATTAAGAGTCAAACATCTTAAGCTTATTCACCCATTACTACTTACTATTCATGTGATCACATGGCTGCTCTGGTTTCTAAAGAGCCCCAAATCCAAATTACCAAGATATTTTTAAAATGTAACTAGATTGTAAAGAAAATGTTTGCCCTATTATCAGTCAACTTAATTTTACAACAAAAATATCTAAATGTCATAATGACTCCTGGGTCCTAGTCAGTGAGTTATTTTGTATGATATTAAGCAAGTCATTGAATATGGGCCTTGGTGCAGGGAGTCAGACCTGGAGATACCTGTATTTTATTTTAATAAAATGCAATGTCAGAGTTTGGGCTGTCTGTTTTTTAAATCTACAAAGTGAAACTGATACTTTCCAAAGTCATCTGACCACTGCAGAGCTAAAATTTTGACAGGAACCTTAGAATATTATTTAACAAAAAGAATTCCAAAGATTTTCACAGCATAATTCAAGAGAAAAGTACAAATATCTCAACACAGCATGCTTCCTATGCCCTTACTGTTTCAAAGTCTGACTCCATTTGCTAAACCAAGTTTATGAATGTTGTTAACCACTTCAAGAACCACTGGTAAGATCTCAAGATTCAGCAACCAAACACTGATGCTGAGAAAATATCTCTAAGAAGTACTCTGTGAGGATGTGCATGTTGTCAACCTTGTGATCACTCATCCAGTATATGTGTATTGGAAATCCACATGCCAGACCCTGAGCTATGCACTCGGAATTTAAAAAACAGACACACAAAATGGGTGCTCATAGTCTAACAGGACTATATTTAGTTCACATGTAAAATGATAATACCTATAAAATATGATATATGATTTATATTGGAAGTTTCATCATTTAACCCAGTCCCTTGTTTATTACAAGGCTGCATTTTAAAAGTATGTTTGTAGGACTGTAATAATGTCAATGTCCTGGTATGATATTATACAGTATTTTTGCAAAATATTACCACTGGTGGAAATGGCAAAGTGTATAAGGGATGTCTCAGTTATTTCTTACAACTGCATGTAAATATAAAATTATCTCAACAAAAAATACCTCTTAAACCAATCAATTTGGTATACAAAAGCAATTATTTACAGACATTTTATAGACATAGCAATCATTTATAGACATAAAAAGCAGTTGGTTCCTAAGATCAGCCCACAGTATTTTTATTTTTTAATCTATAGCCCTCTTAGTACTAAATACCAACGTAAATAGTTCAGGCCTTCATTGTATTTAGTATAAATTACAGTAGCAGTTTCCTCTCTGGTCACCCTATTAAAATCTCCCAACTCATCCTTCATTTAATGACAAATCTGGTTATATTATCTTTTAGCTTAAAATCCTCCAATGGTTTCCCAGGGACAGAGACCAACCCTTCCCATGGTATGCAAAGCTTCTCACGATGAGACTCCTGCCTACCTTCCCAACCTTTAATGCCTACCACTGGCCCCAGGATATGCAGCCCTCTCTCATTTCCAAGCCTACATAGCTGTTCCCACTGCCTGGAATGTCCTGCCCTTTCCCACTATACCCCTGGCAAATGTCTGTTTGCTCTTTACCTTTCATAACACTTCTCATCTCTTCTTAAAGCTCTTCCCACCCACTACTACAGCAGGGCCTTCCTTCCCTCTCCTCATGCTCCTTGTTCATGGTTCAGCAATGTGCAAGGCAACTCATGTCTCAGTACTTTCAAGACTCAAAAGCGTGCTGCCAGCCTCAGCTCCCTTTGTATCCTCAACATCATTCACAGTACCTAACATTTGGAAAGCACTCAAATGTTTACTGAAATAATGACACTGATAACTTTTAATGAACTTCTGTGATTCCAACAGCATAGAACAGTAAGTGGTGGTAAGCTATTTCTATGACAGAAATCAGTTGGAAGAAAGAAGAAATATTGATTCTTATTTTATAAAAGTAGTCCAGAAGTTTAGCATATAAAGCAAACCATTACTAAAAAGGCTTGGCTGGGAGGCTATCATGTATAAAATGTATAAAAAGAAACCATAAAGAAAATAAATTATATTATTGTCTTTATCTACCCAGTGAAGAACTTATTCTCAACTCTAAGTAATAGCAAACTACAAAGGGAAAAAAAGAAAGCCAAAGAAATAGTAGTCACCTTATTTTCTGACACTGTACCCATCAGATATTGTTGTATGCACATCATTATATACGTAACTGCAGTTATGGAAAAGACTAGATAGATTTAGATGTGCTGATATAAAATTATCCATAAGTAATTAATAAGTGGAAAAAACAAGCACGGAACAGTCTGCTTTCATTTGCAAAAAAGATGGGGGGTTGGGGATGGGAGGATATACACATTTGAGCTTTAATACTCAAAAAATATCTGCAATAGCAGTACTGAGCCCCTGGAGATAGTAAGGCAGCCCTGAGACCAGAGGGAGAGTTCACCAAATACTACTTTTTCAGTCTGAATTTTACTATGGACATGTGATATGTTTTCATTTTTAAAACTAGTTAAAAAAAGAAACAAAAACCTAGTTAAGGATTCTTGAAACACTTGACTTTTGGCAAACTCCCTATTCAGAGCGCACCCACAGTACCAAGACATCCAGGTCCCACAGATGGGCATATGGAGGTGCTCAAGTCCACAGTCAGCACTGACAGAGGCCAGGAGAGTGAGCCATCTCGGACACCCGGACCACTCAAGACTTAAATGACCAGCACTGCCTCCATCTGGCGGCAACCGTGAGAGAGGCCCTGTTAGGACTGCCTAGTGAAGCCCAGCCAATCCACAGGACCATGAGAGAAAATAAACTATTTTAAACCAAGAGAAGAATAAAATACAAGTTAAGAATTTCTGTCTTAAAATGGCAGCTTGATCACATGACTTTACTTCTATTCCACCCTGGTAGCCCACTAAAATAACATTAAAAGAAACTAAGGTGGAAACCCACAGAGCAGAGACCTGCAGAAATGTCAAGGCAAAAAGAAGAGATGTGGCTGCGAGATTTGGAAGCTAGGGAACAAACTGAATAACTTTCAGCAGAGCTGAGAAGTTGGAGACAACTAGTAGTATTTTCTAGAGAAAACTGAACAGAAAAGGTTCAGTAAAAGGCAAGGGCCTGGGTTTCTAAATGAGAGTGTTAAGTAAAAGTCTACTAAAGTAAGTGGGATCCCAGCCAAAGCAGTCAACTGTGAGGACAGAATAAAGATAGCTTTAGAAATGTATGAACATAAAACATTTACCTTCTAAGCACATTTCATAGGAATTTTTGGAGGCCAGGCTTCAGCAAAATGAGGGTGTTAACCCAGAAACTGGAAGACAAAGGATGGAAGAAATGCAGAAGCCAAATAAGGAAGATAGCTATGCAAGGAGCCGGTCCAGAAACAAGACCTCAGAGTTCTCTATGGCAGAGGTCTCAAGGAAAAAAAGGGAATTAGTACACTAATATGTGTGAACATTTGAAAGCACTACCAAAAGACATGGCACAGACACAAAGGAAATATAAAAAATTCCTACACAAAAATTCACAGATGTGGAAAAGAGAAGGTAAAGCAGTTATTAAGTTCAGGAGAAACAAAAAGTTGTAAAAGAATGGAAATGTGCTCACAAGATAGTTTGTTCTACAGGAGGTGATATTTTAGGAACCTGTTTAGTAATGTAAACAATGATGATAAAAAAATGAGTGTAAAGAAGAGAGAGGTTTTAACAGGAAGGCAAAAGATAATGCCTAAAATAAATGAAGAAATAGACATATTACTTAGAAAAATAGAAAAAATCTGTAAGTGGTGGGGTGCAGAGTTGTTTGTAAGTTTTTTGAAATGATCTGATTTTATAAATAATGGACATATATTAATGAAATAAATTATTAATGTTTTAATGAAGCATACTTTGTTATTAAGTATAAGAATACTCATATGAAGTGAAAAATAAAATTGTTGGGTTCAATAGCAGAAACCACTCTAAACACTTTTCTTGCTAATATTATTTTTAAACTCAAAATGCCAGAAAAGTCTTGCCAGTCTAAATATAAACTGAGAAGATACTGTATTAGTAAAGAATCCATCCCAGAATCTACCTTACATTTAACCAAATAAATCAAATGTCTTGGTTTGATAAGTCAAAGAAACTACTCAAAGTTTCTACCAAGAAAAAAATGTCACAAATGTACTTTGACATAGTTTCACTGCAAAATTTTAGCTGTTACAGTCATCATTAATCTGTCTATAATGACAATCCTTCTAAATTGAGAATTTAAAATGAAATGACTACCATAAAATGAAGAACTTCTTTTGCTCTTGGAAGAACAGAAACACTTTTCAACATCTACTTCCAAGAACACACTTTCTTTAGCTATATCAGCAATAATTTTAATAAAATGAATACTCAAAAATCTGTACTGAACAAAAACTTGACTGTAAAGAAGAAAACTCTAGAAAATGTAGATCCCCTGCCCCTAAAGTGATTCTCTGAAAATTACTATTACCATTCCAAATTGTGTCACTCTCTGGCTTTCTAGAATCAGAAACAAAAGAGACCAGGATTTGAAGAGGCCTTAATTAGAGAAGGACCAAGAAGAACATCTTAATTACTGAATAAAATCACATTTTTTAAGGACCGACATACTCCTCCATACACTCTGTATATTTTTTAGTTTAATGAGAAATAGATTCACCCATATTGTATTGTTTCCAAATTATACTAATGGGAGAAGAATTTATTGAGGAACTCCAAAGAGCTAAAACAATAACTGTTAAAAGCTAAACTGAAAATTCACAAATAATTTCATTTCCTCTTTTAAAAGTGAAAAATGAGAGTAACAAATATCTAAATACAAACAATAACATCTAAATACTCTTTAGGTGCTTTACAAAGAAACTGAGGTACAGATAAATTCATTAAATTTCTCAGTGTTTATTCAGCTAGTAAGTAGTAGAGCCAGGATTCATATTGGAAAAAAAAATTAACTAAAAATTACATATCTAAATAAATTTCTTAAAATTTTTTTGATTGGTAAACTTTTATGGAAGAGAAATGTGTTAATTCTAACTTTATCCTAAGTATCTGACTCCTAATCTAAAATAATAAAACATGTGACATAGCACACTATAAATAATATATGTATATTTTATATGTACATATGAATATTATGAATATATAATAGCCCATGTCAGGGAAACCAAGTACCCTGATTAGTTCTATATGAAAACTCTATGTCCTAGGGACAAATAAAACAATATGTATGTGGAAGTCTCCTTATAAATTATACTTGGTTAATAATCTATATATTTAAAGTTTCTTTACTATAATTTGCAAAGAAATTTTCAAATATATTGAGTGACTATTAAGCAAGCACCTTTTTTTTAACCACTACTAGGGAGTAATTGCTTTTTAGGACTATAATGAAAAAAATAGCTTTATATGTGGGACAATTAAAAAGAAGCTGGATTAAAATGTAACAAAGGACATTCTTAAGGATGAATTTAAATAACATAAAAATAAAGACATAAAATATATTACTACATACCTATACAGAATATCTTCCTTAACTTACCTGCCAGATAGAGGGCAAATGATATAAATCTATGGTAGCGAATCAGGAATTGAAGTTGCTCTTCTCTTTGAACAAATGTTGCAAAATAATCAGCTACAGTCTCTCCATAGAAAAAGTAGTTTACACATAGTAGAAAGTACCTATAATTGCAAAACAATTAGCTTTTCTATATTTGAAGATTTTTTACCCCTCAAACTCAACAAAACCATTCTCCACAATTTGATGATGACATAAAAACCAAAACTAAATTCAGAAGACCAGTTCAGGACATATTCCACCAAAATGCCTTTTTCCTGTTTCAAATTTTATTTCAAATTTATCAGTCAACAAAACCTTACTGAACATAGCTCACACCTCTATTTAGTTCAAAATCTAACGCCAGAGACAGATAATCAAGAAACAATGCAGAAAAATATCTCCTACACACACACACACACACATGGTATCAAGCATATAAACCAAATTCCCACCTGCCCTAAGTAAGATCAACAGGGAAAAGAAAAGTAATTCAGCCTCTAACCTCCCTCCCCAGTGCCCAGCATGTATTGGCATCTTTCTCCCTCTCCTCAATGCTCCAGATGGACTCCAGTTGAGCGGTGATTCTTCAAGGGTAGCAGGGGGGCCTGGTAGCTACTAGCAGGTAAAAATCTCTACAAGAAATTACTTAAAACTATATAAATTACCTGTCCTCCCCTACCCCAACTCTGGTATATCCTGTCCCCAAGGGAGAGGTTGAACACACAAGATTTTGCCGATGGGAGCTTTCATGAGCCAGAAAGAAAGGCTGAGAAACATTGCCTTAGAGTTCTCCATGCCTCCTCCTTTGAAGGGCAAAGTCCTAAGTAGCTAGGAGAGCAGAAGCAGAGGGAAGGGGTGGTTTCCCTCTGGTCCTCATGGATGGAATAATGGACCCACTATTCCCAAATAAAGAGCAACTACCATATTCCCACTTCTATCAGCTGCATTACCATTTTCTAGTCTCCTACAATGGAAACTGTCTTTGACTCCTCTACAAGGCTACCAGGGCCTACTCTAGCCACCAACCCAACGTTTTGCCCACTATTCCCTAATAGATGCCTTCTGCTCAGGAGACCAGGAAGGTCTTGCCATCTGTGGCTTTGTCTTCTCAGGCCCACATCCAGACCTGATGGGTGCTGCTTTTCCAACCCAGAACACTCTTCTCTATCCAATGTTTGTCTCTATTCCAAATGATAGTTTCTTTCTTATCCTCTCCATGAAGCCTTCTGTAATCACTGGAGCCCATCCTGACCTTTTTCTTCTACACTTAGAATCAATCCTACATAGTTTAGTATTTAATTATTCTCCAACTACTTCATCTACCTAACATTCCCTGTATACTTTGCCACATGTGAAGAAAGGTGCTAGAAAGAAAATCAGCTATTACCAAAATCAAGAAACTATTTTTTGACTATTCTAAATCCCTATGGTGATATACTTGTTTTAATGGGACAATGGCTCCTGTGGCTGATACTAATCAAACAACTATATTCAAAGGCACAGCAGTTAGGTTAATGACGAACTATCATACTACTCTGTTTCCTGGTCAAGGTCTTGATAACTAAGAATTATGCCTGAACAAGCTTAAAAAAGATACAAAACCTTAATATTAACATCATTTGGTGATTTTCTTTTTTACTAATTTTACATGCATTTGTACATATTCCATATTTCATGGGCTGGTAAGTGCTGGTGCTGTTTACAAGGGTACCTTATACACTTCCTCCCCTTTCACAAGCTGCCTTCCACACTTACCCCCTCTTCCTTTTCCCTCTGACTACTCTCCATGTTGCATGTCATGGGGGCTCGGGGCCCAGAGAGGATATTAAACCAGGAGCAGCAAAAGTGGGGGCCATCCCTCTTCCCATTGCTCTGCCCCCCCAACCCACATAGTGGCTACAGGGGCGGGTGGGCCAGCTTGCAGGGGTGGAGAAGGGTGCGTGTGATGGAGCCAGACATTCAACTTGGGCTTTCCCCTCCTAAATATATAAACCACTGATCACAACAACAACACAACAAACCACAACTTTTATCTCATCTTTCAGTCTTTGTGGAGATAATCTAATTGCGTGTGTGGTCTCATGTCAACTGAGGACAAATAAGGCAAAAGATTACACATCTTTGTAACATTTTATAAAACATAACATTTAGCTAAAATTACAATTACAAAGGATACAAAAATGTGTCCAATATAATGTTGAGGGTTTTTTTTAAAGCATACAAGAATGGCGTATATATTCAGTATAAATCAGATAGCTCTACAATGAGTAAAACATGAGCTTTGAAAATAATTGTGTAGAAATGGGAGAGTTAAAGGTGATTTTCTTCTTTTTAAAATTCAGTTGCAAAATCAATCAATATTTATTTATCTTTCTCCAAAATCAATCTATAAGGTCAACAGTATGGATACCGACAGGATGCTTCCTTTGCAAACTTTAGAAAAGAGTCAGATTTTCACAGTTCAGTTTTAAGTTACTTACCAGCTTAGTGTTCTAAACCATGGTAGATCATAAGAACGATAGACCCTATATCCTATAGTGATAATTTCATGGAAGCATTTCACTTGAATGCCTAGAACCTGAAACCAAAAGAAAATGTTAACAATACATTTGTGCTTAGTCACTGAATACATAGCTTGTTGTCATATATATTTTAAGAATCTTTAGCCTACCCATTTTTAATTATTCTAAAAGTTAGGAGCAGATATTCAATATTCAATGTCTCTCAAATTAAGTGATGTCCCAAAGGGATAAGCAAAACCAATGTTTTATTCAAAAAGATTTTCAGAGATCTTTCCTGGGGTAGGAGATGGCATTGTAGTTTAAATTTTGAAAAATATAGTCTGGTTTGTTACAGTTTACTATGCTTTATCCTTCATTACTACTTCATTTCTAGAGGTTGACCTCAAGATGGACAATCTTTCTGTCTATTTTGTTTCTTGAGTTACCCTATGAGAATGATCACATGTGAAAGCTTGCTTGTATATATTTTTTAACCATACATTCTGGTGTACTTGCCAAGAATAAAGATACTGTCAGGACAAATGGCTCAAACCTCTTTGCCAGTCACCCAGGGCTTTGGGTCTGGTCATTCCTCCACTTGTGCCAACTTTCACACTGCCAGCCATATCCATCCCTATCAACCCGAGTGACACTGCCTTAGCAAGTCACAAAGTGTTCCACATTTACAGCCACTTAGGCTGTTCAATTGCATCTATGCAGTTCTATTTGCAAAGCGTCATATAAACATGCCTACTGAATGGGTTTATGTTCATAAATCCTTTTCTGATGGTCTATGTAGTAGTCCTCTGAAATGCTGCACCCACCAATCTGGGCAAAGGTAATTCTTGAGAATCTATCAGTGCTTAGCTGAAGTCAATTCCAAGACTCAAAGAGCAAATGGCAAGTTGAACACTTATTACCATGAACTAAGAGATTTAAATAGTTGTAAATATAGCAGACTAACTTTTTTAGCCTCTAGAAAGTATACCCAAGGACTGGTTTTTGTACACCCCTGGAGCCAACAATGGATTTTTATATTTTTAAAGAGTTAAAAAAAAATCAAAGATTGGGGGGCAGAGCCAGTATGGCGGTGTGAGTAGAGCAGTGGAAATCTCCTCCCAAAAACACATAGAGCTATGAAAATATAACAAAGTAAAATCTTCCTAAAATAGAGACCACAGGACACAGGACAACATCCAGACCACATCCACACCTGCAAGAACCCAGCGCCATGCAAAGGGGGTAAGATACAAGCCCCGGCCCGGCGGGACCCGAGCACCCCTCCCCTAGGCTCCCGGTGGGTGGAAAGAAACCGGAGCGGTATTTTTTTTGGCGAGTGCTTTTTGGAAGCCTTAAAGGGACAGGGACCCCGTTGCTAGGGAGGCAGGGTGGCGGGACCGGTGAGTGGGTGCCTGGGACCGGCACCTGAGGACAAAGAATATCCCGCATTTTTCCCTGCGGGACCAGTGGGCGGGTGCCTGAGACCAGCGCCTGAGGACGGAGGAAATTGCATGTTTTTCCCCTTTGTTTTTTTTTTCTCTTTTTGGCGAGTGCTTGTTGGAAGCCCTAAAGGGACAGGGACCCTGGTGCTAGGGAGGCAGGGTGGCGGGACTGGTGAGCGGGTGCCTGGGACCAGCACCTGAGGACAAAGATTATCCCGCATTTTTCCCTGCAGGACCGGTGGGCGGGTGCCTGAGACCGGTACCTGAGGACGGAGGAAATTGCGCATTTTTCCCCTTTTTTTTTCTCTTTTTGGTGAGTGCTTTTTGGAAGCCTTAAAGGGACAGGGACCCCGGTGCTAGGGAGGCAGGGCGGCGGGACTGGTGAGCGGGTGCCTGGGACCAGTGCCTGAGGACAAAGAATATCGCGCGTTTTTCCCTGCGGGACCGGTGGGCGGGTGCTTTTTGGAAGCGTTGAAGGGACAGGGACCCTGGTGCTAGGGAGGCAGGACAGCAGGACCACTGAGCGGGTGCCTGGGACCAGCGCATGAGGACAAAAAAAAAAAAAACTCGCGTGCTTTTTCCTTTTTTTTTTTTTTTTCCTCTTCCCTCTCTCATTGTTGCTGTTGTTGTTTTGTTTGGAGAGTGCTTTTTGGAAGTCTTAAAGGGGCAGGACAGGTCACTTAGACCAGAGGCAGGGAATCTGGGGATCTCTGGGCACTCTAACCCCCTGGGCCGCAGGGAGCACAGAGGCCCCTTACGGAGATAAATAGCCTCCCGGCCGCTCCCCCTCCAACGGGGCTCCACCATTTTGGAGGAGCAGCCCCAGCCAAGCCACGCCCACAGCAACGGCGGAGATAAACCCCATAGCAACCCGGCAGGAAGCAGAAGCCCTGTCTGCACACAGCTGCCCAGCACAAGCCACTAGAGGTCCCTATTCTCCCAAGAGAGGAAGGCCACAAACCAACAAGAAGGGAAGCTTTTCCAGCAGTCACTTGTACCAGCTCTGCAAACTATCTCTATCACCATAAAAAGGCAAAACTACAGGCAGACAAAGATCACAGAGACAACACCTGAGAAGGAGACAGACCTAACCAGTCCTCCTGAAAAAGAATTCAAAATAAAAATCATGAACATGCTGACAGAGATGCAGAGAAAAATGCAAGAGCAATGGGATGAGATGCAGAGAAAAATGCAAGAGCAGTGGGATGAAGTCCGGAAGGAGATCACAGATGTCAGGAAGGAGATCACAGAAGTGAAACAATCCCTGGAAGGATTTATAAGCAGAATGGATAAGATGCAAGAGGCCATTGAAGGAATAGAAGCCAGAGAACAGGAACGTATAGAAGCTGACATAGAGAGAGACAAAAGGATCTACAGGAATGAAACAACACTAAGAGAACTATGTGACCAAGCCAAAAGGAATACTATTCGTATTATAGGGGTACCAGAAGAAGAAGAAAGAGGAAAAGGGATAGAAAGTCTCTTTGAAGAAATAATTGCTGAAAACTTCCCCAAACTGGGGGAGGAAATAATCAAACAGACCATGGAATTACACAGAACTCCCAAAAGAAAGGATCCAAGGAGGACAACACCAAGACACATAGTAATTAAAATGGCAAGGATCAAGGACAAGGAAAGAGTTTTAAAGGCAGCTAGAGAGAAAAAGGTCACCTATAAAGGAAAACTCATCAGGCTAACATCAGACTTCTCGACAGAAACCCTACAGGCCAGAAGAGAATGGGATGATATACTTAATGCAATGAAACAGAAGGGCCTTGAACCAAGGATACTGTATCCAGCACGACTATCATTTAAATATGATGGCGGGATTAAACAATTCCCAGACAAGCAAAAGCTGAGGGAATTTGCTACCCACAAGCCACCTCTGCAGGGCATCCTACAGGGACTGCTCTAAATGGGAAGACCCCTAAAAAGAGCACAGAACAAAACACACAACATATGAAGAATGGAGGAGGAGGAATAAGAAGGGAGAGAAGAAAAGAATCTCCAGATGGTGTATATAACAGCTCAATAAGCGAGCTAAGTTAAGCAGTAAGATACTAAAGAAGCTAACCTTGAACATTGGTAACCACGAACCTAAAGCCTGCAATGGCAATAAGTACATATCTCTCAATAGTCATGCTAAATGTAAATGGACTTAATGCACCAATCAAAAGACATAGAGTAATAGAATGGATAAAAAAGCAAGACCCATCTATATGCTGCTTACAAGAAACTCACCTTAAACCCAAAGATAAGCATAGACTAAAAGTCAAGGGATGGAAAAACATATTTCAGGCAAACAACAGTGAGAAGAAAGCAGGGGTTGCAGTATTAATATCAGACAAAATAGACTTCAAAACAAAGAAAGTAACAAGAGATAAAGATGGATACTACATAATGATAAAGGGCTCAGTCCAACAAGAGGATACAACCATTCTAAACATATATGCACTCAATGCAGGAGCACCAGCATATGTGAAGCAAATACTAACAGAACTAAAGAGGGAAATAGACTGCAATGCATTCATTGTAGGAGACTTCAACACACCACTCACCCCAAAGGATAGATCCACTGGGCAGAAAATAAGTAAGGACACACAGGCACTGAACAACACACTAGAACAGATGGACCTAATAGACATCTATAGAACTCTACATCCAAAAGCAACAGGATATACATTCTTCTCAAGTGCACATGGAACATTCTCCAGAATAGACCACATACTAGCTCACAAAAAGAGCCTCAGTAAATTCCAAAATATTGAAATTCTACCAACCAATTTTTCAGACCACAAAGGTATAAAAGTAGAAATAAATTCTACAAAGAAAACAAAAAGGCTCACAAACACATGGAGGCTTAACAACATGCTACTAAATAATCAATGGATCAATGAACAAATCAAAATAGAGATCAAGGAATATATAGAAACAAATGACAACAACAACACTAAGCCCCAACTTCTGTGGGACGCAGTGAAAGCAGTCGTAAGAGGAAAGTATATAGCAATCCAGGCACACTTGAAGAAGGAAGAACAATCCCAAATGAATAGTCTAACATCACAATTATCAAAACTGGAAAAAGAAGAACAAATGAGGCCTAAAGTCAGCAGAAGAGGGACATAATAAAGATCAGAGAAGAAATAAACAAAATTGAGAAGAATAAAACAATAGCAAAAATCAACGAAACCAAGAGCTGGTTCTTCGAGAAAATAAACAAAATAGATAAGCCTCTAGCCCAACTTATTAAGAGAAAAAGAGAATCAACACAAATCAACATAATCAGAAATGAGAATGGAAAAATCACGACAGACTCCACAGAAATACAAAGAATTATTAAAGACTACTATGAAAACCTATATGCCAACAAGCTGGAAAACCTAGAGGAAATGGACAACTTCCTAGAAAAATACAACCTCCCAAGACTGACCAAGGAAGAAACACAAAAGATAAACAAACCAATTACGAGCAAAGAAATTGAAACGGTAATCAAAAAACTACCCAAGAACAAAACCCCGGGGCCAGACGGATTTACCTCGGAATTTTATCAGACTCACAGAGAAGACATAATACCCATTCTCCTTAAAGTGTTCCAAAAAATAGAAGAAGAGGGAATACTCCCAAACTCATTCTATGAAGCCAACATCACCCTAATACCAAAACCAGGCAAAGACCCCACCAAAAAAGAAAATTACAGACCAATATCCCTGATGAATGTAGATGCAAAAATACTCAATAAAATATTAGCAAACAGAATTCAACAGTATATCAAAAGGATCATACACCATGACCAAGTGGGGTTCATCCCAGGGATGCAAGGATGGTACAACATTCGAAAATCCATCAACATCATCCACCACATCAACAAAAAGAAAGACAAAAACCACATGATCATCTCCATAGATGCTGAAAAAGCATTTGACAAAATTCAACATCCATTCATGATGAAAACTCTCAGCAAAATGGGAATAGAGGGCAAGTACCTCAAAATAATAAAGACCATATATGATAAACCCACAGCCAGCATTATACTGAACAGCGAGAAGCTGCAAGCATTTCCTCTGAGATCAGGAACCAGACAGGGATGCGCACTCTCCCCACTGTTATTTAACATAGTACTGGAGGTCCTAGCCACGGCAATCAGACAAAACAAAGAAATACAAGGAATCCAGATTGGCAAAGAAGAAGTTAAACTGTCACTATTTGCAGATGATATGATACTGTACATAAAAAAACCCTAAAGACTCCACTCCAAAACTACTAGAACTGATATCGGAATACAGCAAAGTTGCAGGATACAAAATTAACACACAGAAATCTGTAGCTTTCCTGTACACTAACAATGAATCAATAGAAAGAGAAATCAGGAAAACAATTCCATTCACCATTGCATCAAAAAGAATAAAATACCTAGGAATAAACCTAACCAAAGAAGCGAATGACCTATACCCTGAAAACTACAAGTCACTCTTAAGAGAAATTAAAGGGGACACTAATAAATGGAAACTCATCCCATGCTCATGGCTAGGAAGAATTAATATCATCAAAATGGCCATCCTGCCCAAAGCAATATACAGATTTGATGCAATCCCTCTCAAATTACCAGCAACATTCTTCAATGAATTGGAACAAATAATTCAAAAATTCATATGGGAACACCAAAGACCCCGAATAGCCAAAGCAATCCTGAAAAAGAAGAATAAAGTAGGGGGGATCTCACTCCCCAACTTCAAGCTCTACTACAAAGCCATAGTAATCAAGACAATTTGGTACTGGTACAAGAACAGAGCCACAGACCAGTGGAACAGATTAGAGACTCCAGACATTAACCCAAACAAATATGGTCAATTAATATTTGATAAAGGAGCCATGGACATACAATGGCAAAATGACAGTCTCTTCAACAGATGGTGCTGGCAAAACTGGACAGCTACATGTAGGAGAATGAAACTGGACCATTGTCTAACCCCATATACAAAGGTAAACTCAAAATGGATCAAAGACCTGAATGTAAGTCATGAAACCATTAAACTCTTGGAAAAAACATAGGCAAAAACCTCTTAGACATAAACATAAGTGACCTCTTCTTGAACATATCTCCCCGGGCAAGGAAAACAACAGCAAAAATGAGCAAGTGGGACTACATTAAGCTGAAAAGCTTCTGTACAGCGAAAGACACCATCAATAGAACAAAAAGGAACCCTACAGTATGGGAGAATATATTTGAAAATGACAGATCCGATAAAGGCTTGACGTCCAGAATATATAAAGAGCTCACATGCCTCAACAAACAAAAAACAAATAACTCAATTAAAAAATGGGCAGAGGAACTGAACAGACAGTTCTCTAAAAAAGAAATACAGATGGCCAAGAGACACATGAAAAGATGCTCCACATCGCTAATTATCAGAGAAATGCAAATTAAAACTACCATGAGGTATCACCTCACACCAGTAAGGATGGCTGCCATCCAAAAGACAAACAACAACAAATGTTGGAGAGGCTGTGGAGAAAGGGGAACCCTCCTACACTGCTGGTGGGAATGTAAATTAGTTCAACCATTGTGGAAAGCAGTATGGAGGTTCATCAAAATGCTCAAAACAGACCTACCATTTGACCCAGGAATTCCACTCCTAGGAATTTACCCTAAGAACGCAGCAATCAAGTTTGAGAAAGACAGATGCACCCCTATGTTTATCGCAGCACTATTTACAATAGCCAAGAATTGGAAGCAACCTAAATGTCCATCGGTAGATGAATGGATAAAGAAGATGTGGTATATATACACAATGGAATACTACTCAGCCATAAGAAGTGGAAAAATCCAACCATTTGCAGCAACATGGATGGAGCTGGAGAGTATTATGCTCAGTGAAATAAGCCAAGCGGAGAAAGAGAAATACCAAATGATTTCACTCATCTGAGAATTATAGGAACAAAGGAAAAACTGAAGGAACAAAACAGCAGCGGAATTACAGAACCCAAAAATGGACTAACAGGTACCAAAGGGAAAGGAACTGGGGAGGATGGGTGGGCAGGGAGGGATAAGGGGGGGGGAAGAAAGGGGGTATTAAGATTAGCATGCATGGGGGGGGAGGGAGAAAGGGGAGGGAGGCTGTACAACACAGAGAGGACAAGTAGTGATTCTACAACATTTTGCTATGCTGATTGACAGTGACTGTAATGTGGTTTTTAGGGGGGATTTGGTATAGGGGAGAGCATAGTAAACATAGTATTCTTCATGTAAGTGTAGATTAAAGATTAAAAAAAAGAAAAAAAAGGAAGAAAGAAAAGGGGGATTACTTCTTGATAGGATAAGACTATTGGTAAATCAAAGATCAACGCATGCTTTAAATATCCTTAATGTTGATCACTTAAAGGGTGTCAGATGATCAGCTATGGAGGTACTCTTTTCTGATAATATTCCTTTCTCTTAATAAAAAAAAAAAAAGCAGTTACTGTGTGCTGACCTCCAATGAGTTCTGTACAGTGGTATAGAGGGCATGTCAAAGTATGGGCAAAGGGTCTGTTTGTTTCTATGCAGAAGATCAAGGCCTAGCTTGGATACCCAGAAAATAAACTAAGATACAATATGAGGAGGAGCTTCCGGCATCAGCACTCTCTGGAGGACTTGTGCCGGGGGATGATCATCAAAAAGCCTCCACAGGGATCCGGACGATGCTGCGGTTGTGGCTGCATCCAGCCTACTGTCTCCTGGACTTGCCATAGGAATGAAGAGGGAGATGTCTAGGCTGGCATGTGCATATAGTGAGACAACGAATTTGACCGGATCTGTACTGTTGGAACTCAACCAGGAGTTGGGAGGGGTGCAAGCTGTAGCACTCCAAAATCTCATGACTATAGACTATCTACGGTTAAAAGAACATATGGGATGTGAACAGATCCCAGAAATGGGCTGCTTTAAATTGTCTGATTTTTCTCAGACTGTTCAAGTACAATTGGACAATATCCATCATATCATACATAAATTTTCACAAATGCCTAGGGTGCCTAAATGGTTTTCTTGGCTTCAGTGGAGATGGATGGTAATTATAGATTTGCTTTGTTTATGTCACTGTATTCCTATTATGTTAATATGTGTGTGCAAATTAGTTAGTAGTTTAAAACCTACAGATACTTAAGGTACTCTACAAGAAGATATGTCAAAGAAATAATCAATCCTCCCATGTTTCCTTCCATATGCTACATCTATAGCTTTTCTTCTTCCTTCCTAATTACAACCCTTAAATAGAATTCGTGCCTCATATCGAATTTACCGAGTATCATAATTCCTCCAGGTGGTAAAGATACCTCGAGACAAGTGCTGGGCATAGAAGCCACAGGGCATAAATCTGCAAAGAAGTAAAAAGCTAACCTTTTCAAACAATATGGCTTCTCTCTCACTTACCAACTTTACATTTCCCTGTATGGCCCCGGAAGATGACTGGTTAGCCAGAGACGGGTAAGATTCCTCAAGGGAGGAACAACCTAAGACAGGCACAGTCGCAGGGGGGCCATCAGGTGAGAATTTGGGGATCAACAGAGGTGAGGCTCAGAACCTCACCCCCCCTGCTTTGAGAGAAATCTTCTGCATCCGTGGATGTCTTGCTGCCCTTGTCTAGCCTGGATTAATACTTAGTCCATAGTCCATAGGCACACACCTGATTATCTGATCATCTACATTTGCCCTCTTACAGCACTAAACTATGTTTTCTACCTTTATCTTGCATCTACCTACCACTTCAGCATTTTATTAAAAATAAAAATAATAATAATAATAGAGGGAGAAATGTGGGATCAACAAATAAATCAAGTACAAAAATCAAACGAATATTCATATTTGACCTGATTGTTTATAGGTCATAATGCGTGATCAAAACCGAAAGTTTCTGTGATGACGGCCCTTGTACTGTTCACCATGTAAGAATTTATTCACTATGTAAGAATTCGTTCACCATGTAACAACTTGTTCGTTATGCTTCAGAAGATTGGAGACTGACGAGAATTAGGCTTGAGATGGATTAATGATTGTACATTGAGCATTGACCCCCCTATACTGAATTTTATTGTTGTTAACAACCATTTGATCAATAAATATGAGAGATGCCCTCTCAAAAAAAAAAAAATCAAAGATTATGTGACAAGACTGCTGGTGGGAATGTAAATTAGTTCAACCATTGTGAAAAGCAGTATGGAGGTTCCTCAAAATGCTCAAAATAGACTTACCATTTGACCCAGGATTTCCACTCCTGGGAATTTACCCTAAGAATGCAGCACTCCAGTTTGAAAAAGACAGATGCACCCCTATGTTTATCGCAGCACTATTTACAATAGCCAAGAATTGGAAGCAACCTAAGTGTCCATCAGTAGATGAATGGATAAAGAAGATGTGGTACATATACACAATGGAACATTATTCAGCCATAAGAAGAAAACAAATCCTACCATTAGCAACAACATGGATGGAGCTAGAGGGTATTATGCTCAGTGAAATAAGCCAAGCGGAGAAAGAGAAATACCAAATGATTTCACTCATCTTTGGAGTATAAGAACAAAGGAAAAACTGAAGGAACAAAACAGCAGCAGAATCACAGAACCCAAGAATGGACTAACAGGTACCAAAGGGAAATGGACTGGGGAGGATGGGTGGGTAGGGAGGGATAAGTGGGGGGAAGAAGAAAGGGGGTATTATGATTAGCATGCATAATGGGGTGGGTGGGAAAAAGGGGAGGGCTGTGCAACACAGAGAAGACAAGTAGTGATTCCACAACATTTTGCTATGCTAATGGACAGTGACTGTAATGGGGTTTGTGGGGGGGGACTCGGTATAGGGGAAAGCCTAGTAAACATAATATTCTTCATGTAATTGTAGATTAATGATAACAAAAAAAAAAAAGAGAGAGAAAGAAAAGGGGGATTACTCCCTGATAGGAAAAACTAACTGCAAATCAATGATTAATGCATGCTTTACATATCCTTAATTTTGATCTTTCAAAGGGTGTCAGATAATCAGCTATAGAAGTACATTTTTCTGAAAATATTCCTTTCTCTTAAAATAAAAATAAAAATAATAAAAGCAGTTCCTGTCTGGTGATCTCCAATAGGTTCTTCACAATGGTATAAAGGTCATATCAAAGTGTGGGCAAAGGGTTTGTTTGTGTTTATGCAGAGGATCAAAGCCTAATTTGGCTACACAGAAAACAAATTAAGATACGATATGAAGAAGAACTTCCAACATCAACATCCTCTGGAAGAGTCATTCCAGAAGATGAACATCAAAAAACTTCAACAAAGATCCTGGCGCTGCTGCAGTTGTAGCTGCAGTCATCCCACCAGTTCCTGAACTTGCCATTGGAATGAAGAAGGAGATATCTAAGCTGGCCTGTGCATACAGTAAAACAACAAATTTGATTGGATCTATACTGTCGGAACTCAACCAAGAATTAGGAAAAGTGCAAGTTGCAGTGCTCCAAAATCATGCAACTATAGACTATCTACTGTTAAAAGAACACATGGGATGTGAACAGTTCCCAGGAATGTGTTGTTTTAATTTGTCTGATTTTTCCCAAACTATTCAAATTCAGTTAGACAATATCCATCATATCATCGATAAGTTTTCACAAATGCCTAGGGTACCTAATTGGTTTTCTTGGTTTCACTGGAGATGGCTGGTAATTGTAGGTCTGCTTTTGTTATGTAGCTGTATTCCTATTATGTTAATGTATGTGCGCAATTTAATTAGTAGTTTAAAACCTATACATGCTTATGTTACTCTACAAGAAGATATGTCAAAGAAATAATCAATCTTCCCATGTTTTCTTTCTTCTGCTACTTCTATAGCTTTTCTTCTTCCTTCCTAATTACAACCCTTTAGTAGAATTCGTGCCTCATATCGAATTTACCGTGTATCACAGTTCTTCCAAGTGGTAAAGATACCTCGAGATAAGTGCTGGGCATAGAAGCCACAGGGCATAAATCTGCAAAGAAGTAAAAAGCTAACCTTTTCAAAGAATATTTCTTCTCTCTCACTTACCAACTTTACATTTCCCTGTATGGCCCCAGAACATGACTGGTTAGCCAGAGACGGGTAAGATTCCTCAAGGGAGGAACAACCTAAGACAGGCACCATCGCAGGGAGGCCACCAGATGAGAAATTGGGGATCAATAGAGGTGAGGCTTAGAACCTCACCCCCCCTGTTTTGAGAGAAATCTTCTGCATCCGTGGATGTTTTATTGCCCTTGTCTAGCTTGGATTAACACTTAGTCTACAGGCACACACCTGATCATCTAAATTTGCTCTCTTACAGCACTAAACTATGTTTTCTACCTTTATCTTGCATCTACCTACCACTTCAGCATTTTATTAAAAATAATAATAATAATAATAATAATAATAAGGGAGAAATGTGGGATTCACATATAAATCAAGTATAAAAATCAAACAAATATTCATATTTGACCTGTTTATAGTTCATAATATGTGATCAAAACTGAAAGTTTCTGTGATGACTGCCCTTGTACTGTTCACCATGTAAGAACTTATTCACTATGCAAGAACTTGTTCACCATGTAAGAACTTGTTCGTTATGCTTCAGAAGATTGGAGAATGACGAGAATTAGGCTTGGGGTGGATTGATGATTGTACATTGAGCATTGAGTCCCCTATACAGAATTTTATTGTTGTTAACAACCATTTGATCAATAAATATGAGAGATGCCCTCTCAAATAAATAAATAAATAAATAAATAACAAGGGTGGGCCTTCTTGGAGGTAAGAGCTATAGAACATGAGGCTTTGGTATTGTCTGTGGCATCTGTGCTATCTCATGCGGAGGAAGCCGAACTGCAGTAAAAAACAACAGAGAGAGGAGAGAGCAAGAGAGAGAGCCCTGGTGGCATTCCAGGCCCTTCCTGTCCTGACTGTCATTTGGTTATTGAACTCTTCTTTTGATTTGTTTTTGTATCCCTAAATAAAACACGCACACACAGTGTGTCTTTTTGCCTAAAAAAAAAAAAAAAAAAAAAAGATTATGTGACAAGAGACTTATGTGGCTCCTTAAAGCCTAAAATATTACTATCTTGTCCTTTAAAGAAAAAGCTTACTAAACTCTGCCCAAGGATACCCTTTGGAATTTCTTTTTAATGCTCCACAACTTAGCTTTCCCAAACCTACTGCTCAGGATAGTCTTAAGCTATTTTTCCCCACTACTCCTATTACATGTCCAATCATATACTTTAAAAATGTAACTGTGTGCCCTCAGCCCCATGATAAGAAAATATTATGCCAAACTACTATAAATAGTTCTTTAAGAAAAAGCCATGAATGTGTTATAATATAAAAACAAGAAATGTAAATATTGTCCTTCAAATAACCTATGTATATAATACCATTTTTTAAATACAACTAATCACAGAATGGAGACAATGCTGGTGTTAAGATAAAAAGGCAAAGCAATGCTATTTATGGAAATGAGGGCTTTTAAAATAACAAACACACTGATGCCATTTGTTTGCTGGATGAACACTTTGGCCCAAGAACAACCGGTAACAATATATATGGTATTTTACTGAGAGTAAGGAAAACAAGTACTTTTAGTAGCATACACATATATATTTATATAATTGTCAATCACAGCTTGTAAGTAATATTAATATGAAAATTCTGGGAAAATAAAAGACTGGAAATTCAAAATTCCAGGGCTGGGTAATCACAGAGAAACTGATGCTCTACGACGTTGACATGGGTACCAGTGCATATTGGTAGGACTTACTTGGTCTCGTTAATGTGCTAAGGGCCTTAAAAGCCGCTACCACCATGTAAATGCCTACTTTTCTAGAGAAGAGTCAGAGAAACAACACAGGCATCTGTTCTCAGAGAGGCAGAGTCCATTAGGAAGGATACACACCACTACACCACCACATGGAAACAGCCATATGGATGTAAGCACAGGCAGAAAGAAGAACCTGGGCAGGAGTGGACTGGGCCACAGGTAGGGCAAAGGTGGAGGATATACACCTGGGAAATATACACTCACGCACATGGGAGAAGATGAGACATGTTAAGGGAATTACAAACAGTTCAGCGTTGCTGGAATACAGAGGTGGAGTTAGAAGTAGAGAGACAAGCAAGGTCACAGAATCCCAGGAGATAGCACAAAGGAGTCTGTGCTGGTCCCGGAAGGATATGGTCAGCTATGAGTGTCTGGGGATGACAGAGTGGGAAGAACTGACTGGAGTGGTAACATGAGTAGAGACAGGAAGGCACACAAGACAGCAGGACCCAGATGAGTGTGGATGACCGCCCAGCTGGAACTGTGGCAGAGCGATGGAGTACATAGGGTAAGAGACCTTGAGGAGGTAGAATGACTGGATTGGTGGCTGTGGAAACTGGGAAGTTAAGGGAGTGAGGGGAACACGGAATAAAACCAGTGAAGTCTTGGGAAAGTGGACAGATGTGTGCCGAATTGCTAGGATGGAATCAAAGTTCAGATTTGGTATGCTGAGTTTGAACTATGGTACCTGTGGCTACCAAATAAAGTACCTATTCTATTTTCACTTTGGAAATCTATTCAAAGAAACTAATCCTGCACGTGAATAAAAGCTTTACATTCTAATATGTCCAGAATAGTGTTATGCACAATGAAAACAGAACATAACCTGAATGTCTAAAAATACCACAGTGGTTCAAATAACTTTTGATGCATGCCATTTCCACTGAGTAGATGAATGTATTAGAGCTGATGGTTGCAGAGACTGTGGACAACACAAAACATTCAGTACGATATTTAGTTTAAAAATAGCAGAACACAAAATTCTAGTCACATTATGATTACAGCTTATGTTTGTAAGACATAAAAGAAAAAAGGATGAAAAGAAGTACATCAAATTGAGGAATTAACTGGGTTTTGGTGGTTGATAATAGGGTTAGGGGTGATTTTTTAAAATTATGTATTTTCCAAAGTAATTTTAATGTACTTTTATAACTCTCACAATGGGAAAAAAACAAACACACTATTTAAAAGTAAATTATAAAATATGAATTAAAACTTAATCATTATAAGCTTTTTCAAGAAGGTTGGGGGGGGCACTCTTACAGTATATTTTCTATGTTCACAGCTGCCTTTACATCAAAATATGCTTTAGTCTATCACTCAGATTCCAAGCTGTAATGTAATAATTAAAGAACTATAATTAGAAAGTAGAAGGAAAAAAGCTTCTTTTTTAAGGACCATGAGTAAGAGTTCCATCTTAAATAGTTGCTATAATTTCCTAGAAGTTTCTCATAAAACTCTTATCGAATTAGTCATTTTTGAGTAATGATAACATAAGGCAAATGCAAGCTAAGTAACAATGTGTACTTACCAAAATATAAATGGCATAGTTGGGAATATGAGTGTAAATAAGACTTTAAATCACATAAAAGTAATATCAATGAAGTACCAACAGTATGTGTGTATATGTGTATACCGATCCACATTCCCTTAATAGAAATGTCATAAATATATGTATGTATGGACAAGAAAGGATTAAAGATGGGAGCATGAGAGGTGAAACAGACAGAGGCTTCCTCCTAAAACAGCATATAATATGAAAATATAATTAATACAACTAATCCTGAAAGAGCAAGAGGAAAGAGGGCTGTGCCAAACTGCACACACCTGCTGAAAAGAGTAAACCTCATGGAACAGGGTAACATACCAAAGCTGCGGCCCGGTGGAACCCAAGCCCTTCCCCCACCCAAGCCCACCAGAAGGAGGAAGAGAAACGGAGCAGGGAGGGAGTGGAGGCCTGGGACTGCTGAATACCTAACTCTGGAGATCTGCTCTGGGAGCACAAACCTACATTTTCATGGTGCTTTCACGGTACTCTTGTGATTAGGGGGTTGGACAGAGGCAGAATACCTGGAGAGACTGAGATTCCAGCTGCTTATGGAAAGCAGGGATCCATACATAGCTACTCTGGGATAAAAGAAAGGTAGGCAGTCTGGGAGACTTCCTAACAGCAAGAGGGCTGCTAAAGAGGCAGGATTTGCACAGAGCTTACTGCTCAGGAGAAAGGACAGGTAGACAAAATTGTCTGGGTGCACTCTGCCCAGCAGTTTCGGAACTTTCTTGATCTTGAGGAGCTCTAGCTCCCTGGCTGGCTACACAGCTTGAAGTACCCCTTCCATGATAGGCAGTCTCTGCACCTTTCTCCCGGCCAGCCCCACCTGGCTAGCAAACTGGCAAACCCTACCCTGGCATAAGGCCAGCCAGAGGGAAGCCCCTTCTACAACAACTATAAACGCAAAGTATAGAGGCTTATACATGTGTGCTTGGCCCACTGGTTCTGGCAATGGAAGCAGGCATAGCAGCCAGGAAGCAGAAAACAGCTCTTTCCTCCCTCCAGGCACCAATACTGCTCCCCTGCAACCCCCGACATTGCTTCAGGGGCAGAGTAGCTCCAGAGAGTAGAGCTTCTAGGCACTAGAGGGCACCATATACAAATATGAAATGCCAAAGAAACCTAGTTCAAAGTAAAATTATGAATACAACACCTGAGAAAGAAATCAACCTCATGAATTTTCCTGAAAGGGATTTCAAAATAAAAATCATTAACATGCTCACGGAGGTATAGAAAAATATTCAAGAACTCACGAATGAATTCCGGTTGGAGATCCAATCATTGAAAAGCACAATTCAACATAGTACTGGAGGTCCTAGCCATGGCAATCAGACAACACAAAGAAATAAAAGGCATCCAGATTTGCAAGGAAGAAAGTTAAACTGTCTGTGTTTGCAGATGACATAATATTGTACATAAAAAACCCTAAAGACTCCATTCCAAAACTACTAGATCTAATACCTGAATTCAGTAAAGTAGCGGGATACAAAATTAATACACAGAAATCTGTTGCACTTCCATACACTATCAATGAACTAGCAGAGAGAGAAATCAGGAAAACAATTCCATTTACAGTTTCATCAAAAAGAATAAAATACCTAGGAATAAGCCTAACCAAGGAAGTGAAATACCTATACTCTGAAAACTACAAGACACTCAGGAGAGAAATTAAAGAAGATCCCAATAAATGGAAACACATTCCGGGCTAATGGATAGGAAGAATAAATATTGTCAAAATGGCCATCCTGCCTAAAGCAATCTACAGATTCAATGCAGTTCCTATCAAAATACCAACAGCATTCTTCAATGAACTAGAGCAAATTGTTCTAAAATTAATATGGAACCACAAAAGACCCCAAATAGCTAAAGCAATCCTGAGAAGGAAGAATAAAGCTGGGGAGATTATACACTCCAACTTCAAGCTCTACTACAAAGCCACAGTAATCAAGACAATTTGGTACTGGCACAAGAACAGAACCATAGACCAATGGAACAGACTAGAGAGCCCTGATATAAACCCAACCATATATGGTCAATTAATATATGATAAAGGAGCCATGGACATATAATGGGGAAATGACAGCCTCTTCAATAACTGGTGTTGGCAAAACTGGACAGCTGCATGCAAGAGAATGAAACTAGATTATTGTTTAACCCCATACACAAAAGTAAACTTGAAATGGATCAAAGGCCTTGATGTAAGTCATGAAACCATAAAACTCTTAGAAGACAACATAGGCAAAAATCTCCTGAATATAAGCATGAGCAACTTCTTCCTGAACTCATTTCCTCGAGCAAGGGAAACAAAATAAAAAATGAACACATGGGACTATATCAAACTAAAAAGTTTCTGTACGACAAAGGACACCATCAACAGAACAAAAAGGCATCCTACAGTATGGGAGAACATATTTACCCATATCTGACAAGGGGTTAACATCCTAAATATATAAAGAACTCACATGCCTCAACACCCAAAAAGCAAATAACCTGATTAAAAAATGGGCAGAGGATATGAAGGGACAATTCTCCAAAGAAGAAATTCAGATGGCCAACACACAAATGGAAAGATGTTCTGCATCACTAATCATCAGGGAAATGCAAATTAAAACCACAATGAGATATCATCTCACACCAGTAAGGATGGCCAGCATAGAAACAACAAATGCTAGTGAGGATGTGGAGAAAGGAGAACCCTCCTACACTGCTGGTGGGAATGTAAGCTGGTTCAACCATTGTAGAAAGCAATATGGAGGTTCCTCAAAAAACTAAAAATAGAAATACCATTTGACTCTGGAATCCCACTCCCTGGAATTTACCCAAAGAATACAACTTCTCAGACTCAAAAAGACACATGCACCCCTATGTTTATTGCACTATTTACAATAGCCAAGATATGGAAGCAACCTAAGTGTCTATCAGTAGATAAATTGATAAAGAATAGGTAGTACATATACACAATGGCATACTATCCAGCCATAAGAAAGAAACAAATTCTACCACTTGCAACAACATGGATGGACCTGGAGGATATTACGCTCAGTGAAATAAACCAGGCAGAGAAAGACAAGTGCCAAATGATTTTCCTCATTTGTGGAGTATAAAAACGAAGCAAAACTGAAGGAACAAAATAGCAGCAAACTCACAGACTCTAAGAAGGGACTAGTGGTTATCAAAGGGGAGGGGTGTGGGAGGCAGGTGGGGAGGGAGGGAGAAAGGGACTGAAGGGTAGTATGTTTAGTACACACAGTGTGGGGGGTCACGGGGAAAACAGTGTAGCACAGACATGGCAAACAGTGAATCTGTGGCTTCTTACTACACTGATGGACAGAGCCTGCGATGGGGTATGGGTGGGGACTTGATAATTTGGGTAAATGTAGCAACCACATTGTTTTTTCATGTGAAACCTTCATAAGAGTGTGTATCAATAATACCTTAATAAAAAATTAAAGAAAAAGAACATATACACAGACAGATAAACTGGAAAAAAAATTTATGTATGCATGTGTACATGTGTGTGCATGCATATCCAATAAACCTAATAAAAGCAATAATAGTTCAAACCTACTTTTAACTAAATCTTTAATATTCTCTGATTAAACTCACTAAAGAAACAACTTGTAATAAAATGGTATTTGTTACATAAAGAAAAAATGAAAAAAAAGCCCAAATACTTTAGTATAATACTTATGATTCTTTTAAAAAATCAGAATCCAAATATGCAAAGATGTGTTTAAAGGTGCTCTGAATTTTGTCATAATAGAATGGTTAAAAATTAGTCTCTATCCACAAAGTCTGGCCCTAGTTACCACACCAAACAGTTTAGTCTGGAAAACTATGTAACTTCTTACAGGGAGCCAGCCAAGCCAACCTGTCAATGTATGCAGGACACTGGTGCTTCACAATGTCTTAGATCAAAACTATCTTCTAAAGGGGGATAATAATTCAAATGACCCCCAATATTTTCAATGGCTCCTCAATGCTTTACAGATAAATCCTAAACCTCTTCACATAATACTCCAGAATCTGATCCCTAAGCATTTTTCCAGGTCCAAAGGCCCTGTGCTCCAGGGAAAGGGCATTATCTACCTCTTCTGACACACCCCTGGACCTCTGCTCAGTGCTCCCTCCACCCTGATAGAGCCTCAAGTTCTGCTCAAAGGTCCCTTCACCCACAAGCCTCACTTAGCTGTCTGCCATCATGCAAACCCTTCTTCCCCAGGCCTGCTCCCTCACTGCACAGCACTGCAAAGTCCTCTGCACACACGCACTCCTTAAATGCCCAAGTCCAATGCCAGTGTGGTCACTGGCACGCATGGCACCCAGCAGGGTCTGACTGAGAAGACTGGGAGGAGGGCCCTTCCCTTCCGTCACACCTGGACAGCAGTGACAGCAGGCTCACTGCTCAGTGTTAGACCTTGCTCGGCACCCAGTAAGTGCTTGATGAATTTGCTGAACAAGCCATTTCTCCTTCTCAGTCCCACCACTTTGGGTTTCAAATATTTCATGCTTCTTTAGTTATCAAGGCTTTTTTTTTATTAAGGTATCATTGATATACAGTCTTATGAAGGTTTCACATGAAAAACAATGTGGTTACTACATTCACCCATATTATCAAGTCCACTCCCACACCCCATTGCAGTCACTGTTCATCAGTGCAGTAAGTAGTTATCAAGGCTTTTACCCACAGGAATGCTCTGCTGTGACCCTCCTTCTTCCTCTCACCTCGATGACTCCTATTCAACCTTCAGATTTAGCACATCTGCTATACTGGATGCCTCTGAAAAGTCTCCTGGCTCTCCCTTTGGCCTCACAGCATACTGTCTTTTTTTTTTCAAGTGCTTATTGCAGTTTGTAGTCTTATATCTGATCAATTCTTTAAAGTGCAGATAGTAAGCTCCATGAGGGCAGAGACAGGTGCATTTTTCTGTGCAGCACCAGAACCAGCACAACAGCACACAGCAGGCATCCTAGAAGCATTTGCTAAATGAATGAATTAAAAGTTTAAAATACTTGGCTTCATGACTTCTTGGGTTTCCCACACACAACTACCAAACTCCCACAATGGCTTCTGCATGCCTCTCTGTCTTCATCCCTAGACACTCTCCATGTGTATGAATCCCCCAACAGACCGTCTTCTCCCACCACCTCCATGCCCTGCCCGTGATGTCCCCACCTTGGAATGCCTTCCCCTGTCATTCGCTTCATCAGGACTCAGCTTTGGTATCACCTCTTCTGGAAGTCTTCCCTCTGCTCTCTCTCAGGCTGGAGTAGGTAGGTTTTCACTATGCTTTCCCAATCAGTTCTATCATGGGACTTGTCCCACTTATTTTCTATACTATTTATTCATATGGTTACTTACAATCTCTGCCATTAGGTTGAGTTTCCTGAAGTTAGGGATCTAGCTAATAGTCATACATGTTGAAGTCATGAGTGTGTGTGTCTGTTATATCTAATGCTTGGCACAATGTCTGACAAAAGACACATATCTACTATGTATACTCAGTTCCTGCTGAATAAACATGTTGGATGGCCATTTTGCAGAGAAATTTAGTCCAGGTCACTTCATGAACTAGAAGATGCTTTAAGGAACTAAATTTGCTGTTACAAAGTTTTTAATTACCTTTCTTTTTACAACATGCTCAAATTACCTCAATATCAATGCTGAAAATAAGAGATACTTAGAAAAACATGGAACACTTACAAGAAGCATGAGCATAAAGGATCCCATATAGATGATCAGGAAAAACAATGAAATCATAGTGAGAGTAAGAATTCCACGAATCCACCAGTTTTTCCACCTAAAAATAAAATGTTTATAAAATTAGCATTTAAAGTGTTCTTAGAGTTTTTTGTATGGTTTCAGTACTGTGTTACCAGACTTAGGGATTTTCCCTAACATACTTTTAAGAATCCTTTACTTCCCCTTATATTGTAGGATAAAAAACAAAACCCCAAACCCCAAAAAGCCAACCACATAGCACTGGTTCTCTCACCGAGAGCCAAATGTAAAAGTCACATTAGACAAAGAACCAAACTAGTTTTTGTTCAACACGAATGAAGATGAATCACGAGTACAGGCAGTGAGGTGGTCCATGTGGATGAGTGCACATCCCACCAGGGGTCATTTGGGAGGGAAGGAGGAGCCAGGTGCAAAGCCCTCTGGAAAGATAATCAATCCTATAAGGTGGCAGATAAAAACAGTAATGACTTTAAGGTGGTATGGAGAGAGAGTGTGGCCTTCCAATGAGAAAAAGCAAAGGAAGGATGATACAGAAGTGAAACTAAAGAGCACAAGGACTTCAGCAAAATGAGGAAGAAGCAAAGGCAGATCTGTCACAGGGAGCAAGGTCAGACGTAAGGTCGCTTCCTTCTCTTGCATGAAGTATGCTGCCTGCTTTTCTTGATTAGGAACAGAGCTCTTAATAGCCAAGCATTCGCTTACCTTGGGCCTTATCTGTTCCTTAGAGCAGCGCTTCCCCACTGGTACACCCTGCTAGTTCTCACAGGCCAAGAATTGATCTCCCCCAGTCCTCTGGCAACCAGTAAGGGCCTGAGGTGCCCAAATGCCACCCCCACCAGGAGCCTCACACTTCAGTCCCAGTGTACCTTACAAACGGTCATCCTTTTTGGGGCTGCATCATGGGAAAAATCAGCAGTTATTGCATGAAACATCCAAAATGATCATAATAACACCTATGTATGGATGATGAGTTCTGATCTAAAATTGCTGCTCCCTGCTTTCATTCATTCTACACTCGTTTTACAGTATACTCACAATAAAGTTTTTTCTTTGGAACTTTCTTGATTTCTATTAATTTGTATGACAGCATTTAATTATGTTACAAGAAATCCGGATTTACCTTTAAGTAAAGTAACATATGCACTGTATTCAGGGGAGAAGTACTGAATTAAAAAATTAGGCTCACATCTGTGAACAAGGTCATAAAAACAACTGAGATCCAGAACTATTAAAATAATAATCATGCTCTTAATGGACAGCAAAAAAATGTGTTCTGTTCATCAAAAAAATATGAAAACTTCGCTTTGAACCAATTTATTCTAATATGGTTATCTCCTAGAAATTAAAAACATAAAAATTCATATTACATTTACTAGATAAGATTACCCCAGTGTTTTTCATTAATGACCCTTGGGAAGTAAAATCTATTTAGTTAAAGTCACATCCAGCACTTTTGTTCAATAACATAGAACAGTGTCACACAGAAAAGAAATCAGAGGGCATCATATACAGTAATGGCAAGAATTGCTTCACAACATTTTTGCAGCACTATAATATATATTCATGTGCTCTTGGGATGTGGTATAAAATCTATCGCATACTGTGTTAGAGTCAAAAAAGTCAGAACAACACTGTTAAATACTAACATTTAAGATGTCATATTTATTTGGATAAAAGCTTACATTTATTTTGGTTTTAAAAATTTTATAATTCATATTACTAAAGCACACAATAGAAAGAAAATAAAATTAGCTGAAATTTGATGGCAATTAAACATTTAAAAATACAGCACAAATATAACATGCAAAGGACTGTGGAATTTTGGATAGTAAATTCAAACTTAGTTCAAAGAAAAAAATATGACCTGTTTCTGCCTGGCATTTGAAAAACAGGGAACAGAGAATACAGAATTTTTTAGTAAATGTTATAATACCAGAAAAGGCAACCTGATGTGGTAAATGGACTACCAGCTTCAGAAATCTGATAAATTGGGCAAGAATCCCAGGTCCACATCTTCCTAGCATTGTAACCTTCATCATTAACTTCTCAGACTTGGTTTTCTCATACTTCACAAGATTTTAAGGATTAAATGAAAGGATTTAAATCAAGCTAAATCAAACATTTAGCACCATGCTTCACATATGGTGAAAAAGCATAAGCCTTCTCTCTCGTAGTTCCAAAATTTAAAGTAAAATATATTACATAGACCAGGATAACCTCACAACTTATCTTGTGCACCCATTTTATTCATTTTCATCCAATCATACCTTGAAGATAAACCTGATAGAGCTTTCTTGAGGATCTCAGGGGTTCTATCTGAGGATGGTGGAATTTCTGGAATATCAGAATCTGTTCTGGAATCCAAATCTCCATATCTATCATCAATATCTGTTTCCTAAAATTAAAAAAAGGAAAATCACAAATTGCAAAATAGAAAAAAACAAAAACAAAAAAACACATGCTTGCCAATGCATTTATTTATTGTTCAATGTGTCAAATCTCTGTTACAAAACTTGAAACAAAGAAACATGTATTGACTTATCTTCAATAACCAAGCACTGTTGCACTTCCTTGTTAGGAAACTTTGCTTGTCTTTGCTAAAATCTATCAATGTAAAGGATTAATTTAAACAAAAGACACAAAAAGAAAATTCTGTATTAGCCAAATCATAAATTTTCCATAAGAATCAAATATTAATTATTTTGCTACTTAACTGGAAGAACATAGTGTTAATTTCATGTTGATTCTGATCAGTTGCTCACAGTCCCTTTTTTAATTACAATCAAAGCAGCAAAAACAAGAATAATATCTTACACTGGCATAGAATTTCATACATTTTTCTTACATATTTAAAATTTTTTTAGTATTTATATATTTTTATACATTTTAAGCATTTTAATTTCTATAATTTTTATTAGATCCTTGAAATAATCCCAATCCCAATGAAGTAGGTCAAATAGAAATGATCACCTCTGTTTTACTGATCGGTAACTAATGTTAAAAGTATTTGCTTTGGTGGTAAGAATGTTTATAACCCAAACTGATTTCTAAGATTAAAAGATTAAGATTAAAGAAGCTGTATATGCTGGGGCCTTTAGACCAATATGATCACTGTAGAACTTCCAGGGATAGAGTGGCCAAAGAATTTTAGGACTAGAGTGGCCTAATGCTCAGTTTTGAAGTTGTTCCTTTTGCTGTAATTTAATAGTGTCCACCCCTCTCGTAGGTGCATTCCCCCAGCAACCTTCAGTAAAGAGTGCTGCACACACACATGCTTTGGGAGAGTGGTTTACAGAGGGGAAACTGGGGCAAGGGGGCTAAAGTGCGGTGCAGGGAAAATATTCATGAAGCAAATGCAAGCAGATGGAACACTGGGCAGAATGTTGGGTCAGAAGTGATCCTAGGAATGAAAGTGCCTAGGAATTCATGATGTTTAGGAATTTCAAACCATACTCAGCCCTTATCAGTGCCAAAGTTTTGGCAAATTTCATCACCCCTTTTAACTGGCTTCTTCATCCATAAAACAGCAGCATTTAATGTAATACCAAAGATTAGTAAAGTCAAAAAAGAAGTAAGTTATTGTTAACTGAATCAAGTCTTCCCATTGCTATTAAGTGGCTTACCAAATAGAATTTTAGCCTGGGAGGAGTACTTTCAGTTTTCATAAAGCAACAATAAATTTACTATCGCTCTCTTATAAACAATATGAAATTAAATGTGTCATTACAACAAAAATAACAAATAAAATAGACATGTCGAATTCCCACTGTGACTTTGAGAGTAAGTTGGACTCAAAACAGCTCAAACAGAGAGAGGTGCTGACTAATAAACCACAAGACAAAACATCCCCTGAAAATGTGAGGATATCTGCTGTCAGTATAACATGCCAGGACTTTGACATCTAGAACAATAGAACATATCTCCTTTTTTTTCTTTCCTCCGCTACTCTTTTTGCACTTTCAATAGCCCCAAGAGTGGTGGGAGTGGTAGTAGAGATGGTGACTATTGGGAGTGGCTCCATAAAGCAACATACATGGAGTTGTCAGTACCATTTCTACCTCTACTCTAACTGGCAGTGTGGCAAAAGGCAAATCACTTAACCCTGAAGAAACCCAGCCTTTGGTTTCCTCATAAAATAAAAAGCATTGCACTACCAATCATGCTCTTCAAAACACTAAAGCTTTCAGCAAGCCATTTCAAAGTCCACGGGTAATAATGGTTATGTGCCAGACCCTCCCTTCACTTCCTCAAGAAATCTGTGCTGCTTTTATTTTTATTATTAAGCTTCTGATTTCTATCTTATATACCTGAGAGAAACACAAAATGAAAAGCTTAAGATTAAACTAGACTACTTCAATTTCACTCTAATAACTAGAAAAACAGATAATTCCTAAACAGTGGCATTTTAGAGTAATGTTACTCAATTACTGGAATTAGTAGCAGAGATTCTTGTGTTTCTGCATTTCTTGTATGGATCCTGTGCTACACAGATGCAAGACCTGACAAGGAAAACAGAGTGTGATTGGAGATGATGGGAAAGAAGGGATGCTTTAATGATCAACTAAAGACATGACGCAGTGTGCATGCTGAAAGAAGCTACTCAAAATGTTTAAGAAAGCCAAATTAGGAGCTTCTTTTCAAGCTTCTTCTGAGGATGACAATCCTCCATCTTACATCTTGGGCCCACGTTCTCCTACTACCCACCAGGTGATCTATACACCTCACAGCTTCTCTCTCCATCTCTTACTCACTCATGACTCTGCGTAAACCTCCCAACAGGCCATCTCCAGGTGGGCTTCCTACTAGCATCACCTAAAATTCAACATAAGCAAATCAAACCTGGATCACTCACTTGACCTACACACAAAAATAAACTCAAAATGGATTAAAGACCTAACAGATGAACTGAAACCATAAAACTGCTAAAAATACATAATATATGCAGTTAACATCAGCATTAGCAATTTTTTTCCTGGATATATGTCCCCAGGCAAGAGAAACAAAAGCAAAAGTAAACAAATGGGACTACATCAAACTAAGAAGATTCTGCACGCAATAAACCATCAACAAAACAAAGGTAACATTCTCCCATTTGAATGGGAGAATATATTTGCAAATGACATATCCAACAAGGGGTTAATATCCAAAACATATCAAAAACTGATACAACTCAACACCAAAAAACCCCAATAATCTAATTAAAAAATGGACAGAGGACCAGAATAGACATTTTCCCAAAGAACACATACAGATGACACAGGAAAAGGTGTTCAACATCACTAATCATCATAGAAACACAAATTAAAACCACAGTGAGATATCATCTCACACTAGTCAGAATGGTTGGTATCAAAAAGACAAGAAATATCAAGTGTTGTTAAGGAGGTGAAAAAAAAAGGAACCCTTGCACAATGTTGGTAGGAATATAAACTGGTACAGTCACTATGGGAAACAATATGGATGTTCCTCAAAAAATTAAAAAGAGAAATACCATACTACCCAGAAATCCTACCTCTGGCTATTTACCTGAAGAAAACAAAATCACTAATTCAAAAAAATATACACACTCCTATGTTTACTGCAGCTTTATTTACAATAGCCAAGACCTGAAAGCAACCTATGCATCCATTGATAGATGAATAGATAAATAAATATGGTACATATACAACAATGGAATATCACTCAGCCATAAAAAGGAATGAAATCTTGCCATTTGTGACAACATGGACAGATCTAGAAGGTATTATGCTAAGTGAAATAAGCCAGAGAAAGACAAAATACCATATGGTTTCACTTATATGTAGAATCTAACACAAACAAACAAAGCAAAAATAAACTTATAAATACAGAGAACAAACTTGTGGCTGCCACTGGGGAGGAGAGTGGAAAGATGGGCAAAATAGGTGTAAGGGGATAAAGAAGTATAATCTTCCAATTATAAAATAAATAGCACACTGGGATGAAAAGTAGAGCATAAGGAAAACAGTCAATAATATTGCAATGTCTTTGTATAGTGACAAGACAGTAACTACACTTACTGTGGTGAGCATTCTGTAATGTACATAATTGTTGAAATCAATGAAGTTGTACATCTGAAACCAATACAAAATTCTGTATCAACTATACTTCAATTAAATAAATACAATAAAACAAACGATTCAAGGGGAAAAAACAGTCAATAACAGTAATCAAAAACAACATAATCCCATCCACAAAATTTTTACCATGCATTTAATTTCACACAGTATCTCACTTAATTATCATTAACCATAAAAAAAGGAAAAAATAAAAGATGTTTGCTTGTCTGTATTTTCTAGTAATCCATAAACTTTGTGAGAAGAGGAAATATCATCGACTGGCCTCACTCGAATCCTGAGAGGCCACCAGAGGACCTGTTCAGTGGCTAGTATTTATTATGCACTACATAAACACGTGTTGAATGAACTGAGTCTGTCTACTCATGTTAACATTTAAGATTAAAATAAGAAGTTCTCTCATGTTCTTTTTCTCTGAGTGGTATTAGCTAAGCCACCTTGCTTGGAACCCCAGCTGCACCTATGTAAAAAAAGGGTTTCTGACTACTACGGACTACTCTTTTCCAAATACAAAATTTTAATGAAAATATGTCTGGTACTTGATGCCTGATAGTTGAAGAAATAAATTAGTACCCTGTCAATCTCAATTTCTATGTGAAAGTTACTTAGAAAAAAATGGCAAAGCACTTTATATATATATACTTATTTACTCCTCACATTACTGTAGAGGTAGGTAAATAATCACCTCCATTTTGTAAGTGAAAAAATTTAGGCTCAGAAAAGTTAAGCTGCCCAAGTTTACACAGCTATAAGCAATGTAGCTGGGATTTGAAAACATGAAGATGGAAAATTAAAATGACATTTCTCCCACGAATTGATCTACAGACTTAATGCAATCCCAATAAACATCGCAACAGGCATTTTTTTGTAGAAATATACAGGCTGATTTCAAAGTTTATATGAAAAGGCAAAGGACCTAGAAGACCAAAAGAGCCTGGAAAAAGAACAAAGTTGCAGGACTTATATTGCCTGTTTTCAAGAGTTATTATAAAGCTGTAATCAAGCCATGAAATGATATTGGTATAGAAGAAAAAATGATCAATAGAACAGAGAATCCAGAAATAAACCCATATATATATATATACATATGATCAACTTATTTATGGTAATTCAGTAGCTGGAATATTTGGATATCCATATGCCAAAACAAAAAGGGAAAGAAAGTACTTTGATCCATACCTCACACCATCAAGATAGGTCGGAGACATTTAAATAAAACTCTAAAACTTCCATGAAATCTTTGGGATCTCGGGCTAGGCAAAGAGTTCTTAAATATGACAATAAAAGTATGATCCACAAAAAAAAATTAATAAATAGAATTCAACAAAATTTAAATTTTCTGCTTTTGAAAGAAATTGTTAAAGAGAATGAGAAAACAAGTTATAGGTGGAAAAACATATTTACAAATCACATATCAAATAAAGGTCTTGTCCCAGAACATATAAAAAACTCTAAAAACTGAATAAGAAAACAGTGAACTCAATTAAAATTCATAGGCAAAATATTTGAACAGACATTTCATCAAAGGCAATACCCAGATAGCAAATAAGCATATGAAAAAATGTTTAATATCACTAATGATTAGGGAAATGCAAATCAAAACCACAGTAAGATATTACTATACATCTATTAGTGGCTAAAACCTAAAAAACTGAACATCGCAAGTGTTGGAGAAGCTGTAAAGAAACTGGAACTCTCACACCCTGCTAATGAGAATATGAAACAGTACAACCACCTTGGAAAACAATTTGGCAATTTCTTTAGAAGTTAAATATAAATCCACCATATGACATAGTCATTCCATCCCTAGCTATTTATCCAAGAGAAATGGAAGTATACAACCAAAGCCTATAAACAAATGTTCGTGGCAGCTTTATTTGTAATAGCTCCAAACTTAGAAACAACTCAAATGTGCAAGAGGAAAAAGAACAAATTAGGCGACATCTGTACAATGGAATACACTCAGCCATAAAAACAAGTGAACTATTGATACATGCAACACAGATTAATGTCAAAATAATTATGCTGTCGGACAAAATGTACTTACATTATGTATAAGTACACACACACATATGTGTGTGTACATACATGTATGTATAGTATTGCATTTATATAAAAGTCTAGAAAATACAGACTCACCTATGGCCCCAGAAAGCAGATCAGTGGTTATCTGGGGCTAAGGGGGTAATTACTTTTTGACAGGAGCAATTTTTGGTGGTGATGAGTACGTTCATCACCTTGACTTACAGTAATGAATTCATGGGTGCACATATATGCCAAAACTTATCAAATTGTGAAGTGTAAGTATGGTCAATTCTGTGTATCATTGACAGTTCACGGTGGCTCCTGAAGAGCACACAGGGGCCAGTGGGCAGGGAAAGAGGACTCAGGTGCTTCCTAATACTGTGAACTAGAAAGACAGGAACAAGGGAATGGGGTTCCAGTCCATTCAAGATGATGGCTCCACAGAAAAGTCTCCAAGATAGTGAAGGTGAAAAAGTGGTTCAGAATTCAACAGAGAGTAATAAATTATATCACTCACACTTCCCCCCATTTTATACCTGGTCCCCTAAAAAATGAGTCAGACCACTAGACTCAGCTTCTCCCTGGTGGGTCATTGAGGTTCACATTGATCCCTGTACCAACTTCACCATTAAAATTGCAAACAAGCAAGAGGAAACCCTCAACTGACACAGTTCTGTGCCTAAAAGGAAGCAGTCTTTTAAAAATTCTGAATCTAAGCAATTGTTACTTGAAAGAACATTAGGTTATATTTCCCATTTCAGCATTTTCTCTGTTCCTTCCTTATTTCCATATAGACATGGATTCCTTCTCTTTCTCCCAGGACAGGAAGTGAACAGAACTGCCTCTATCTGCGCTTGGGAGAGGAACTGGCTGATTTATTTCCTAGCAAGTCAGCAGTGTTGTGAACCAAGAGCAGCGTGCAGGGGTGTTCAAGACCTCTGTGATGATGAGGAATGGTCAAGGGACTTCATAGCATTGTATTCTATAGCTAGGATTTTGATCATTTCAGTGATCAGCTCTAATGTCTTATTCTACACTTACTATGATTAAGCCTCTATGGTTTCCAAATTTAAACTGAAATGGAAAAGATTGGTCCTCCCACTCTTTCTCTGCAGCCCTGTTCTATTATCCCTGCAGGAAAGAGATGACTGGATGGTCCAGTGCACTACCATACGATTTTGATCAGGCATTATACCACAACAGTAGATCCCAATGCCAGGATCAGAGGAAACGCAATGTGCATCAGCAGCACATGAAATGCCTTTGTAAGAGGGATATCTCATTACATCAACTATCCATTTAAAATCTTCAAGGAGCTCCCCACTGCTCAAATCCAACCTCTTATTATTCTCCAGCCAGGGCTCCTGGCACGCCCACACTACCACTTCCTGCTCCACAGAACCAAACTTCCCGCACTCCCCAGAGTGGACAGTCTTAACCTCTTGACCTTCTGCTGTCTTTAACACTCTTCTGCCTTGCTGGCTAATGTCTATTTATCCTTAAGGTCTCATTTTAGCTATCACTTCCAGAAAACTTTTCTTCAGGGAGCCTGTCAAGGAGAATAAAGGGCCCCCAAAGATATCCATGTCTTAATTGAGGAACCTGTTAATATGTTGTGTCACAATGCAAGGGAGAATTAAAATAACAGATGGAATTAAATTTGCTAACCAGCTGACCTTGAGATGGGAATATTAGCCCATAGGATTATCCAGGTGAGTTTAACATAATCACAGGAGCCCTTAAAAGTGAAAGAGAAGTCAGGAGATTCAGTCAGAGATGTGATGACAGAGCATGGAGTGATGCCTGCTTTCAAGGAGGAGGAAGGGGCTACAAACAAAGGCAAGAAGGCAGCACCTCGAAGCTACAGAGGAAAGGAAATACATTTTGCCTTCGAGCCTCCAGAAGGCACAAAGTCCTGCCAATACCTTGATTTTAGCCCAGTGAGATCCATTTCAGACTTCCAACCTCCAGAACCATAAGACAGTAAATTTGTGGCCATCTGTTGCAGCAGCGATCAGAAACTGTACTCAGAGCCCCTCAGCCCAGTTTGTGCAGCTCTGCATGCCCCAAGCAATCTGCCTCTGCCATAGTTCACATTGCACATGTTCAGATTTCTGCTTCATTCACCAAAGTCTTGCTCACCAGTTACCTGCAGCCTGGAGCTTGGTGAACATGTGCTAAGTGAACGATAACCAGTTGTTTCTCTATCCCAAAATGGAATCAGGCTGGTTCTCCTGGTCTGCAAAAACCATTTGCTCTATTTTCTGCCAATCCTAAAATGCTATTACAATATTTTAATCCTATCTAATTTCAACGTCTTTTAAGTCTTTCCTAAATTTCTGGCTCATTATGATTTTTCCCCAGTGATACCTAATTCTGTTATACATTAAAATCATACTCTTATGGTTTCATTTAAGTGTTAAATTCCAAATTAGGAATAAAGATCTCATGGGATAATACAAAATAACTTAGAAATTTGAGTTTTATTCAAAGGTCAAATATTACTATCATCACAAATTTGCATTTTATCTGCAATCTTATTAGTGCTGGGCTCTTCAGAGGTACATCACTTTTTTAGGGCTAAGAGAAATAGTGCTCATGGCTCTCCTGCCTTGTTCCCAGTATTAGGGAAAACCAAGTACATGAACTATGATTACACCCCTCCCTGGATATTTTCTGCATTGTAAACCCAAACTGCATCTTGGTTTGGGGGAGGAAGATGGGAATAGACATTTTGGTGTCAATTGGGAAAATTCAAACATGAATTGTATGTAGATAAGGAAGTTACTGATAGTTTTCTTAGATATGATAATGGTATTGTGGTTTTGTAGGATAATGTCTTTAAAAGAGATTTATGATTTAATATTTAGAAAGGAAGGGCCATGAGGCCTGCAATTTATTTTCAAATGGCTCACCAACAAAGTATTTGCATACACATATATGGCAAAATGGAGCAAATCTGGCAAAATCTTAACAGCTGTGAAATCCCAGTGGCAGATATATTGATGATCATTGTATTAGCCTGTTAACTTCTCTATGGCATTAAAAATGTTTATAATGAAAACCTATGAAAAAAGTCAAAGCTAACAATATACTGTTTGGGGATACAAATATGTTGCCAACCTATCAAGAGAAGGAAGGCAATGTTGAATACAAAATTCAAGCTGTGATTCCCTAGGTGCCTCTGGGGTTCCTTGCATCATGGCCCCTTTGTACTGATTCCATATTTATGAACAGCAATATAAATTACTACAAGTAGTACTGCCACATGCAGCTTTCCAGGGAGCACCATCTACAGTGAACTCAACATCAACGGTGTCCCACAGTTGTTCAAATCCTCAACCCAGAAAAGCCTTTCTTGGGCAAACACAGTCAGTGGGTGAAAAGAAAAGACAAAACCTTGAAAGAAACATGAGTCTAATTTTGTTTTTCAGATCTGGATTTTTGTATTTCAAGGTAAAATGTTAAGCCCCAGATAGGTTTAGTAAATATTTGCTGCTCCACAGCACCACACTGTTTTCAAATAACCTGCTTGGAATAGGAAGGTGGCAGTAAGCCCAATCTTAACTGCCAAGGTACCTGGTCCCACCTGGGCCAGTCAGATGATGAAGTTACACTTGTTTCATTGGCCTTACATAATGCTTTTAAACAGCTGGCCCTGGGTCCTGGAAAATAAAGGCAACTGCGAGCATTGCCAGGAAGCAGAAAAGCAACACTGCCTTCCTGGCCACCAAGTCTGCAAGAAACAGTTTTAAATGTCCATAGGTATGAGCTCCTCACACTAGATTCGAGTCTTGTTTCTCCCTTCATGTGCATTCTGATTTTATATTTAAAAGAAAACTTAAAACCTTGACAGTTCTCACAAAGTCTTGAGCAAACGTTCAGTAACTTGATATGAAAAATAACCTTGACTCTCCTTGTGTACAAGAAAATAAGTAAACATTTAGAAAGATAACTAAACTTGGCATACCTCAGGAATGATCAACCACCAATTAGTTATTAATGAAATTAGTTCATCTCCTTTTCTGGAGTCACTTCCAAAAGTGATGTCATTCTCATTAAACAGGTTCTGAAATAACTCTCAATTAAATGAACCAAGTATATAAACACAGCTATAAAATAAAAATGATTTCTTTTAATCAATCATAAAATAAGTGAGGAATTACTAGAAACTATTTTGATTTAAATATGGGTGCCTGAAATCACAGAATTATAAGTTTAGCTGAAAGTTCCAAGCCAAATTCAGAAAGGCCAAATTAGTTTTAAAAAATTCCACATAGTAACAGTAAAAAAAAGTTCCTAAGTATTTTAATTTTACAAATTTAGGACCACATACCTAATTTCTCCTTTACATTTTTTTAGTCAAAAATTTTAGGGTAAATCGCAGCTCTAAATACTGTGCAATTTGGGAAAGGAATTTAGGTTCCTAAACTTTAGTGTTCTCAGGTGTAAACTAAGGCTATTTTACTTGTCTCCACAATTGTTAAGATTCAAATTGGTTACCATATGCAAGTGAGTATTTTGCACCCTATGAATTACTTTATTATCTTTATTCCATGCAGTTAAAGTCCACAATCCAAAATATATTATATATTTTACAATTAGTTGTTGAGCAACAAACAAATCCTGGCCTCACCCCTTTTCTGAAGCTATAAGAAACAAAAGAACACTCAGTCAGAAACTCAAATATAGCAGGCACCCAACACCCATTTTCTGAATGCACAGAACAAAGACAAACCTTGGGAAATGTCTAAATTCTTAAATGACCTATTTTCCTTATACTGAATTAAAATCTGTATTTTTTTAAGAAGACATCCCCAAACACAGATTAAAGGAAAACAAACACATAAAACCTCTGTATTAAGCTTTACTACCCATGAAAAAACACATAAAAGTCTGTTTTACAAAAATGCATATGTATTTTTGCATAAAGAATCATTGTGAATGTGTATATGTCATATTTTTTCTTTACAAGCTAGTTTTTCAAAGTATTACTTTAAAGTGTCCCACTTTTCCCTAGTACATTTCAGACAAAATACTGTTTGCACTAAAAACTCCATTGCAGTCACAAAGTTTGATACAGCTGATGATATCCTAAGGTAAAATTTCTCAAAAACATTAAGAAATAAACTCTTTATTAAAGTCACAATCACAAACAGTAAGTAAAAATTCATGTGGTAACACCAGGATACTCTTTACAAGTCCCAAGTGCCATATAAAACATACTGTAAAGATGTAAGAAAGTAACTACCCACTCTCACCCCCACATGGTGTACTGCCTACATTAACATGACTTTAGAATTCAACCATCTTTAGTAGCATAATTCTACTCCTGGAGATTTGCTCTGGAATTCATTGCTCATCACAAGAACTGACACACAAACTCTTTAAGCATCAACAAACAAGTTTCCTCCTAAGACTCTTTGAACCTTTATCTCAAAAGTCCCTGCCTGGCTATGGCCACTAATCCCAACTGTTGCATCAAGGTCCTTACCCAATTCTAATCCCGTCCCTGCATTGAAAGACCTGCCTTGAACCAAACTTCCAATTCTCAATAAATCCAGCCTTGCCTGAACCCACTCCAGACTGCCAAAGCTCTGTGGTGTTGTCCCTCACTGCAGGAAGCCACAAACTCAACTTTGTCTTATTGGTTCAGTCAATTGGTTGGTAGGTGATATTTGAGGAGCCAGCATTCAAGAAATGTTAAATCAAATGAATATGCTGCAAATGACAAAAGAACCATGGGAAATCAGGTGATAATACTGAGGTAGGGCAGGAAAATAGGACAAGGGTCATGCCACTGTAAAATCAATTTAGCTTGCAAAAAAGGCCCAGTTAATTCTTTAACTTAATCTATAGCTTTTCTTCCTCTTATTCCAGCCACTTAATTAAGTAACTTTGTAACCAGGACAGGAGATAGATCTCCGATGTGTAAATGTATCTATGTGAATAAAGAATGCTGAGATCCCGGCAAACACAGTCACCTAAGTAACCCTATTAAGACAAAACTTCAAAGGAATTATGAATCACCTGTATACATCATGCCTTATGCTGACCCCTACCCAAAAGGCCCTAAATCCTTAAGTGTGCCTCCTCTGTGAGGTCACCCACATTCCCATCTGTGTGTGCACTGTCTTATATCAAATAAACTTTCTTGTTGGATAAGCCATTTGCCCTTGTCTCTCAGCTCCTTTCAATGATAAAGACAAGAACTTACCACCTTCCACCTCTGGTGGTAAATGTCTTTGTCACATTACTATTTCATTCAGCTTTCTAGTCTTAACACAGTCCTCTTCTCTCTCCCTGTTTTATTTCAGACCAGTAGGGGAGCGGAAGTTCTCAGAACATAGTCTCACTCCATCCAGTGCTCTGCAGCTACCCCAAATCCTGGGCAGGCAGGGGCTTAGTTCCCATGCCGTGTAGACTCAAGCGGACACTGGATGCCAAGTGACCCTGGCTTCAGGAGTTGGCAAGGGATCTTCCCTATGCCGAGCAGGAGTTCAATGAGCTCCTCTTTTATCCCTCTGTTCTTTCTTGCTCTCTGCAGCCTGCAAAATAGCTGCCATTCACTGCTACTCTCACTTTCATGAATTCTTTCTTACCTACATTTGTCTCATCCGCCCAAGAATTCTTTCTCATTCAGACTCAAGAACCCTCCCCTGCCCAGGTTGAGGTTTCACCTGGTGTGTAGGGAGAGACCTCGCCAGATGCAGCTGCCATACAACAATACTAACAACTGATCAATAATTGGGGATTATCAGCTTAAATAGTATTCTACAGGTCTAGATCTAAATATTAGTATTTTATTAATGGTCTACATTTAGGTGAAAAAAAATAGAAATGTTTATTACACCTACAAGTGACACCAACACAACCTGGAGTGATGTGTGTCAAAATGAAGAATTTACAAAAGCACAAGTTCCAAAATTAAAAGTTTATTTAAAAAAATTAGAGTACTTATGAAACAAACTATACAGTCTCAAACAGGGAAGGACAGAAGTTAACCGACCTCTGGATTGTTACACCCTCAACTGCATGAACTAAAATCTGTATCAAAGTAGCAGCCCCCCAGATGAGCCAGGGAACTTGTCTGACAGCTCACAATTCCACATGTGCTCCCCCTTCCTAGCCACAAGTTCCACATGGCACCCCCTCTTCTCACACTCCCGGCCCAGTAACTCAGGTCTTACTTTCACTCCCAATTGCTCAATTCCTCTCAATCCAGCCAGAGCTTCAATAACCCACTTTGGGCTTTAGTCCACTTCCCTGCCCACCATAACTTGTGGTCAGTCACTTTAATCTTGGTATGTCACCCCCTCACTCACTCCTCTGGCACCCTGGACCTGGCATTCCTGGGCCAAAATCACTCCCAGTGTCTTTCTTATTCTCAGGTATTAATTGGGGGTTATGCCTAACACATACACTTGTTGTAAGAAGCAAAAGTAAGATGTAGAAGTCCTCGGTGAACACTAAATCATTCTACAAGCATCAACTATTGTGACTAATCCTGATACTGAGTTAAGAATGATACTAATTCCATACACAACAAATTTGTGTTACTTTAGTTCAACTGACTCTTCACTGGGTTTGACAATTCTATTGATTGCCTCTTGGTCATTTCATATCACACTCCCAAAAATGACACTCCAACACTGTGCCAGTCAGAGATGAGCCTGGTTCAGTTTTGCCACCTGCTCTAAGTCAGCTGGGGCAATAGCAACTGCACTCTAGAGCAAGTTCATTATTTTGTAAAATATATATAATGATTGGGTTGAACTAAATTGTTTCTAAAACTCCCTGACACTCTCTGGTTCTGAGACCCTACTTTACTGAGAAAACTGAAAGCATCAGACACTTCGGTCTTCCCTCTTGCGCTTTTCAAAATGCTTCTGTATCCACCCTCCAAGCTTTCTTTCCTTTCCATGGATACACCAATACATGGATTCTCCATACCATGTCTCTTTCTTCTTCCTAGAGCCTTCCTGTCCTTTTCAGCACCTTCTCTCTCACTTGACTCCTTTCATACAAATATCCATCTTCCCCCAGGGAAAAGGAGATTTTTCACTCAAGCCTCCAGTCCTCTCCAGCTGCTATCCAGTATTCCCTTTCACCAGCGCTTCCTGACAATAACTACCAATATTTCAGCTCTCACATTCCTCATCCTCAAACTTGGCTTCTACTAAGACCTTTTTCTAACCTCAGTGTCCTATGCCTCACCCTCATTCCTATATAGTATTGATGATATCCTCTAAGCAATACCCTGCTTAGCTCCTAGGATCTCATTATTTTGGTTCCTTCCCTACATCTCCAACCCGCCTCTAAACATAGGCACCTCCCAAGGCTCTGCCTTCAGTTCTCTCCCCTCTCTATCCTAACCAAAGTCATCATCTCCAGACCGGACCTTTCAGTTCAGTTCCCATCACCACTTAGAACTACCTTCTCTATTTTCCAGAATCTTATATTCAACCTAACTCACCCATGCTCACTACTAACATGCAAAACTGCCCCAGAATTTTTGCTTCTTTCCCCAAAATCTCTTAAGTTGTGATCAAAACATGACTCCCAGCAGGTTCTTTTATTACTTTTATTCCTCTGATGACCCTAGTCTAGGTCCCATCACCACTGTCTAAAATATACATCCTCCCTCTCAACGCTTCTCCCCTGCCTCTACGAGACTTACTACAAGCCCTCAGTATTTCATACCTAGCATTTGCAATATGCTCCTATCTTCGCTTTCTTCATGGCAAGTGTCTGCCACTTCGAACACTTTCTCCAGACTGCTGCTAGAATGACAGGCTAAAGCCTTTACAAAACCTGCACAGTGGCTCCGACAGTCCATGCACACGGCCTATCCTCCTTCACAAGACACAAAAGCACTCGCCCCCACTTCTCCGACATGCACAACTTCAACCCCAGGATATTCAAACAAATTTCCATTCCCTGCCTAGAATGCTGTTTGAAGAAACAGCTCCACCTGTTTGCCTGGCCTTCCCCAACACCTGTCCACCTGATGAGTACTTAGGCATCTTTTAATTCCAAGCTCAACACCCACATCCTTTTACAGCTTTTCTTGTTATTTCCATGCAAAGCCCAACTACACCCTCTATGCTAATGATGAGCCTTGTTCAGACTTCTAATAAACCTAACTCAAATATACATCTCCTGAGGGGCTCCTTGGAGGGCTGATCTTGTCATCTTTCAAGTACCACCCATTACTTAACAATTGGGAGCATTCCCCTGCAGTAAGAAACTCTTCTTCACTGCTAATTCTCTGGCGTACATAAGTCTCTCAGCATAAGTCTCCAAGTTCTAAACCACAAAAATGTCATGTTAATAACACCATTATAAAAAGACTACAAAATAGCATGGGAGTGTTCTATAATGGCAGAATATACTGTATCTCCTCCACTTCTTCATTATCCCCACCAGTTTTGCCTTTACTGAAACTTGAACAGAGAAGGCACATACGGAGTTCAGACAGACCAAATATTAACCAGCTTCCAATGTGCAAACTGATTTTAAAATAGCCCTTGACCTGGAAATACAGGTGCATTCAAACATACACCCTGATAAGAAAGGACAGCCAGAGGAGAGAGATCAATGGCTCAATGCTTGCCAAGTCAAGAGTTCCTTGTGAAATGCTTCAAGTACATCAATATACTGAGATGCTGTTTGAAAACGCTCAATTTTGTCTAAGAAATCTTAAGAAGAGCAGGTTATATGTGGCAACATCTACCTTCAGAAAACAAATTCCAGCCAGGCATGTATTCATGAAAACTGATATAGTACAGTGTTTATAAAAAAATAGAAACATAGTGAGGTAACCCAGTCCCAAACAGTTAGACAACAGTTCTAACAAGTCAAATCAAACCAGAGAAGTTGTTTCCCTTTTAAATACATTAGGGTGTTAAGAAACAAAATAAAATCAAACATTTTTTTATGCATGGCTTCCTTAACATGTTTTCTCTTATTAAAAGCTTGTTAACATGTTCTAGTTAAGGAAGTCAGCATGGGGAAGCTGGTATTTCCTTGATTCTAAACTATACGAGTGCTAAAACAAAACAAATCCCAACCTAATTAATTCTATTTTTGGTTTAGTTTCCAAGGCAGTTTTCACAAAGACTATTTTCAGCCCACCATTTCTAGCTTTGTAACATCAACACTGGGTACATGGAAATTGTTGTTTTGTGTAATTCCTTGACACATTCTATCAGACTCATTGTATTCCTTCCGCTATCAAGGGTAGAAAAAAAAATGTCATACCACTAATTCTAAAGTTTCAGTCCTCAAATCACTGTTAAATTTATTACTTCATGACATCATGTGATATGTTCCTACCAGGGCTTTGTACCGTGGGTATCATCAAGTTCATCCCATCAAGCTTCAAGTGGAACCCTCCCCAAATCAGAGATGACAGTGAGTCTCAGCAACAGCAGAAACCAGAGAAGGGGAATCAGAAAACAGCTTCCAGTTCCAAAAGGCCACTGACTTGACCTTGGGCAGTCCACTTCACTTCCATAATTTAAATGCAATACCTGCTTCCAAAACAGAATGCTTCTAGGAATAGTTTAAGCCCTTTGAGCTTCTAAAATAAAATGGAATTTTTAAACCAATCTATTCTCGAGCCCAGTTTCTGAAACCATCCCGAATTGTCCAGTCTAAAAGGTCATAAAGCTTCATTTAAAAGAAAAAAAATTACTACTTGCACCAGTTTTCTCAAATAAGTGGAACTTTGAGTCTTTTTCTACCTATACAGAATAGTGGTATTACATTTACTTATTATGAAATGTGAAGCAAGGGTAATATAAGCTAAAAGTCCTCATGAATTAACGTGTCAGGTGAAATGAAATCTACTGATACACAGAACTGCCAGTGTCTGGCAGGAACTCAAAGGAACCTGGAGGATTACAATTGTGTCACGTGTATAATATTCTCAAACCTCCAAAATCTATTACACTGAAAAAGTACAGAGGAAATGAAAGTGATGATGGGGGAGCGCGAGAAGCCGGGCCTCCAGCGTCAGGATCCAGTGACATGTTAGAACCCAAGGTGCATGTCTTAAGTTCAGTCCTTACTAACTTTGTTCCTCCGCCGAGATGAGGTGTGAGGTGCCAGCAACTACAGAAGTGCAGCTCCTGGGTTGGCAGGTCCCAACCTGACTTTGGCTGGGCCCCAAAGCCCCAGGGAGGGGCACTGGACTGGGAATAAGACTGCAGGCAAACTGAATCATCCAGCTATCCGGGCCAGCGGTCGCGGTCATCCTGGGGAACACACCATCACTGGAGTCCGGGTTCTCGACCCCACTAGAGTAAGGAGGAACTAATGCCAGGCCGGGGAGGCGCAGCAGGAGCCGACAGCTTCACCTGACATTCCGTGGGCCCCGCCCTCGCTCCCAGGCGTCCCGGCTCAGACCAGAACACAGGCGAGGCGCGAGTGTGCGCCTCTCGCGCCTCGACTTACTTTGTCACTGGTGCTCTCGGTTTCGTGGTCGCCGCCGGCCGCCTCTCCCTCGCCGGGTGGCGGCGCCACCGCTCCCCCGGGGCCAGGGCAGCCTCCCCGGTGCCTCAGCTCCAACATCTCCCGCTCCCGCGTGGCCTTGGCTGCCTCCTCCAGCGCCCCGAAACCCGAGATGCGCGGGGTCCCTCCGGCCGGCCGCCCTGCCACCCCGCAGCCGTGCACTCGACGTCAGGCCAAGCCGCGGCCACTAACACGCCCCCACCATGGAGGCGCCCTGCCGCGTCAGGTCACCCCCAAAACGGCATCAACGAACGAGCGCTCGAGGCAGCCTCCGGGGAGCGCCGCGCCGACGGAGGGGCGAGGGGCGGGCGCCGGGGCCTGGGGGTGGCTCGGGGCGCCTGGACCCAGCGGGGAAGGCGGGGACGCGGCCCAGCGCGGCCGCCGGTTGCCAGGTGCGCGTCTCCCCGCAGAGGCCCAGGTGGGAGGAGAAGAAGGGGCGGGGAGGGAGGCAGGAAGCGTGACCCGCTTTAACGCTTCGTGGGGCGCCGGCCGCCTGGGCCCTGCCACTCCCCGCCCCGCCTGCGGACTCCGGAGTCGGCGGCCGCGGCCTCCCCACACCTTTCGCCGGGCTCCTGCCTCCCGCAGCCAGGTCACGCGCCGCAGGCCCCGCCCCGCCCCTCTGCGCTGCACTGCGGTTCCCACAGCCCCGCCTCCCTCCGGAGCGCTGACGTCAGGAGCCGGCCCCGGGCACCGTCCCCACCTCCGCGAGCACACAGGTTGGGCTTTGAGAAAGGTGGGAGCACAGGGGAGGAGCAGGAAGGTGGAGGCGGGACCAGCACCAGCCCTGGGCGTGAGGAGTGAGAACGCGTGGGCTCGTCAGCCAGCAACTGGGAGGGCTGCAAGAACTGCCCGCAGGCTCCTGGTAAATATTGACAGCATTCAGCATTATCTCTTCAATTGACTCCACGGCCGCAGCAGCTTGACACACCGCGACGTGTCCGAGGTTCAGAGGCTTCCAGGAGCAGAAACTTGTCTGGCAAGACAGACTCATCGACTTCGCGGCATTCTAACCCAGTGTCATCACCTTGAAAATAGGAGATGCGTTTGCCTCACTGGGCGTCCCGGGATGGGTTGGCCGATTTCAGTCACAAACCCAAGCTCTGTCTCTGAGAAACTCTAGTATTGAATCCCACAAAATTCATTGCAGAGGATCCGAAGAGAGAATCCAGACCCTGAGATTGGGTTGGGGGGACCGGGGTGGTGCAATTACCAACCAGCTAATCTCTGAGCAGTCATGAACCTTGGGCGGCTAAAGCTGGAGCAGGAAGTGCACGAGATCCGAATTAATTCCATTCCAAATCCTGTTAAAAGGTGATTAGTTTTCTTGGCATGTATCCGCCACCTGGTCATTTACTGACAAGCTGACAGATGGGAGAGAGAAAGGAAGACAGGATATACCACAAACAGGGCAGCATCAAGAAGGCACTTTTGTAGAAATAAAGCCAATACAAATTTCTCAAGGTAATTTCTGGCATGTTGAAAATAAGTAATGTTATTCTGAAAATTTAGTAACAAACAGGCAAAAAAAAAGTCAAAATAGGATGCACTAAAAAACAGTATAAAGACATCTTTTTACTTCACCAAACAAATCTTTAAAGGCCTGGGTTCTGATTGGGTGGTGACATTTCAGAGGCATATAGAGAAATCATTTATTCTTATGGGGAGAATAACAAAAAATATAAAAGATATGAAAATGAGTCCTTTGAGTGATAAGCATGGTGTGGTTTTCCTTAAGGAACAGAAGACTATGGGGTCACGAGGTCAATTGCTTGTTCTGCCTTTCTTTGGAGGACAAGACCAGAAGTGACCATAAATTTGAAGAGGCTGCTGGAAGCAGTAATGGAGTTTCCATCTCTGAGTTCACCCCACACAACAAAAAGGGACATTAGAAGTGCTCCATTGGTCCATTCAACCTTCATGGAAGTTAAGCATGAGTTCCAGTTCCACCCATGCCACTAACTGGCTGTGTGATCCTGGGTTAGGTCATTAAGCCTCAACGTCCCCAGCTATGAAACGGATAGTAGGGAGGACTGCCCCTTCCAGCTCACACATAATTCTGCAACGAAAGCCTCACTTTATCAGAATCCAGTCTTTCTTTCTTTCATAACCCAAAAAAAGGAGACCTAGCAAGGCACCTCGCAGTCACTGAATGGGTGAACAGACTGACAGTCTGAGGACAGCTGGCCAGGGCAGCAAAACGCTGGCTCTATGGAGCAGGTGGCAAGAGGCCATGAGGCCAAAGGCCCAGTGCTGCAGGCGAAGGCACCCTCCACAGCCATGCAGGCCCCACCTGTCTGTCACCTCAAATGAGGAAGCTATGACAAAGAAGTGCCAAGTGACTTGTCCAAGGTCATAGGGTGAAGTTTGGAGTCAGAATAAAAGGAAAGAGCACTTGGAGGCAGGACTGTTACTTGATGTGACCCTGAGCAGGTCACAGCCTCATTTTGTTTCCTCATCTAGAGACTAGTGACATCTGTCTTTACTCTCTAGACTTGTTATTGAATAAAATGAAGTAACATGTGAAAAGTCTTTAAAAATGATCAATTATACAAGGGTTTGATTCTCATCAAACAAGATCTCCAGTAGTTGTTCTGTTGTAGGGCGCTGCCTTCCTAACCCACTATGTCAGTCATCCTGGTGAACACTACCATACCCCAGTGCTGTCTGGGATTTTGCTTGTCTTCCTCATTATGAAACCTCCTCCTGGGCAGCTGTTGTGTCCTGCTTATGTCTGCATACCTACATCTTCGGACAATACTTGACACATAGCAGGTGTTTAATAAACATTTGTTTAATAGAAAAAAGCAGTGGTTTCCTTTTCCCCCTTCCCCCAGGCAACCCAATAGTTTCCTTGATGTACTTCTCCCTTTGCTGCAGGAGGAAAAAAGAGAGAATTGGCATTAGGGAACAACAGAAGACGGAACAGCCTAACAAGAGAAATTGTATTCCCTGACCCAGGAAAAGTGGGGCCAGTGCAGAGGCTGCTAAAATAGAGTGCTGTAAACTTTATCTCACCCTTCCTTAAGCTTGGCCCACTTTCTGTATTTCATCTGGGATAGTAATTTCTGTCTTCTTCATTATAGTTACTGCCGTTCCACAGATGATTACACTGAGCCCAGACACAAGCACCATAGTTCATTCATCTTCAGAGACCAAGCCCTTGCCACAGTGCTGGCCCCCACTCCCATATAGTCAACATATTTGTTGAAGAAGTGAATGAAAAAAATGAATGAATGGCAGAGGTATAACAAAATCAGGGAAAGGTATATTTTTTGTGGTTTTTAATAAAAAGATTTACATTAGCCTTAGGTACCTTCCATATTCACTTTTTGTGAAAAAGAGACAGATTGATTAAGTATGTATTAAAAAGGGGGTCCAGTAATGACTCACACATTTTAAGATATCTTATGATATAGTCAACCACAGCTGGCCTTACTGAGTTCTGTGCTCTTGAATTTTCAGTGTCTTTTTTCTTTTCTTTCTTTTCCATTTTTATCTTCTTTCTTCTTCATTCAGGGAGCTTACATTCTCGAAGTTGATTACATTTATGTTCAGTGACACAAAATCCAGAATGCTGTGGTTCCTGAGGTCTCACCTGTAAGTTTTACCGTTTTAATCTGCTGAAAGGCATCATGTACACCCCAAGGATGTACACCACACATGAAGGCTAATCACATAGGAGATGTTCAATACTTCTTGACTGATTTCCAGGCTTCCTAGCTCAGTGATTCTGAAATGATTCATAACTCTTAGTGAGGGATTTGCTAGAGGGGGAAAATAGAGAGAGCTAACATTTTAACTTACACGTGTTTAGTTTAGCTTGATTGTTTTTTACCTTCTCCTTTGGCCCAAAGATGGAGAGAACTTGCCTGAAGTAGTAAGCATAAGAGATGAAGAGGCCTGTTACAACTCTCTGTTATCAGAGCATTCCCAGGCTGATGAGGAGGGAATTTGAGCTGCTTTCCACATCAGAGGCTCAAAGGCACCTGACTGGAATGTCCCCCACTTGTCACAGGAAGAAGAAATCTTCCTCGGCCAAGTGTTTCCAGTTGCTTGGACACTCAGGTTAAAGCTCTCATCACTTTACCTTTCTGTCTTTCTCGGTTGCCGTCTATCAGTTAATTTAATTTCTGATTTAGGCCTACCAGAGAAACATTATGTGGGAAATCCCTGAAAGACAATTTTCACTTACATTCTTATTTTTAATGAAACTGCACAGAAAAACAACAGTGCACCATCAAGTCTTAGAGTGACAGAGTATCAGAGAAGCGAGTAGTGTAGTTAGAAGAGTGGGTTTTATACATGGGCAGCCCTGGGTTCCAGTCATAGCTCCATCATCTAGCTGTGACCCAATTGACTTCATAGAACATTTCATCACACACGGCTGAAGCTTCATCCTACTGACATGCCCATTCAAAGTTTAAGTAATGACTCTTCACTTAACACTTTACAAAGGCACTTTCACATAGATTATTTTATTGATTCTACTCAACAACCTCTGAGGTAGACAGGACAAATATGATTCCTATCCTACAAGCAGAAAAGATCTGAGTTTTAGTAGGTGAACTGCCCAGGTTGCAGAGGAAATTTGGGATTGAAACCTAGATTTTTGTACTTTAAGTTCTGCCAGGTCCACTAGGTACTGTAAATAGGTAATAGCAGAAACAAACAAATTCTAAGAGGGGGTGACTTGTTATAACAACCAAGCACAAGAATTCTGGAGTCAACCTGAGCTCAAGTCCTAGCTCTCCCTCCTACTGACTGTGCCCTCATTCAAGTAACTTGACCCCTCTCATATATAAAGTGAGGATAAAATTAATACTATTTTCCTCCTAGAACGCTTATGAAGATTAAATTGGTTAACACATCTAAAATATTTAGAACAGTGCCAGGTCCTAGTGAGGCACTGTACAAAGGTTACCTATTGCTACCGTTTATTGAAAGCTGTATTTCTCAAGGAGAACAATATTTGGCTCCTAAACTCACTGAAGCTACAACACCCTGGAAGGCTTTAGAAAAAGGATATGCTGGCATTTCTTTGGTGAGGTGCGTAGGAATCTTGAAATGGGGTGGGGCAACCTCACAATAAGTACCAAGAAACCATTAGCCCATCAGATTAACTAATTTTTGCTTTATCCTGCAGCAGTAGTAAGATGAGTGAAATTGGCATTCCCTATTATTAACTGAAATCAGTTACTACCATGTATCTTGGTTATGATATGATGACTGCCAAATTCCTTCCATTTTCAGCTTCTTCACTGAATCAGAGTAACTGAGCAAACCATATTATGGTGATTTAATTCCTTTGTAAAACAGGAAGCATATTCCTTCTATAATTTTATAAATGATCTTCTAAAAGAATGGGTATATACATATGCTTTTGACACTGCATGATTCAACTATTTGTTAATGTATATGGCTGGATTTATATCTTTTTGGAAGTGGTCATTTAGATAAGTGGATAAGATTGCCAACTGTCCTTAGAAGGACTGAATCCCTGATTTGTTTCAAATTATATCAATTATCTCTGGTCAACAAATTGCTGACATCCAGAGATATCAGTCAAAGTTCTTAGATGCAAGTCTGGCTGACTTGGGCAAAAAATAATTCATTGGAAAGATGCTAAGAAGCTCACCAGAACTCTTGGGAAAGCAGAAGACCCAGCAGAGAAAACTGGTAGAAAAGAAAGATGCCAAGCAGCAGCCAGGACCACAGTCAAAGACACACCTCAGACTAACCTGCTGAGGCCACCAAGGCTAGACCCACTGGAACAGGCCACCACTTGCACCATCACTTCAGGGCACCAGTCACTGGGCACCACAGTTGCCATTGCCCACACTTTCCCATTAGTTTTTTGTCACAAATTCTTGTTTACTTCTACTTTCACAATGGGGGCCATTTCCTTAGGATGCAATAATAGCTGTAAGATCTCTTTGTGAAAAATGCCTTACTGATTAGAGAAATTAAAGCTATTGTTCATGGCTGTTGGAAGACATAACAAATACCATATTTCTTCTTTATAAGATACCCTTTTAATTTACATTTAACCTTTCTGAGATCATAATGTGTTTTATAGTTGTGTGATAAGAAAACATCATGCCATATTTTAATTGGACATTTTATTTTTCTTAGCAGTACATAAAATGTGCATTATTTTATTTTATTTTTTATTGAAGTATAGTTGATAGACAATATTATATTGGTTTCAAGTGTACAACATAGGGATCCAGCTGTTACCTACATTATTGGATGCTCACTCCAACAATGATGCATTTTTTAAATGATGTTTTAATGGAGTTGATGAAGTACAGCACCTTAAAGACTGACTATTGTTGGTTAGGAAGATCACATTCCTTGGATTTTTCTAGATGGTCCCAATTATATATATATATATTTTTTTTCAGTACAGGGTATTTATTAAATATGTAACTCTATATGATTAAGGTTTTAAAAATTCAAAAATTTTTTCCACAACTATTTATTTTCATAGCAAAACAAACAAAAAGAAAACAACAGCAAAAAAAGACCCACATTTTGCTAGATTATATAAGGCTAATTATTTTGGGTTTGGAAAATATTGCCAGCAAGCATGTTTTAAAAATTATTTCATTCACTAATGAATTATTTCATTCTATTTTACTTTTGTATATTACAAAAGACTTTTAAAGTTAGACATATTCTTAGTAATACCTATTGTCTGTTGCCCCTCTCTTTTCAGTTTGATTTACTAAAAATATTTTTATCATATTTTAAGAGATTTAATTGATTTGCTTCCCAAATTAATATTATATCCCAAATCATTACAGAGATTAATCTCATCCATCCTCTTAATAATAATTTATGCCTTGATTATTTGGTATCTAATGCATTTTTCTGTGTTTAATTGGGAGGGGTTGATGTGTCAGGGGAAAGGGACCATGGCCTTCCCTGTGACCCCAGGCAGTTGGAAAGAGCCTAGGACAGCAAATCTATTAGAGTAGTTTTGGCCACACCAGTAGTGGTTGTTAGCCTAAGATGCTTAAGAAAGACCTAAGAGTGCAGTTTCGGTTTTGTCAGCAGACCTGGTTTAGCAGTATACCCCTCAGACTGTGAATACTGAACTGCTGTGTTTAGGAAACAAATGCCAAAGTGACTTACTAATTGATTTTGCTAAGGTATTTCCAGCATATTTGAGCAGGTTGGTGGTGCAATAAAAACATTAAAACAAGGACGTTAAGATATTTTATAAGGCAAAACTTTGAATTACCTTATCTGCAAAGCAAATTTAGATGACTTTGTCACTTAGCAATCTTGTTAAGAGTACATGGGTAGGATCAATCTACACAGATGTGTGGATTAGAGAAATTACTCACAACTATGGAATCATTGACATTTACTGAAAAAGAGATTCACAAGTGTTTAAAAACACCGAGAGAACAGATGATTGCTAACATAGCAGTGTCAAGAAAAATGCATAGTTTTGGAAATGAGCAAAAAAGATTCCTGGCTGTCCTTGCAGTGGGTATCGCGCATGGCCTTTCAGCTCCACTGGGGATCATCTGGTACCATAGGGAGATGCACCTTTGATTGTAGTCTTAGTCAGCTCAGGCTGCCATAATGAATGTATCATACACTGTGTGGCTTATAAACAACAGAATTTATCTCTCACAGTTCTGGAGGCTAGAAGTCTAGATCATGGTGCCAGCATGGTTGAGTCCTTGTGAGAGTGCTTTTTCTGGTTGTAGACTTCTTATTTCTCCTTGTATCCTCACATGCAGAGAGCATAGAGAAGAAACAAACTCATGACTCTTATAAAAAAGTCACTAATCCCATTCATAAGAACTCCACTCTTACGACCTCCTCTACTTTTAATCAATGCCAAGGCCCCACCTCCTAATACCATCACACTGAGGGGATAGGGTTTCCACAAATGAATTTGGAGGGGATGCAAACATTCAGTCTAGAGCAATTGTCTTTGATCAATTAAGCTATTCTGCAATTCTCTAGGGATGAAGTTAATTTGTGGGAAACTGATAACCTTGCACATGGTTCTTGTTCATGGCAATGTAAGTGAATTTTGTCTGATAGAAAACAGAAATCATTTTAAATCAAAATTCCATTTTAACTAATTTTCATATCTTTCTGGCTCCCTCGTTAACTAATGCATGGTGCAAAATCCTTGACATGTTCATTTTATATTTGTACGAGATTTATGATTCATGAATTGAGAATTATACTTTAGCAGCAATAATAGCACATGTCTGTTTTCATTCAATAGATATTCATCTGTTTATGTAACAAATATTTGAGTACCTACAATGTCAGACACTTTATGGGATTCAAAGATAAGAACCAACTGAAATTCCCATACATGGATTTGTTTTTTATTACCTATATATATACACACACATTTAATTACAAATGATACATGATGATACACTCAAAGTTAAAAAGTTAAACAACACAGTATTATCTAAAGTATACAGTCATATAAACTGTTCATTCCTTCTTCCTGGAAAAATATTACTTTTCTTAGGAATAACCATTATTCATTGTTTGCAAGATTTTCTTGCAGATCTTTTTCTATGCTTTTATATATGTATTTAAGTACATATGCAAATGCATACATGCTACATAATATTATAGGTTACTTTATGCTTAATAGTATGTCTTGGAGCATATTATTTTAATAATAGGCCAGCTATCAGGATGGGGAATGAGACTTGAGCTGGAAATGGGTTTAGTTGGAAGCCACTGTATTGAACAATTGACTTCATCCCATCATGTCTCTTCCTAATCCTTGTGCACAGAATGCTTGGCAAATATCAGAGACTATTTCCCTAAAGATAATGGATCTTTGCAGAGAAAAGAAAATCCTCCACTGCCTGCATCTCATATAGCTCTCTGAAGCAAGGTCCCCTTGTTACCAACCCCTCCCACATGCAGTACCACAATCAGATGTTTTCACCTTGTTCTTTAATATGAAGGGGGAAAAAAAGGGTGCCTGACATTTAAAGAAAATATGCCGCAAAACAAAGCTATAGATATCTAAGCAACAATAATTACCCCATGGCAAAGGTTTAAAAAGCATAAGAAAATTTTAAAATAAGAACAAAATGCTATAAAAGGAAAACAGAATGAGAAAGAACTCTTAGAAAGAGCTCTTGGAAAATTCAATTATCAAAAATAAAACAAAATATACAGTAGTAGATATATTTGTCAGAGTTCTCCAGAGAAATAAAGCCAATCAGACATACCCCTCTAGAAAGAGATTTATTATAAATTATTGACTTATGGGATTATGGAGGTCAAAAAGTCCCACTATTTGCTCCCTGCAAGCTGGAGGCCTAGGGATGCCAGGTGGTGTAATTCCAGCCCAAAGCCAAAAGCTTGAGAACCAGGGCAGCCAGTAGTTCTAAGTCCCAATCTGACTCCCAAAACTCAAGAATAACAGGCTAAAGGTGTAAATCCCCATCAAGCCTGAAGACCCAAGTACCAGGAGCATCCATGTACAAGGGCAGGAGGCAATGGCTATCCCAGCTCAAGCAGGAGAACAAATTTACCCTTCCTCCACCTTATTGTTCTATTAACCCTCAAAGGATTATGTGATGCTCACCCACACTGGTGAGGACCATCTTCTTTACTCAGTCTACAGATTCAAATATTAATATCTTCTGGAAACACCCTCACAGACACACCTAGAAATAATGTTTTACCAACAATCTGAGCATCCTTAACCAAGTCAAGTTGGCACATAAAATTAACCATCACAGTGGTAGAGCCAGGACCCAACCCAGTCCCATTTTAAGGGAAGAGGTTGTCAGCACTACTAATATTTTCCCTTGTATTTCATCTTCTGTATCCATCGCTGCAGGGGCCTCCTCATCCTCCCCGGCAGTATTTGCACCTCCCCAACCTCTACCCCTTGACCCTCCTACCTCTCCTCCTTTTGATGCAGTACAGCAGAGCTCTAACCAATCTCTCTCAATTGTATTTCCTACTTCTACTATTTCAAATATGCAGAAGTCTTTATCCTGAAGATGATAAGCCAAAAGTACTCCAATTACCAACCATTATCCACCTTCCTGAGAAGGGTAGATGGAATGTGTACATGGGGCAGGAGGTGTGAGGATTTTAAATAATTTATTTTATTTTCTTGTCAGATGCATCTTTGTAAGATGTTGGTTTTGTTCTTGTTTTACAGGGATTCCTCTCTTTCTATGTATTTGGTAGGTGGCCTAGGGCTTTGGTAATTGACTGGACATGAAGGATGATAGAAAGGGATGTGTCAATGATGATTCCAAGGTTTTGACCTTACGACTCCTAGAGAATGACTGTGTTTGCCAAAAGCAGGGAAATTGGAAAGAGTGGCTTGTCCTCCCTTACCCCAAGAAAATCAGCAGTGGATGGCAGCTGAGAATTTTATTTTGAACATGCACATTTTGAGATGATAGTAAAACTACAGTTAAAAATTTGAGGTCACAGGAGTTATATGAGACCAGAAACAAAAATTGAAGATGAAAGATTCAGCAATTGCCAGCAAGGAGGTCTGGGCTGGAACAGAGAGGCTGGACAGTCATCCTCAAACGTTGAGTGTGCAGAAGTAGGGCTGGGTGGGGCAGGAAAAGGGAAAGAATTCAGAGCCTCCACAAGCAAAGAAAGGATGCAGAGGTAAGAAGAGAATCAGAACGTTGTAGCATTATGGGAGCCAAAGAAGAAAAGCATTGACAACAACAGCTAACATTTGTAAACCTTTAATAATGGCATGCATTATTTCAGTTAAAATTCTCTATTACCATATGATCAAAGTACTGATACCTGTCCTCACTGATGAGGAAACTGATTTAGTAAGGTCATGTAATTTGTCTGGCATCACATAACTGGTAATATAATCACAATTGGGGGACCCAAGTATCCAGGCCCTTAAGCGTTACTCTGTAAAATGTATTGAGAATACAGTTTCTATGCAATTATATAATCCTAATTGTGTACCAGGTTCTGTTACATGCCTCTTATGTAGTTAGTGAATTCTTATATACTCTCCAGATCTACTATTCCCCAAAGAAGGTACAGAGAGGCATTATGCAACTCAAAACCACACAGTTGTTAAATAATGGAGTTGGGATGTGAGCTCTGTCATTTTAGCAGTTAAAAAATATCAACCCCTTTCTTCCTCTGCAATATGTTTGTTCCACGGGACTAAACTTCAAAAAGCCACTGTCATCTAGGGCCACACTGTGAAATAGATATTACCTTCTAATTACCTTCTATCATCTAGGGCCACACTGTGTCCATCTTGCAGGCTCAGCCTCTGAGAAAAATCACGCTATCTTACACCTTTCATGATGGTCTCCTGCAACCTTTTTCCTCTTTGTCCTGCTCAGCCATCACAGGCCTGAAGTTTCTGAAGAGCCCAATAGTCTCATTTGAGTGGATTTTAGTTGAAAGTAGAAAACAGCTGACTGCCTTAATGAGGTAAAAATGTTGATGGGGTAGATGTTATTTTCCTTGCTTCTTCTCCATTCCTTTCCTCTTTGATCAAAGCCAGGACAAATACTAAATATTTTCCACTGCCTCTTAGGCCAGTATTCTTTCCTCCCCTGAATAGATAGGGCAGCAGTGGTGAAAATGAGAGTTTATGTGCTTATTATGAGCAGAATGTAGGATTGCCAGATCTAGCAAATAAAAATACAGGCCCTCAAGTTAAATTTGAATTTCAGATAATCTGTTTTTTTTAGTATAAGTATGTCCCATGCAGAGTATTTGGAACACATTTATACTAAAAGTAAATATTCACTGTTTGTTTGAAGTAGAAATTAAGCTGGGCACCAGTATTTTATCTGGCAACTGAACCAGACTATGAATTCAGATCATCTTTTCTCAGACTTGGCAATGCAAAGAAATTCAGCCAGCAACTAATGGCACACAGTGAGAAATGGTACAAAATGATGCCTCTGAGATTCTATCCCATTTGAACTTACTGGAAGATATTTATAAACCACACTTCCTGAGTACTCTGATTCCATGGGCAACAGGAGATAGGGTTCCCACATTCCCCAGGGAATGGAGCATAAAATGTAGCTAACACTGAACAAAATTTTATTTGTGCTGTAATTTGAGTCTGAGTGGCTCATGACTACCTGGTTTCACATTGAATTTGAGTATTCACTGGGCTAAATCTGTCCGCTTGAAAATTATTGTCAATTCTGCAATTTTCAAATTTATTTAAATGAAGTAAATAACTATTCAAGTCCCCCTCAAGCCTCTCCTTTTTTAGTTTTAAATATCTGGTTTAAGTCTGAGATAGTTGTTTATTGAGTCATCCCCTTTCTCACTTTGTATACTACTCAGCATACTAACTTAAGGCCCTTTTTCTTAAATAAAAAATTACTTAAGATATCCAGTCAGAAACAAACATGATTGCAGTTGAGATGGATAGAATATGTGTGATTTTCCGAAGTTAGCCTTCTTTTAGTCTGGCAGATCTAATATCCTTATACATTTTCACAGTAAAGAGTACCTACTGTATGTCAGCACCATGGAATTGCCATACGGTTTATACTCATTAACAAATCCGAATGAGGAATATAAGGAATCGATTCTTTGTCATTCATATATTCAGCCAACACTTATTTCCTGTAAGCCTGGTTGGAGATCCAGCTATGAGGAATGAAAGCTAATGTTTAGTTGTGCCATCCACTGTTCACCTGCTTTACCTGTCAGTCATTAAACACCATCAGCACTCTTACAAGTAGAGGCTTCAATAATCATCTCCAATTTTTTAGATGGATGATCTGTAAAATCACTCATCTGGAAATGCAGAAAGCTGAATAACACTTCCAAGGTAGCTCCATTCCTAGAAAGTGTCAGTGGCAGGGTGGTATTCAGGCCCTTCAGTGTTGGTGCTGACTCTCTTACAAAGTACAGCTACACTATGAAGAAACAGGCAGGATTCCTGCCTTCCTGCCCCTGACAACACTCTCAGACACTATTTCCTTTAATATAAACGCTATGTACAAAACCCAGAATTGATGCATAAAAGGCAAATGTACCTAACTTTCAAAGTATGTGAATATATATTTGGGAGTTTATTTTTCATCTCATTAGGGAGAAGTAATATTTAAGAAATCACAGATACTGGTGTATCTATCACAGTAACTATAATCTAATCTAAAGTGCTTATGTTTGATTATGTATATTTATAAAATATGAGCAAGAATCTAGAAGGACATTGGAATACAAATCAATTTGAACATTTCCTGAAACCACTCTTATTAGAAACCATTTCACAAATACCTTCAAGGCAAAAGATTAAGATAATTTAGTAAACCATGACTTATCACAAAAGCACCTGTTTTCCATGTGAAGAATTCTTAGAATTCAAAGCTGTCACTTCGCAGAAACCAATCAGTCTTCCTGTCCCCAGAGCCATTGAACTAGTGGGCTGGATGTCTGTCTGGATGCATGATGAAGCATAAGAAATTAAAATCTGCCCAAATTAACATGCAAATGCACACACACACACACTCATTGCCTGAGAAATGATTTATTTATGGTATTATTTTAAAGAGCAAGTTTCTCCTGGCTTATTTAAAATCTTGTCCTAATACCCATACTTTAAAGAAAATATCTATTCTCTGCCCTCAGTCCATTGGCACTCAGGAGAGTAAACTTCAATAGTTCTACACTTGTCCTTGGCCATCATTTGTCAGTGTGAGGCAGGAAGAAGTGGGGCGGTGGAGGGAGAGGTTTGGGGTGTGAAGAAGAGGTGACCCGACCATTTGAGCCATTTTAGGTGCTGGCTTCCAGTAGCTGGCTGTGATTAGGCCATGTCATCTGGTGATTAGGAGCCTGGGCTTCCTACGCAGACCACCCTGGTTTATAATTCTGGCTCTTTTATGTCCAGACATGTGGCTTTGGGCAAGTCATTTGATCTCCATAATATTATTTCCTCATCTGCAAAATTGAATGAATAATACTATTGACCTTTTAGGGTTAGCATGACATTTATAAAACAATAAATACTTTCTATTTACACTAGTGTTTAAGACTTTTTACTGTTCTCACTAGCAATTTTATTCAGACATTCCAGTTATTCAGTACCATTGGCTCAGCTGGGCAGGGGGAAAAAAGTATTATTTTAATTATAGCTAGTAGGATGTTACCACTTAAACACGTTATTCCTGTTTTCACAGACGCTCGCAATGCCACAGATCATTGCCCTTCTGAAAAATCAGCACAAACAGTATCTCTTTCCAGGAGGAAGTTAAAAACAGATAATGACAGCCTAACTTCTCCAACCTCTTTCCAATATGTTTATCAGTAGAAGTTTTCTTTTTTCTTCTTGAGCCTTGCAATTCAAAGGAAAACACTGAACTCAGGGTATCAGCTTTCTTTGTAAAAGGAGAAACACAAATAAGAATTGTAGGCTTCTGGAGTTCCAGCTTTCACTGCCCTGCTGGCTTCTCCAGACACACCCAGAAACCATCTTAAAGATTATTATCCGAATCAAAGTCCACGGAGCGGCAGGCCTCCTGAGGGCTGGGGGACAAGAACACTAAGAGCCTATGGGTTATTTATCTCATTGCTACTAGGATGATTAATTCGATTTGTTTTATTTTTCGGCAAAAACTGAAGTGAATTTTACGGGGTTTTGGTTGGTGTTTTGATTAACTCTCACCCTTAGGAATGGTTATATTCTTTTTCCAGGATTTGGTTTTCTCTGAGATCTTGCTTTAAACTTTGAATTATTGCAGATCTTCTGGCGTATTCAATGTTAATTGTCTTTATGGACATATGCACACACACACACATACACACAATATCTCCATACACTGTACTTTAATCATTTTTTTGCCTTCACTTAATACTATATCATAAGTATTTTCCCAAGCACAACTTTTAAGGACTAGCTTACACAGGAGATTTCTTGTGTTTTCCTGTTCTTACCTTTCTTTGAAGTGGACCCTCAGCAACTGGCTGGATGTGGCAGTGTCACATCTGTGACTGGGCTACGAGGAGTCTGGTGGGCTCTCTCTGGTCTCTGGTGGATCCCTCCTGCTCACTGCTGGCTTTCCAGTTTACCACTACATTGTCATCCCGGCTGGCACTTAGACTCACACAACCTCAAGCCTAGATGGCTTAGCTGTTCAAACCCATTCCCACAAGGACCCGTGCCTGTCCCCTCCACTGGCAGGGGGTGTCCATTTTTGCAGGATGATTGCCAGAACTTCTGGGATGAGGAAAATTGAGGAAAGGAATGCTAGCCAGTTCTTTTTCATAATGCTAAGAGCCCACTCCCAGAGTGTAATTGCCAGTTATCCATATTCAGCTTTGATGCAGGGTAGACAAGCAGACCCATTGCCCATTCCAGGCTTCCGCCACATCCCTCACACACCCCATGATGCAAACCAAAGCAGGATTTAGGGTTTTCTGCCCATGAGATAAGAGAGGAAGGAATATCAGTAGCTAAGTGAGGTACCACTTATTGAGAGCCTACTCCCAGCCAGGCGCTATAGTCAGAGCTTTACCTACATTCACTTTTAGTTCTTACACAACATCAGATGTTGTCATTATTTTGCATGTGCTTACACTGAGCTTCAGAGAAGGTAAGGCTAAGAGATTTGCCAAAGCCTTAATACCTAATAAATGACAAAACTAGGGTTTGAATAGGTCTCTTTTATACTGAACACTTCTTTCCACTATGACAATGTTTTCTGTTCTTTTCACTATGATAATCTGCCTCCCAGTACATGGAGATATTTTGGAATCCTGTCAAATTAATTTATTTCAGTGACTCCCAAGGGCCCTTCTTACACATTTTATTTTATTTATTTTTGAATATTGCACTTCATTCTGCATCTTTTCTTTTTTTTTTTTTAGTTTAATAATATATTTTGGAGCTCTTTATGTAGGAGGACAACTCAATGAATTTCCTACTTTTAATGACTGGGAAGACTTCCATTTTTCATTGTATAGTATTTGTCATGATTCTTAGTTGTAAACCATAGAATTTCCTCCAGATGATTTAAAGAGAAGGGAATCTGTGGAAGACTATTGAGTGGCTTAAGAAATCTCTGGGACAATCAGAAAGCCAATCTCTGAAGCTCTGCAGCCAGCAGCATGGCCCCTAAAAGCTTCTAGGCATCCTGTGCCTGGTAGGCTTGGGACACCATCACTGTGTGATCAAATGGAGGCCCCTGAATAATTATCAATATTCCTTTTTGTTTTTTTGTCAGTTTTCCCAGAGAGAAACTGTCAAGTCTTCTACTGATAGATTGCAGTCTGCCTCTTGTGTTCTGGAAGTCATACAGATAGCTGTGGTAGAGGGGAGTAGATCTGGAAGTTCTGCTTTTAGAGATGGAGATTCTTCGTACTTTTACTCAGTCCCTTACCACTGCTTTCAGCTGTGTCTGCTGTCTCCAAGTCCATGGACTCCTTGCTTCAAAGAGAATCAACCTGTCTTCTGCCAGAATGGGGAATGGTACTAGCCTGGTTACCTAGGGTGTGCAACGGATCTTAAACTCCTTATAATTATATCTGATCCTTATATAGATTTTCAATCAATCGTCCAGTTTTGAGCCTTACACCCGACATCCCACCTGCAGGCGGGTCTGGTGCTTCCACATCTTTTCTGGGTCAGGAGAAAGAGTTGGATGTGCCTTGTAGTGAAAAATACCTTGCTTTATACTAGCTTAATTCAATTCCAGTTTCTCTGGTCTGCTATATCATTTATTATTCATTTATCTACTTTGGAGTTTCCAAAAATTTGTTGACATTTCATCTGCTCTCTTCTCATCTCCTCTTTCTTCCTTTCTTTTTTATCTCCACTTTTCTTTATTCTTTTGACTTTATATCTTTGTAATTCCCTTCCTGTAGTTTCTGTGGAGTCTTGGTAGGTAGTGGTGATAAACATGGTATTAAATATGCCATGTTTAAATGGAGATCCCTATTGTAATATACCCTTCAATAGTATTTATCAAAAAGATCTTTAGCCCTGCCATTATTTATTAAGTGATATTATTGTCAGTGCTCCTAAGCATATCATATGAAGTTACTTAGCTAGTCCCTGAGGAAGCTCGGGTCACTGACTTCAGCATTCCAGGACTGTTGGCCACGTGGAGCCTCATAATAGCTTCCTTGAGGGCTCAATGACAACCCTGCCCATAAAGGGATACCCTGGTGCCAAAGAAAACATGATAATAAAAATGAGGGCTTTCCTTACTTCTTAAAACTTCTTAAAGGGTCATAAGAAAATTTAGATATTGTTCTATTATTAGTGTTTTACTTTTTTCTCTTTTAGAGCTTTCATAAGTTATTCGCTTTGTCAGTATGGTGGTCATGTTATTTCTCAATTTTTATAGATTTTGTTTGGAGCGTATAGAAAAGTCCAACTTGGAGATTGGGAAGATGGAGATACTGTATCTAGGGAAACACTATCCAAAAATGTTTAGACAAAAAAAAAGGAAGAAATATAAAGGCAAATACAGTAAAATAATTCATGTAGAACTGATTTATAATATTAATTTAGGTGATTGAATATAAATTGCTGCTAATTTTCAAATTTCTATTTTCAGCTCTTATTGTATAATAAGGAAAATGGTGAGAACATTGGAGCCTTTGTTACAAGGAATCTCTGCTATGCTTGCTCCAAGCTTTCTCAGATCCCTAAAATTAATCTGGCTTGATGAGATCGTTTGATTGTTGGAATATGTTTCAAAATAACCCAGTGGAAAGGGTGGAGGGAAGTGAGTAGACGTATGGATTAAACAAGATTGGCCATGTATTGTTAATTACGGAAGCTGGCTTGATGGATTCATTCTCTTCTTTCTACTTTTGAAAAAATTCATAATAAAATCTTAAAAGGAGAAAAATCACTTAAAAATTAGATCTTATTTTTAGAAGCATTTTGAAGCACAGTTAAACTGGGCAGAAATTACAGGGTTCTTGTATACTTATTGCCCCCTTCCAACCCTCCACCCCTCTCACTATCAAATCCCACACCCGACGGCTGCATTGGTTACAATCACTGAGCCCAGACTGACAGGTCACTATCATCTGAAGTTTGTGGTTTACATTAGGGTTCAGTCTTCGTGGTGTGCTTTCTGTGAGTTTGGATGAATGTAAAATGACATGTATCCACCATTATAATATCATACAGAATAATTTCACTGCTCTAAAAGTTCTGTGTTCTACCAATTCATGCCTGTCCCTCTAATGCCTTAACAACCCCCTATCTTTTTACCATATCCATAGTTTTGCTTTTTCCAGAACATCATATAGTTAAGAGTCAGAAATCACAGGTCAAAATTAAAATCAGTGTCTTGCCACATAATGTTTATTTGTGTAAAAATGAAAAGAATGCAAATATGATGAAATTTTTTTTAAATGTAAAAACTTGGCTTTCCCACAAAAGCATGAATAGGAATAGCAAAAAACATTCCAGAAAGTAACACCCATCTCAGGTATTAATACAAACCTGTTTTCTGTTTGTCCACTTGAATTTGCTTCTCTTCTTTCCATCTCCCAAGACACCTTCTGATACACTCTTGGACTCCTTTGGACTGGACACTTGCATTGGACTGGCTTTTCTGGCTTAATCTTAATCCTCTCCTTAAGCCTTCATTTTGACTGACCCTGATTAGGTCCTTGCTCAGCTGTCCCTACAGAGGAGCAGACAGCAGGCCATATACTTTCTTGCTAAAAAAGGACCCCATTTGCTTTTATTACATTTCCAATGTTGGATGACATAATAATAAAGAGAAGCATTTTTAAAAATTTTAATTTATATGCCTTGACCAATTTCATCCTCAGGTTGTTTTACCCTTACCAACCTTAAGAAGATAGGCTTTAATATTATCTCCATTTTGGAGATGAGGTCACTGAGGCAACAGAAATTGAGTAAGAGGGTCAAGTTTGCCCTGCTGGTAAGAGGTGCACAAACTCTGAACTGGAAATTTGGAGACCATGCTCTCCCCACTGCTTCTGCCGTGAATCAGTTATGTAACCTGAATAAGCCTCGTAAACTCTCTGGGTCTGAAGGCCATGAGGTTGGACTAGCACTAGATTATCTGGTGAATCCTGTTCAGCAATATAATTCTGTACACTGTGTTCACCCAAAGGGAGGTGCCTCAAATGAGGATGTGCCCAGCTTTCAATGAGGTGCTTTTGCAGTACTGTTTTTAGTTAAGTTTCAGGTCAATGAAATGCATCCAAGTAATATATGTTGCTTTTTTCATTCATTCTTTTTTCTTTCATTCTTTTATTCCCCAATGGTGTCTCAAGGTATGACAGACAACTGAGTGGCAGTGCCAGTTTGTTCTCATACAATGACTTCTTCCTCTAGGATTTCAGGAGCATAATGCAATGTGTAATTCATCAGGACCCTTATTCTAAGAGCAAACATCTATCTGGAATCCACTCATCAATCATTTGATAATTCCCTGCTCTGTTTTTGTTATACTTTTGAAGCAAAACAAAAGACTGCTTTTTTATAAGAAATCCAAAATTTGTAATTGTGGTAGCTGGCCTCCAAGATGGCCCCCAATCCTTGCCTCTTGGGATTCGCACTCTTATATGGTCCCCTCTCAAATTGGGCCAGTGGGTCTGTGTGACCAATAATAGATGGCAGAAATGATATTATATCCCTTCCAAGACTGAGTTAGAAATGGCACTATGGCTTCCATCTTGGTGGCTGTCTCTATTTTTTTTCTTGTTGTTTTCTCTGGTGTTGGCTGGTTGTCACATCAAGAGCAAGAGTGTGAAGAGGCCCATGGAGGGAGGAACTGAGGCCTCTTGACTGCAGAAGATCCTCAGCCAAGCTTGAGATGACTGCAACACCAGCTGACATCTGGAGTGCAATCTCATGGAGATGCTGAGCGAGATCCACCCAGCAACACTGCCCCTCCATTTCAGGGTAATTTGTTATGCAGCAGTAGGAAGTTAACCGAGGAAACTGAGGTACTGTAAAGTTGAGAAAGAACACTTGGCAAGCAAGGGGTATTGTTGAGTAAAGATTGTAACTGTATTTTCTTCTTATTTTAACATCACGTATCAGTGACACATTTTCTTGGGAACATAATGAATTCTCTTTTCAAGGAAAATGAAGAACTAATGTGTTTTCAATATCCTTGCAGTCATTAATTATTCTAAAAGAATAATTACATAAGAATTGTGCAAAATGAAGGTAAATTTGAAATGACTGGTGTATTTGCATCATGCACGGCGTTCTGATTAGTATGGTGACAAAGGTGTGCTCGGTACAGTCCTGTTCTTGCCTGTTGTCTGGCATAATTATTAACAGTGCTCTCTTTCACTCTTAAAAATAGACCATGAATTATGTGTTCACTATGGATAGCCCAAGTCAACAAATTAGTAATTGCTTATTTCCTACAACATCAACTCCTATTTCAATCAGACCTACTTGCTTAGCACCTTAAGCCTTAAGCTCATTCATTTGTATTCTCAGATCTGTTCTGGCCTGGTCAGACCATCCTGAGTCCTTGAGTAGGACATGTTTAGCTAAGAATCAAGCAGCATTCTTGGTCCCCATTCTCCTGCTGGTAGGAAGAACAAGTTTTGTGATCAAAGAAATGTGCTCTCAAACCACTACTTCATGACTTACCAGATATGGGATCAGATTGCATAATTTAGGTCAAGTTACCCAGTATCACCTGTGCAAGAATGGAAATGTTCTGTTTTCAGCACTGTCCAAAATGGTGGCTATAATCCACACATACCTGTTGAGTACTTGCAGTGGGGCTGGTGTGCAAGAAGAACTTGATTTTTAGTCCTTTAAATTTAATTTAAAATAAATGGCCATGTGTGGCTAGTGGCTATCATTCTGGACAGAACAAAAACTCTCTGAGCCTCATTTTCCTCTCTCAAGAAATAGAATGATGATATCACACACTTTTTAAGGTCGTAAAAGATTTGAGAAAGACTTCACACAAAATTGCCCTTCCAATTATCATTATATGTACCTATGTAGATTTTTTTGCTAGATTCTGTTCTCTAGATGACCACTCTTTGGCTCTATCCTTCTTCCTCATTGCCTCCATATGCAGTCAGTCCCTTTCCAGTGCAACTCTACCTCCTGAAAATGTGTCAAGGGTGTCCTTCTGGTGCCACCATCCCGGCCCAAGCTACCTTTTTATCTGATCAGTTTTGGCCTAGAGTCCCTCTACTTCATTCTTGCTCTCTCAAAATCATTCATTATGCTGCAGCCCAAGCATATTTTAAAAACACAGATGTCATTTCCCTACTTAAACTTCTTCCATAGTTTCTCAATTGTTAATAAAAGGTAAAGACCAACATCCTCCTTGAGACGTTAACAATTGTGCAAGATCCCGCCTCAACTGCCTCTCCAGCTTTCCTTCCTCCTTGGCCTCCAACCACACCAGGCTCCTTTCTAATCGTCAAGTGCAGCAAGCTCCTTCGTGCCTCGGGACTTCCTTTCTTTGCACAGCTACCTCCTACCTACTACTGAAACCTCCATCCCAAAATGCCTTCTTCTCAGGAGACCACAGTCTCTTGGCATGCTAAATTAGGTGGAGTGGATTCTCATTGCACTCTACCTTGTTCCTTCAATCACAGTCTGAAATTCTCTATCTATTCATGGCATTATTTTATAAACAACTAGCTCCCTTGCCTGACTATAAGCTCCAGGAATGGGAGCACTGTTTCTCTTTTGTTCACCATTGTATTCTTAGCATCTAAAACAATGCCTGGCTCATAGCAGGTGCTCAGTATGTATTTGTGAAGTGAAGGACTGGAGCCATGGAAAATGATGGGTTTTGCAATAGGTAAACTAAACCTCAGTTAGGACAAGAGAGAAAGAGGACAAATACACAAAAACAAAGAGAGAAAGAGAAAGTGAGCAAGAGGAAGGAGAAAATTTCAGTTTCAAAATAGTGCTTTGGAAAAATCAAGAAATAGCCTATTCATGTGAACACATACGCAAATTTTGTGGTTTTGTGGTTAAATAGAATTACACTGGGAGTGGACAAATGATCTGTTCAGGGCTTACAGCTTCTAATTATGGCTGATTTTTAAAAAATTTGTATGTATTTTTCAAATGAAAGAATAAGCTCTATTTTGTTTTTTAAAATATTTATGTAAAACCTATGTTAAAAGATGTTGCTTATACTGAATAATATTTTCAAGTCCAGTTTTAGTTTATGATTTAGAAAGTGTGAAAAGTAAAACAGTACCCCAAATTTGCACTGCATGTATCCATTAATATCATTTTGCTCTTACTTTCAGCATACTAGGCTGATCAGAAATGAACACTGAGCATGTGCTAATTTATGAAATAAACCCATTTTGTGGGCAAAGATATGCATAACCAGGGAAAAAAAGTTTGAAAATGGCAAGAATATTGAAAACACTTGACATACTGGATTTGACCACAGATTTGATAAATACATGAAAAAACTGAAAAAAAAAAAGCGCATCACTGTGATGCCACGGTTCTTGTTTGTGGAGCTGAAGAATGAGCTTCACAAACAGTCAAGGCAGGAGAGCAAGGTACAGGCTTTTATTTAGAGATACAGTGAAAGGACAGAGCTCCCGGCTCACGCCAGGAGGGGACAAGAGAGTCCGTAGTGGTGCGTTGTCTGGGGGGTTTTATAGGCAGCTGAGGATTTTTCGAGAACGTGAAAAAACTTAGGGGTGTGGACTTGTTAAGTGGTCTCTGAATATTTAGAATTAACTAACACAAGCAACTTCCTCTGATGATTTCTCCCTGAGATACCAGCATTTTGGTCTGGGGCACAGGAAACAAGGCCACCTGCTCAGCCCCCAAGGTGGGCTGAGGTATTATTTGCTAAAGAATAAGCTAAGAATTTCTAACGTCTTAACTTCTGGGGTATTAAAATGCAATCTTATCGTTAAGGTGGAATCCTTCCTGCCTTTTACTGTGTTGTTTATGCCTGGGCCTACCTGCTAAATTAGTTGTCCAGTTTGCAAAATCACTTCATCAGATCTGAAGGAGAAAGACAGCACATAGGCCTGGGCCTTTTAGTATGCTAAAGAAACCTTACACATGACTATAAATGGTTAGCATAATAAAGCATGTGCTACTCTTCTTTATCTGGGAAATATTAACTGATTTCACTGAAGAATGATTCTAGAGCTCAATGTTTAACATAAAGTTTTAGTAGGAGGGTTTCCTTGCATGTAGTTACATTGCTCTGACTGCCGATATCTCGCCCTTCCCCCTCCAGAGGCCCTCACCCTAGTGACTACATCCATGGTCCCTGTCTCAACTGGATGGCTAAAAGTCTTTGAAACTTTCAAAATAGGAAAAACAAGAAAAACCATAAATATGGTTAACATCATATTGTATATAAAATGTATTAAGATGATATAAAATCATATTAGAAGACTGGCATTCATTAAAAATGTCCTTAGACAAATATGTTAAAAAAGTTCTTAAGGCAAAATAGTAGGAGAAATAGAAAAAAAAATGCACAGAAAGTATACAAAAATTCTTCACTGGGGTTGATACTTGCCTATCATATATGTAATGCTTCAAATGAATTTAGGTGACCATGTGTGGGTAAAATTGCAGTATTTCCAGAATCTCTCACCTTGCTTTAGTACATCTCCATATCAATAGGTGTTTCCAAGGGGAGGAGAAAAGGTTATTTCCATATCAATAGGTAATTACAAGGGCAACAAGGGCTTATCAGGATGGGAGAGGTTGGTTGGGGCCTCTTCTACAGCAGGGACACAGGGGAGAGCTGAAGGGAACTGCTAGTAAGAAATAAGCGGATTTCTCCCACTTTAATTTCTCCCTTTGACTGATTGCAGTTTCTGAAAGGGTATCTCACCGCGGCCCTCCTTACCCCAGAACGACTCAGGAGACATGGGCCCATGCAAGAGATTTTATTATCTGAAAGAAAAAATGACTGCCCCCGGAGAGAGGGAGCAGCTGCTCGTGGGTGAGGAAGCATGTTTTTAAGGAGTAGGGGTAGGGCGTGTTCTGTGTTGGTGATGATTGGCTCTTAAGGGGTGGGGGTCTTAGGGCGCCAGAATTTGCCTTCAGTTTCAAAGTTATTTTGCCCTGGGATTTTCCCCCAGGAGTTACACTATGTAAATAATTTTAGGATATAAAGACTAAGAAAAATTGTCTTAAGGTTCACTGATATGACCCTAAGGCAAGAGCAGTCAGGTTGGGGAAAGGGGTGATATTTAGCAGGCAGAAAATGCAGGAAGATTAGGTATGTGAAGGTTACACAAAAAGAGTCACTGATGCTCAGATTCTTGAACACCTGTTTAGATGGTGATACTGCTTCTTGTCCTGAAAGGATAACTCTGAACCTGAGAGGTTAGGGGGAGGTCTTGCTTGCTTCTGCCGGAGCAGGAAAGAGTGAGCCCCGACTGCAGTTTGTAAGCAATAAACAAATTTTAAACTTAATTTCTCCCTTTGCCTGATTTCGGTTTTAGAGGTATTTTTCCCCCGTGTTACAGAGATGTTGTGGTTATGGCTTCTCTTCTGCTCTCTTAAATCACCAGCTATGCAGGAAGTCAGCTGTGATGCCCTGAGGACACTGAAACCACTCCAGCATCAGGAACTGAGGGCTCCCAAAAGTGCTGTGGGTGAGCTGTACTTGAAGCAGGTGGTCCTCCAGGCCCACTGGAGCTTCAGATGACTACAGCCCTTGCCAACATCTCGCCTGCAGCCTTTTTGAAACCCTGACCCAGAGCCATCTAAGCTCTCGGAAACTGTACAAAATAATACATTTGCTGTGTTAGGCTGTTACATCTTGGAGTAATTTGTCTGCAGCAATAGGTAACTAATGTAACAGCATCAAATATGTAACCTGGAAGCTTGTTGAAATGCAGAATCTCAGTTCCCATCCAGGACCTAATGAATTAGAACCTGCGTTTTAGTTCCAGGTGCTTTTTATGCACATTAAACTTAAAAAGCTCTGATAAAGAGTAAAAACGATGAGAGTGCCCAAGACAGTACTGGTGTGAGGTGGGGCTGGGTAGAGGGGGGACACTATTCAAAAGTGGGAGAGATAGGAAGAGTAACAGTGGCAGAGCTAGAGAGGTAGGAGAGAAACAGGAAATCAAATAATCCAGGGAAAGAACTGACAAGACAAGACAGGGGAAGTTTGGAGGAGAAAGGAACTGTCAGCATTAAAATGATGCAGAGGGTGAATGAGAGAAAAAATAGAAAACGGCCATTAATGCTGTGGTTATGATTTTTCTAAAAGTGTTCTTATTTTTTAGAGACAGATACTGAAATATTTAAGGATGAAATGACATAATGTCTGGGATTTGCTTCAAAATACTGCAAAATGGTATAGATGAGAAGTGCTTGACTATGAATCGGTAATTGTTGAAACTAGGGGATGGGCACCTGGGACAAATAATATATTATGCTAGTTGGTCTATTTTATGTATGTTTGAAATTTCTCCCATTAAAAAGCTTTAAAATGGCCATAAAATTGCTTTAGGAAGTTTCGGGTGACCTTTTTCAGAGTACATTGGTAAGAATATTGCAGCAGAACCCAGACTGCAGTTGGTTGAGGAGTGAAAGGTAAGGAATGAAGACAGTGAGTGGTGATCATGCTTTTCAGAAGTTTGATTTGAAGAGCAGGAGAGAGAGCAAAACCTTCAAGGGGACAAAACGTTGATGTAGGCTGTTAGAATGAGATAGCCAAAGGCTCTCTAAAAAATAAAGAATAGAAAAAAAAAACTGTAATTACTATGACCCACGATCACCATCAGCATCAGCCTTGAGGCTCTGAGTCTTCAGTTGCTGCTCTTTAGCTTTGTTTGAAGACACTGAAAAATGTCTTTGAATTGCCTTAGGAGTCTCCAAACTTGTTGATAATAATTCAATTATACCACAACTGAAGTCAAAACAAATGCTGTCATAAACAGCCATGGATAGTGCTGTGTATAGCAGTCAAGTGGTGAAAGTTCTGCCTGAGTTGAGAATGTAAGGGCTGTTAATAAAATCTCAAAAAGAAAGAGTGGCCAAAATCCAGAAATACTAGCCATGGGGTTGTTACAAGGATTAAGTGACATGAATGGTAGTGCTCAGCAAATGTTACTTTTGTTTCCTTTATTACGACAAGGTATTTGCCGAACTGTGTTTGCAGGACACCAGTCGTAAAAGATCTTAGCAAGTGTTACAACAAAAAGTGGTCCCAGTCAAATAAATTTGGGACACCATGTGTTAATAGTTGAATAACTATCCTTATTGTAGATCTTCTCAAAGTCATTCACATGCTGTGTTTTCCAAGAATATGCAGTGTTTTCCAACCGTATTTAACCCTAGACTTCTTTGGGGAAAGAGAATCTCTCAGGACTGCTGTTCCCCAGAACCTGCTTTGGGAAATAATTTCACTTAATCATGTGAGCTACATAATCATTACATGACTCTGAATGTATTTAAAAATTGATCACCAGCCACAGTTCCTTTCAGAGAACTTTTGCTTTTCTGGTCCTATCAGTTACTAATAATGCCTTAAACCTTCTCAACAATGACACATCTTCCACTGATAATTCATAAGGATTCATAAGGGTACCAAATTTCCTTCAACTTTCTAACAGAGATGGAGTTGTTCTGTTTTGTTTGTATCCCATTCTCTTGTGGAATTTTAGGAAACAGTTTTCAGTATTGTAAGTCCAAAGAGAGGAAATCCTGGGGCAAAATACCTCTAAAAACTGAAATCAAAGAGGGAAATAAAGTTTAAAATCCATTTATTGCTCACAAACTGCACTCTGGGGCCGTTTCTCTCTTTCCTGCTCCAGCAGAAGCCAGAAACCAGCCCTGCCTCACCTCTCTGGGACAGATAAACCCTTCTTGCCCAGGTAATTACCCACTGATATGGACACGAACTTCTCTCCACCCCTGAGGAATGATGCAAGTGCACTAAAGCCATACTTATTTCCACTTCTGAACACCTATTGATAGGCAGATGTAATAAAGCCAGGTGAGATATTCTGGAAATGTTACAATTTTACCCACAGGCCACCCCCCCAGAAATCTCGCCTTACAATTTACTTGTTCCCCCTCTTCCCACGAATCTAAGAACATACAATAGCAACAGCAATAAAATCTTGATGATCCTCAAGCCAGAGGATTCAGCCTCTGCAGATTAAGTAAATGTATTTACAGTACAATCTCTCCCTAAGCACAAAATATGTTTCTATATTTGTTTACTCATTTCTAACAACCATGCTAGAGTGCTCACAAAACATTTACCAAACATTAGACAAAGTCAAGCCTCTCTTTAAGCATTTGTTTCTTGACAACAGCAACACAATCATGATAATTCTCAAACCAGAGGATTCAGCTAGGTTCAAATTCCCATGTAGATTAAGTCCAAAACTCATCTATTCCAGCCATCATGCATCAGCTGCAGCCAGGGGGTGCATGCAGGACATAAGGACTGTAGAAGCAAATAACCGTGATTGTGGGGGGCCACTTTTCTATTGTTCCAGGAATACACAGGAGGCCAGCTTCCAGGCCTTTTCCCCAAGGTGACAGAAGAGCCATACATCGCTGATCCACGGTTGAAATGTCCAAGGCCATGCCCATTTTATTCCTAATTGCTGCACCCATCCTTGCAACACATGTCCAATAAAGGGGGTTCCTTGATCGCTCTCAATCACTGGCAACAGGCCATAGGTTGCAAAGAGATGCTCTAGGTCCCTCTTGGTGGTTTGCTGATCTGCAAAACATGCAGGGCACTCCTTTTGGGATCAGCTGACTTCTTCAAAGGTCAATGGCAAGCCCCGCTGACGGGGTACAGCCCACATTCTCTTTTTCCCTGCGTGCAACAAACGCTGATGTAGCCATTGAGCCACATCAGAGGCAGGCTTTCCTTTTAGCCAGCACACCTAGGCCAATGCATCTGCTTTATTATTCCCTGGGGATGCCAAAGGCAAATGGCCAGTCACATGAAATATGGTAGATGTCTGTGCCACACCACTCCATGGCCTTTGGGTCCAGTCTTTCACCCACCCAGCAATGGGATAGGTGGTTATTACCTTGGTTGGAGCTTTTCCAGTGATGGGTTCTATAGCCATCAAGGCGTGGTACACAGCAGCCAGTTGCTTTTCTGTCAGGATGTACCAGACCTCTGCTCCTTTCCATAGTTGTGACCTGGCTCCAGCTGGCAGCAGGAGCAGCAGCAGTGGCAGAAGCCTTAGGCTCAGGCCACAGTCCAGGGTTGGCACAGCCAGAAGCGGTGGTGGTGCCTCCACAACCACATGAGTGTAGACACATGTCCCTTGGCACGAGTGGCACTTCTCCCCATTATTTGTAGGGATGGCCCTCCCAAAGGCTGCACCCATTATGAGAGATTTTGGGTTCACAGGAATCCTGCAAACTATGCCAGATGTAAGTCTGGGGAGAGGAAATCCTGGGGAAAAATACTTTTAAAAACTGAAATCAGTCAAAGGGAGAAATAAAGTTTAAAACTGTTTACTGCTCACAAACTGCAGTCTGGGGCCGTTTCTCTCTTTCCTGCTTCAGCAGAAGCCAAAACCGCCCCTCCTTTCACCTCTTGGGTACAGATAAGCCCTCGTTGCCCAGGTAATTACCCACTGATATGGAGATGAACTTCTCTCCACCCCTGAGGAATGATGTAAGTGCACTAAAGCCATACTTCTTTCCACCTCTGAATGCCTACTGATATGCAGATGTACTAAAGCCAGGCGAGATATTCTGGAAATGTTACAATTTTGCCCATAGTAATGGTTAAGAATATCAGCTCTGGAGAACAGGGCCAATGATTGTATAACATCTTCCTATGTTGACAGACAGTGTTATGAGTTGAGTTCTTTGTCCTCAGTCCTTGTCACCTCTACAACAAAGAACTGAGAGAAGAGTACAACAGGAAAGCAGAGTTAAAGTTTTATTTGAATACACTCTAAGGGAGGAGAGGGCCAGAGTCAAGGTAGACAAAGGCCTCAATCTATTAGTTGGGAGGCTAATACATTGCACTCTGATTAGGAGGCACCTTTTTGACTGATAAGGTGGAGTTATGAGATTGTTAGGAAGGAAGGAACTCGTCTTAGTGTTGCAGGGAAGTCAGACATAGTGAGATGAGAAACCAAAGTCAAGAAAGCAAAGTAAGTTTTAATACACTCTGCATAGAGTAACAGTGGGCCTGCCTAAGATAAGACAGGCCCATATGCTCATTCCGAGGCTTCTTTTATGTGGTTTTGGCAGAGCAGAGAGGTCCTTGATTGACAGCTATCAGCTCTCTCGGCTTTTTCTGATTAGTGAAAAGAGGACAGGGGCTGTGCTGTGCCTTTGCTTCTGATGTTTCTTACCTAGGGGAACCCTGGACATTTTCTGAGTCACTCTTAGACCTTCTGGCTTCATCTGATTAACTCTCTGAGTCATATTTGGTTTTCTGGTTCTATTTGATCAACTCCCTGAGTCATCTTTGGGGGCCCTCTCTCCTTTTCATCCTGCTCATTTCTTTCTGCCTAACAAGATTTGCAGGTCTTCCTCTATGGTCACCCTTCTCAGCGAGCCTGTCCTTTCCCCATGCTGAGCTGTAATTTGTGCAGTTCTGAGTTCCCTCTGCTGGCATCTGGATGGGGAGGAAGTCACCTCCTTGTGTTGTCTCCATATGGGACCCATACCTGGGCAGAGTTCTCTTTAAACTTTATCTGGGCATCTTCTCCTTTGAGCCTTATTGTGGTAAAATTGCAGTATTTCCAGAATCTCTCACCTGGCTTTTGTGTAGAAACAATGGGTGTTTGGGAGAGGGAGTGGAGAGGAGTCCATCTCCATATCGATAGGTAATTGCAAGGGCGGTTGAGGGCCTATCTGGACCGAAGAGGTTGGGTGAGGGTCTTCCTCTGCAGCCTGGTTGCAAGTGACAGGGGGAAGCAGAAGTGGATGACTGCTTGTAAGAGATAAACTTTATTTCTCCCTTTTACTGATTTTTGGTTTCAAAGGTATTTTGCCCCAGGATTTTCCCCCAGAATTACACTTATCTTCTCCTTTCTGGCTGCTCATCTTTATCTTTGTACCTAACATTCCTAACATTAGTAATGGCACTAGTTGGGGAGAGCACTTAATAATATGGGCAAATGTTGAACTGCTGTGTTGTATACTTGAAACCAGTATAAGATTGTATGTCAAGAATAGTTCAGATAAAAAACATATCAGTTCCGGAATCTGATAACCAATATGGATTTAGAACCTTCTGTGAGTCTTTGGGCAAATTTCTTGTGGATAACTCTGGACCTCAGTGTTCTCATCCAAAAAATGGGAGTAAACTATAATCAGAGCTATTATAATTTGATTGCATTATATTTAGTATTTATACATTTTTAGATATCTTATAAATTGTATTTTATTAATTCCCTCTCCTAGGTTTAGCTTTTTTTAAGTAATATCTTTGTTTCCTTTATAAAGTCTCTGCAGGTATTATTAAAGAAAAGACAGAGCCCTGAACTGAAAGGGCCTCACAGCGTACAAGGAAGGAAGTCCCTGTTCAGTGAGCAGGTATGAGTCTCTTCCTTAATGAATGGTCTGTATCTTAGGGATGCGGCTAGAGATTGGGACCTATTTAGAGAAATGTCAAGAGAGGATAAAACCAAAGGACACATGCCATATCATGTCCGTGGAAGACTGCCAAGGGTTAAGCTGAAGAAACCAGGTCTGGCATCAGGTGACAGGAATGATGGTGATGATGAGGGGTGAGGTGGCAGCCAGAGATGGAACCAGAGATGGAACTTGCATAGGCTCAGAGTATGTTACCCTGAAACATGTCACTTTGGCATATTGATTATTTTGAGTTAAAGGTACTTGAAAAACAGTTGATACAACAAGGACATGCTGACTCCCCTTTATCCCTCTGAAAGCAGCAGATAAATCTCCCATGTGAAAGGTGCCATCCCCGTGCTAGGAGGGCAGAAGATATCCTTATCACTGGAGAGGGAATTCAGGGCCAAAAGGGCAACACAAACCAACCCAGCTACTTCTTTGCCATTTACTACTCCTTGCTCAAATCCCTTTGTCTTGTCAATTCTTCACAAATTTATTGTTTCTTTATCCAAAAGATATAAAAGCTTCCTGTTCCAGTCACTTCTTTGGGTCTCATACCTTTGTGTGTCTCCCATATGTATATGTATACATATATCGTTACATTTGTTTTTATCCTATTTATCTGTCTTTTTATTACAGGAGGTCTCAACTAAGACCCTAGAAGAGTAAAAGGAAAATTATTTTACCTCCCTTATACTTGAATATATTTCAAGAAACAAGGTAGGAACAATTTGGGAGTGTTCAAACCTTTGCTGTATACAGGGATGAGTCACCCCAAGCTCCCTCTTAGACTGCTGGCTGCATGATCAAGGAGTGGTTTGGCCTGCCTACAAAGCTGGGAGATTCCTCCACTGGTCTGATGTCTGTGTGGTTGTTCAACTCATTACAGTTACATCAGCTGCTTAATGAGTCATCTCTTCCTTCTCAGGCTCATTCCTTACCCCTCCTACATTCCTACTTCCATGTTACTTGCAAATCCCTCATTATTTGTAGTAGAGTGCTCCAGAGAAACAGATAGATAGATACAGATATATATATATATGGAGAGCAAGAGACAGAGTGAGGAAAGGAGAGAGATTTGTTTTAAGGAACTGGCTTATAGGCTTATGTGAATGTGGGGGCTGACAAGTTCAAAATCTGCAGGGTTGACCAGTGGGCTGGAGACCTGGAGAAGAGTTGATGCTGTAGCTCAAGTCTGCTGGCAGAATTCTTTCTTCTTTGGGAGAGCTCAGTCTTTTTAAAATTAAAGCCTTCAACTGTTTGCATGAGGCCCTTTTTTAAGGAGAATAATCTGCTTTATGCAGTCTACTGATTTAAATGTCAATCTCATGTAAAAAATACTTTCACAGAAACATCTAGAATAATATTTGACCAAATAGCTGTATACCATGGACTAGCCAAGTTGGCACATAAAATTAACCATCATGTTATTCTTTCTCTTTCACCAAAAGCCTCCTAGCTTCTTCTACCAGTTAGTATATTAAAAAGAGAATTAGGTTGATTCTTGGAAACCTGAAACTCATCTTAGAGACGTGTATTACTTTTTATGCTATCATTATTAGCATGGCCTAATTTCCACTACCAGGAATAGGATGTGTGCTGAGCTAATGGGAAATGATATATTTAGTGTTTTGTATGATCATTCTTTAGTGTCTATGTCCCTTTTATTGGATGAGAGCCCACATGGAGTAGCTGGATAAAAGTGTCCTTTTTGCTTACCCCTGCATTGAGAATAAAAGGGAGAGAAAATATGTGTATCCTCAGGAAAAAAAAAATCCATTATTTTACAGTTATTTATGGTATTATAATCAATATTATAACTTTCAAATACCTTCTAGTCTGTAGGTTCTGCAGAGGATAAAGCAATTGCATATCAGCTGAAGCCAATGGCTTCTCCCATGTTGGGAGAAGGCACACCAAAAAAACAAATAACCTGATTAAAAAATGGGTGGAGGATCTGAACAGACATTTCTCCAAAGAAGAGTTACAGATAGCCAACAGGCACACAAAAAGAATTAGCTCCATATTGCTAATCATCAGCAAAATGTGAATCAAAACCACAATGAGGTATCACCTCACACCAGTCAGAATGGCCACTATCCAAAAGGCAAGAAATAACAAGAGGTGGTGAAAGTGGAGAAATGGGAACCCTTCCACACTGTTGGTGGGAATGGCAATTGGTGCCAACTACTGTGGAAAGCAGAATGGAGGTGCCTCAAAAATCTAAAAATAGAAATACTATTTGTTCCAGTAATTCCCTTCTAGGAATTTACCTGAAAAAAAGAAAATCACTGATTTTGCACCCCTATGTTCATTGCTACATTATTTACAATAGCCAAGATATGGACGCCACCAAAGCATCCATCAATAGATGAATGGGTAAAGAAGATGTGGTACATATATGCAGTGGAATATTATTCAGTCATAAAAAGAAAAGAAATCCTGCCATTAGCAACAGCATGGATAGATCTAAAGGATATTAATACTCAGTGAAATAAGCCAGGTGGAGAAAAACAAATACCATTTTATCTCACTTATTTGTGGAACATAAAAACAAAGCAAAACAGAAGGAACAAAACAGTGGTAGACTCAGAGACACTGAGATGGGAATGGTGGTTACCATGGGGAGGGGTTGGGATGGGGGGTGTGTGGGGAAGGTGAGGGGGATGAAGGGGCACAAAAATTCTCAATCATAATTTAGGTTGGTTATAGGGATAGTAGTACAGCATGGAGAATATAGACAATGATTTTGTTACATCTTTATATGTTGATAGATAGTAAGTGTGCTAGAGGGGGCGAGGATTTAATAACATGGGTAACTGTTGAAACATTGTGTTGTATACTTGAAACTAAAATAAAACTATATCAATAAATAAAAATATAAGAGTATTCTATTTTCAAATATTTTTGGGAAATTCTGTTTCTCTTTTAGATTTATAATACACTATTGGTACAAAACTTTGAGAAGTCTTTTTGGAAATAATTCTGCTTAACATCAAAATAGCTAATATATTTCACAAATTTAGCTCTGTAACTCTTTTGTGAATATCACTTATTAACATCTTGAGGAACTTGTATTCCAAAAGACACAATGTGATAAACAATAATGTAGAAATAGGATGTCTTGATTACTCTTGGTTATGTTTTGGGTATTTTTTTTCTCTTCTTTTCAGATAGTACGATGTTGTGGATTTTGACCTGGAATCCAGAGACTTAGATTTCAGGTCAGGCTCTCACTCCTACCAGCTGTATCATCTTGACTGATGATTCAACACTGCAGAACTTAGTTGCCTTATGTATGAAATAAGAACATTGGATCGATCACCAAGTCCCCTTCCAGCTCAAGAATGTTTGAATCTGTGATTTTTGATGGGATGTTCCGTGAGCGATGTTAAGTGGATCCATTTATTTTTACCAAGAAGAATGGACTTTAAGTTTAGCAGGAGGAATTTAGATGTTTTAAGAAAAACATTTTGAGCATAAGGGTTATATGACTTCAAAACATTTTTCCATGAAAGTGTTCTAATAATAATACTAACAGCAACAAAAAAAAAATAACCAATAAATATCAGACTGCTGTTTACAAAGCTTTCACCTCCACATGCCACATTTGGCATCCCCATAGGTGATGATTATTATCATTCCACTTTAAAGGTGAATAACTACAATTCAGTGAGGTTCCTTGCTCAGGAACAAGAGCCAATAAATAGTTGAGCTGATATATCAAACTACTACTTTTCACTCCAAATCCCATATTCTTGTAACTTTCCCACGTGAGCTGTGGTTTACTGGTGACTGATACCCTATTGATACAGTTAGATGGTCAACCATTTGGCAAAATTTGAATGTAGACCTTTCGGAATACAAGGCATAATCTTTCAGTTTTAGAGAAGTTCTGATATTCTTTGAGAATGTTCTTTTGCTATTTTATTTTCCCATTATGTTTTCCATGGATTTCTTTTCTTTTCTAATAAAGTCATAGCTACAGTTAAGCACTATACAGAGCATAAGGCAACTCAAAAAACATTGTCTGCCTAGGTGTTGGGATTCTAGCCATAACTACAATGGTAATGGTGTTGTTTATATTTGTAATACATTCTCATCATCATCATCACCATTGTCAGACCCTGCTTTTCGGTTAGATCAAACTAAGCTATTTCCATATTATTTTCCTGTATTATCTATCACCATTATATTTCTGTAAGCCAAGCAATGTGAATTTACCTATAAAATCTAGGCCTGACATCTTATTCTGTGTTATAGAATCAGAGCTGCAAGTTGGCAAGTCTTCTCAGACAGGTTTGTCACCTTAGAGTGTCAGGGGATTTTTACATTGTTATATGAAAAAATTCCAACATATACAAAGGTAAAGAAGGGCATCTCCTTATAGCTTCATCTGTCCAGGAGGCACTGAGCTCCTGGAAAATGGTCTCTTTCACTCGGTTTTAAGTTTCATGCAATTACAACCAAAACACCACTGAAGAGAATAAATAGGCCAGCCACAGACAGGTCATGGCATATGATAAAGAATGTACCATGAATAAACAGGAAAAATAGCAGGATCTACTAGGATAATTGGTAGTTTGGGAGAAAAAAAGTCTATTTGCTTTCCATGCCTAGTATCATGCACTATGATAAATAAATAAAAATAAACCCCATTGAATGAAAGTGTTAAATTTTGTGAAGAGGAAAAATACAGCAAAAAAATACATGAAAGTTGAAAAGTTATGAAATCTGATTTCAGCATGAGAGACCATATAGAAATAAAAAAATGGTAGATACAATAGATTTAATATGAATATTAAAATGTTGTGTTGATAGAAAAAATTATAAAGAAAAAAGACAGGCACAAGGTATGCAAGCACCAGCCACACCCACTTGATCTCCTATCTCCCCTGGCTTTGCGGCCAGGCACTCGCCTGGAGGAGCAAAGGAAGGAAAGGCAATCTTCCAGGGTTGGTGGCAGACAAACTTTCAAGTTCTTAAAACAGCAAGATTTCTTTAAAGTTCTATGGTTTATCTTAAAAACTACATATGAATTTGTTAATCTATTATATATATTTGTTTGGCTGTAAAAATGTATTAAAAGTGTCCTTGAAGATGTGCCATTTTATCAGTCCTCTTGGCATATTCCCACACTCAGCAGAGAACCCTGCTTGGAGGAGCACGCTGGCCTGCTGCTTCAAAATGCTGCATAGAGTCAGCTTTTCTCTCTTTCTGATCAGGCCCTTCGGATCTGCCACCAGTTGCCCATGTAACAACTCCAAAATGTGTGTGTGTGTGTGTGTGTGTGTGTGTGTGTGTGTGTGTGTGTGTGTGTGTGTATCTATATATCTATATATAATATAGATATACTTACCTGTTAAGAATATCACGTGCAGAAGAGGGGGTGATCATACCCTCAGTTCCTGCTTGTTGAAGTCTTCATTTATCCTCTGATACTCCTCTGCACACCAAGGCTTCATGTCCACGTGGCCTATCTGAACAGCACTGCAGAGAAGAGGGCGTTGTCCCTCTCTGTCCCATGCACATACATACCACTGTTAGGTATCACATGAGGGCATCTCTTTATGTTCTTATCTTCCCCCTGGGCATCGAGCTGCTTCCTGGAGAGGAGGCATCTCTGGAAACTGCTAGTGTCTAGCACAGCAGTGATTGTTGAATACATCCTGTTAAATAATGCCACTTTTTCCTCTTGGATTACTGGAATTTTCTATGCTACCACTACTCCTAAACTTTGGGTGGGATACCTGCCTTCCCAGGCAGCCACTCCTCTCGCCATTTCCTTGTATAGTTGTAGAAGTGGGGAGACAGGGGATAGGGGTGTCTGAAACCTTCCTGACAAAGGGCTGACAGTCCTATTTTCTGTCATTTCCTTTCACTCAATTAGAAGTGAGGAGGAATATGGGCCATATATGTGCGTGTGTGTGTGTGTGTGTGTGTGTACCCATTTCCCAGGTAAAATACTTCCTGTCAAAATGGGCCTTTTCCAACCTTAAATAATGTCACCTGTCTTTCAGCTCACTGGCAGGTACTAGACACAAGAAATGGAAGTTGGCCATGGTTGGTCCTGTACATGTCTTATATTTCCTTCCAATCTGACATGTCTATGAATATATACCATTTTTTTGGACAAATTATAATGTCTATTTCCCATTCCTCTTCCTCTGTGCTTAATTCCACTTTTGTTTCTCTTCTCACCCATTTCTATCTTTGAAAATTTATAATAATAGCACAGCAGCTAAAAACACAACAAAACAAACAACCTTGAATTATTTCTTAAAAGAACCAAGAACCAAAACACAGGAAAAAAAGAACTTTTTCCCCAAGGATACAGAGGAAAGCTAATAGAAATAGACAAATCAGTAAATTAAGGAACACTAGGGGGAGAGATGGTTTCAGAAAGAATGGAATGGTTATCAATTAAATATTGCAGAGAAATCATAACAATATAAGGACCAAAAGATACTCATTGGGTTAATCAACCAGGAGGTTGCAGGTGATGGTGGCAAAAACTTTTTCACTGGATTGGCTAAGGTGGAAGATTTCAGTGGTTTGAAAGGAGAATGTGAAAAAGGAAGTAGGATCAGGGATTATAGATTCTACTTGTAAGGTGTAAGATAGTCGGGTGGCCCCGCTGGTGACAGCGGCCGGGCAGCATCTCCAGTAGGAGTCAGCAGCGGTGGGGCGGGGTCCTCCACGTTAGACGCACAAAGCCTTACACAGCTCAGTAGCCTCCGAAGTAGACAGGTTACGACCATGCAGGTTATTTAGGGCTATTGGCCCCTAAAATTCCCAGAATCATCAGGAATCGATTAAATTATGGCCCTTGTATTTTGTTTAAAATATCATAAATATGTTAAGTATATTTATAAGTTGGTCTGAAAATTTATCTCAGTGTTGACAGGATCTACATTTCAGTTCTTGCTTGTGTTTTAGAAAAGCTGCTTCTGTGAATTATCACTTTTCTCAATAATGACGGATGAAGATGGAATGTCATAATAAAATCAGAAACAGCTCTATGATGTATTATAATTACAGTACTGAAAATAATAGGAAAAGCAATATGACACTACCCAGAGTGTTTTCATCTCAGATGTTTTCTTGCTTGTTTTATTGACCTTTTAATCTTTTATATACAGTCCAAGTAAAAATTTTGGCAATTGTCCCAGTAATGACTTTTATAAAAGCAATCTTCCTCCCCACCCCAAATCCAATATCCAATCCAGAACCACTTATTTGATTTTGTTGTTGTGCTTCTGTGGTTTTCTTTATTCTAGAAGGCAGTTCCTCAGCCTGCCTTGGCCTTCCGTGACAGGGATGTTTTTGGAGCATACAGGCCTGTTGCTTTGTAGAAGAAATCTCATAGGTTTCATAAGTTTTAATTGGGAAGAGCATCAACACAGGGTCAAAAAACTGCAACTCTCATTGATGAGCAGTCATACGTTAGCTGCAGCTCATGCGCCTTCTCCGAACCACATTACTCATATTTAAAATGGAGATAATTTTGCCATGACCCAATTGTCTCGCAAATTCTTTGGAAGATAAAACCAGAAGAGAGATTTGGAGTTACCGTGAAACTGAAATATGAGGCATTTTAGTTGTGAGTCAATGCTACAAATTCGAAATGTGGTCATTTCTAGGTGGTGTTCTTCCTGGTAGAAACAATACCATTTGTGTCTTCCTTTCTCCCTGCTCCCTGCTACACCTTTGCTTCTATTTTCCCTAGAATGCGACATAGTATAATACCAAAAATTAAGTAGCTGGAAGAAAAAGTAACACATGGAAGCTTTCAAATCCTCTGTGGCTGTATTGTCAGAGACATATTGCCTACTGTTTAATTAGTGTCCTGGATACCCCACAGGCCTGACTTGATCGGGCCACACGGCCAGTCCTCAGAGTCAGGACCAGACGTGCAGACTCCTGTGCTATGTGACCAGTGTTCTTTACCTCATACCCACTTCCTGAGTTTACCCAGGCCACAGAGAGCCAGTCAGTTTATTAAAAGAATGTAGTCAGTTTGGTTATCTAAGCCTCATTTCAGAAGCATTTGAAGGAAAGATGACTGCAGTGGTCCAGGGCAGAGGGACAGGGGCTGGGTGCAGATAGCACCCCCCAGAGGCCTTCTCCTGCCCCTCACAGAGAAGGCTCTGTGTCTTTGAGTGGCAGTGACTGGTCTCCATTATTTTATTTATAAAACCTTATTTGGAAAAAATTTTAACTTGCAGAAAAACTAAAAGAATAAAAATAGTACAAAGAACACCCAAATGTCCTTTACCCAAATTCTTCTATTAACATTTTACCCCCTTGGCTTTATCATTTGTGCACTCCCTCTCTATCTATAATTTTTAAAAATTGGGGTTAACATACCCATAACAAAATTTACATCTTATCCATTTTTAAATCTACTGTTCGGTGGCATAAAATACATTCATATTGTTGTGTTACCATCACCACTATCCATCCGCAGAACTCTTTCCATCTTGCAATACTGAGACTATTATATATAAATAATATATAAATACACACATACCCTCTTCTGAACCATTTGAAAATAAATTACATACATCACCACCTTTACTCCTAAATACTTCCGTGTGTGTTTCCTAACAATAGGGATATTATTTCACACAATCACAGTATAGTTCTCAAGTTCAGTGAGTTTTCATGGATGCAATACTTTAACCTAATCTACTGCTCCTATTTCATTTTTGTTAGCTAATACCGAATGGCCTTCCATACAGGGACAAATCTAGAAACAGGTATTACATTTAGTCTTCAGATCTCTTTAGCTCCTTTAATCTGGGTTGTTTCCATAGCCTTTCTTTGTCTTTTATGATTTTGACTGTTTTAAAAAATATATTTCCTCCCTTGAAAGAGCAGAATACTCATCATTTGAGTTTGTTGAGTTTTTGTGGGGTTTTTTTTTTATGTCTTTTTGTGGTTGCAGCAGGCTACACATTCTCGACTAGAATCTATGTGATGTGTTCTGAGGGTCTCACATCTGGAGGCCTGTGATGTCCAGCTGGTTCTTCACTGGTGTTGTCATGTTTGAATCCCAGTTCAAGGTATTGTCTTATTTATCCACTGCATAATTATTATTCTATTTTTCTCCCTTGCAACTAATAAATAGTAAGTGAGAAGATACCTTAAAATTATGCACATACCCTATTTTTAGATTTTAAAATTTCTTTTTAGATTTGGAATCTGTTGATGTTTCTTGAGTGATTCAATCTTACTATGATAGTTGCAAAATAATCATTTTTAACTTCTGCATTCCCTATGCACTGACTAGTCTGCATGCAACATTCTCCTGGCAGCAAGAGCCCTCCATCTTTCTTATCTGTCTCTCTGTCTGTCTGTCTATCTATCCTATCTATCCATCATGAGTATGGACTCATGAATTCTTAATTTTTCAATGGTTTACAGTGAATAGTTTGTGGGCAAATTGCCCCAAGTTTAGCCAGGAGAAATCCTTTCAGACTTGCACCTGTGTCCTTGTGATTTGCTTCTATCATTTTTTTTTTTTGAGCATTTTTTTACCTTCCCACATAACACACTGTTTCAGGCTCACCTTGTATCTACCTTGTGTCAGCCCTGGAATTAATTATCACTACTTCTGAAGCAAGTGGCTGCTATACACTCAGGTGAGTAGCAGAAAGAGGCAATTACAGCCACAGGGCAGAGGGCTTTGGGTCTTCTGTGACATAAACAGAGTGGTTAAGTAATGTGATAATCTGGAAGCAGTTTTACTATTTTGAGAAAAACCAGGTTTGGGACAAAAGTTATCCTGTGGCTTAGTCAATAGCATAGGAAAGTAGCTTGGCGCATGGACTCTGGAGTCAGACTACCTGGATTCAAATTTCAGCTGTCAGGCAGTAGTTGTATGCCCCTAGGCCAAAGACTTAGTTTCTTCATCTGAAAAACGAGATCGGTAGTAGTATTAATAGCATGAAGTCATACAAGGATTAAACTTAAACCCATGTAAGGTGCTGACTAAATCTGTAGTACATAGCAAGTGAATTCTCAATTAATCATATTATCAGTTGTATTTGCTGGATTCCTTGTTCTTTTTCATTTTTCCTATTTCAAGCTGAATGAAAAAAAATAACACTATTCTTTTCTATCCATTCTGCTGATAGAGTTGATTCTCATATGTGTGGAGCTTAAAAAACTATTTGGTGACAAAACTTTTGTTTATGTGCATGATAGAAAGAAAATCTCTAAGAAACTAATGAGTATTAAAATTAATAGCTCTGAAGTGTGCTCAGAAAACAATACTGGGAAGGTTCACTAGGGGGAGCTATTATAACAAATTATGGAGCGTTCTTTAAAAAATATTTTTCATAGTGTATTGGTAATGTATCTTTGCTGTGAAGTGAAAGTTATTAAGTATGCTGTACTTTTTTCTACATTTTTTCAAACCTCTTAAAAAATTTTTTAATTGAAGTATAGTTAACACAATATTGTATTACTTTCACGTGTGTAACAGTGATTCAACAATTATGTACTCTATGAAATGTTTACCACATAAAGTGATGCAACCATTTGTCACCAAAGGTACTGCAATATTATTGACATATTCCCTATGCTATACTTTTCATCCCCATGACTTATTTATTTTATACCTGGAAGTTTGTACCTCTTAATCCCCTTCACCTATGTCACCCATTCCCCTGCCCCACCTCCCCTCTGGCAACCACTAGCTTTTTCTTTGTATTTATGAGTCTGTTTCTGTATTTTGTCATTGTTGTTACTGTTTGTTTTGTTTTTTAGATTTCATATATAAGTGAAATCATAGAGTATTTGTCTTTCTCTGACTTATTTCACTCACCCTCTAAGACCACACATGTTGTTGCAAATGGCAAGATTTCATTCTTTTTTATAGCTGGGTAATATTCCATCATGTATGTATGCCACATCTTCCTTATCTATTCAGTATTATGCTGTAATTTTGGGCAGACAGTAAATATGACATGTGGTTGTTTTAAAAGATGAACTCTAATATAATTTGGAGAGAATAAATATTTACCAAACTTTGAAAATGGCACGATGATTTCATTCCATCTTGGCCAAAAGGATTTCATAGAAAGTGTAAGTACTAAATAATCAGTAGGGCTCTAGAGTTAAATAAAGTTCACATTGAATAGTGAAACAAAAACAAACCATTTAAAATGGTTGACAACAGTCCCTGAGATGACTGCAGAAAGTGAAATAAAGACAAATGACAATTTGAAAGTGGTTCTCCCAAGTCTTGTTCCACAGAAGGAGGGAAAATGTTAATACAGAAGAAGTGGCTTTGAATTAGAAATAATCTGGCAATTTGGGATTCAGTGCAATGTAGCAGTAGAGGAAAGGATGGGACTGGGAGTCAGGTGACCTGGGTTTGGGGACCAGCTTTCCTGCTCTTTGACCCCAGGAAAAATAGCCTCAGTGGCCTCAGACTTAGTTGTTTCAGCCTCGGTTGCCTCACCTCCAAGGGGAGGGGCTGGAGCTCCAAGGTTCCTTTGGGTTTTGACACTCTATGATGGTGACAGTAAAAAGTAGTCAATTAGTGTAATTTACAATTTATTTACTATTAAACTTCCAATTTAATGTCTTAAGTGATATGATCACAGGGTCCTTGTTTTGCTCTAGTCAAATGTTCCCTAACAACAGAATCAGAGTCATAATTTATTTATGCAACATGTAATTATTATTATTTTTTCATTTTGTTTTGGTTTTTTTTGGAGGGTAAGAGAATAGTTTCTTAGGACGAGGTTGAGCTGAAGAACGTTTAGGCTGGCTATGTTAGTAATAGATAGGCTATAGTTTTACAACACAAAACCAAGTCAACTAATAGAAGAAATACATATTTTTAAAAATAGGATTTTGTATTTTCAAACTGAAAACTTTCATGTCAGTTGTGAGTGTATTTGTAATTTGGTGATCCCAAATCAAAACATCCCTATTTTTAATTTTCTTTGAGAAAACACTACAATATTTGGAAGACTCCTTAGGCCTTACTGAATTATATTTAAAAGTACAGTTCCCATTTCAATCAAAACTGATTTTATACCATATATCGTAACACTAAAGAGCTTCTGGTAATTTTCAAAACTGTCTTAAAAATATCCATTCGTCTCTTCCAAAAATAATGTATCCATTTGTAGACCTTGTCAGGAATTTGATTCAAACAACAACTGTAAAAAGACAGTTATGGGACATTTGAGAAAATGTGAACCCTGAGGAATATTTGATGGAATTAAGGAACTACTCTAATTATTAGGTGTGAAAGTGATAATATAGTTATGTGGGTTTCTTTTTTAAAGGGCCCTCCTCCTCCTTTAGATAATGAATACTGAAAGAATTATAGATATAATGCTGGGTTGTCTGGGATTAGCTTCAAAAGATCCCACTGCCTGGGGAGAGAAAAGTGGATGAGGATATAGATAAAATAAGCTTATGCACGAGTTGGAAATTGTTGAATCTGGGTCCTGAGTATATGGGGAAGGGGAAGTAATTATCTATTCTCTCTACTTTGGATATTATGAAAATTTCGAGTGAAAATTTAAAAACAAATCACATGCCCCTAAACCCCAAAACTCAACTGTCATTATTTAATAGCATTGAACTTAGTGTGGACCTAAGAAGACATCTTTTATAAGAGAAATTTGCAGTTCCAAGTCTTTTTCTTGATGATTGGGTCTGAATGTGTTAATCAATGCTGCCCTGTCATAGCCCCTGACATAGAGAAAATGCTGAAATGTGGTTTTTAAATCATAAAAACGTGCCATAGTAATAGCTCCATCTTTTGCATAATATTTAAATCAATTCATTGATTTCCAGTTGCTTGATACTCTTATTTCAGTAACAAAATAAATGATACATAGTTCAGTAAAGTTGAATCCATTTGGGTTCATTTGTGCTCAAAGTCTGAAGCCAATTAAGATCTACTTCTTAGCTGTGTGTTGGGGGGACAGGACATCAGTCTCTTTGTAAGGCTTGGTTTTTTCTTTTACTATGCCTTGGTTCTTCATATATTTGTATACAAAGCATTATGAATATAGTGAGTGTCTGTAAACATGTTATAAACATCTGCATAAAAACATCAGAACATCCCCAGAAAACAAAACTTCTCAACCCCATATTCTCCTCCTTCTCCATTTCCCTGTTTCTTTGTGCAATATTACTCCTGAAAAGGGCTGTCTATCCTTGGTGTCTCCAGTTTCGCTCCTCATATTCTATCTTCTTTCTGGCTTTTGCCACTACCACCCTGTTCCTGTCAAGGTCATTAATAACTATCCCTTTTCTAAATCCAGTGTCAGTTCTTAGTCTCCATCTGCCTTGACCTATGAGCAGCATTGGACACGGTGGGCCACACTGTGCTCCCCAACACACTTTTTCACTTCACTCTCAGATCACAGCAGTCTGCAGATTTGCCTTACAATTCAATGGTCACTCCTTCTCAGTCTTTTTTGCTGCCTCTTCATCAGAGTCTTGATTTTAAAGACTCAGGTTCCAGTCCTTGAAATCGTTCTCTTCTCTATCCATACTCATTATCTTGAAAATATCATTCAGTCTCAACTTAGCTCTAAATGTCGTATACATACAAATGTTCCCAAATTTATATCTAGCCCATACCTACCTCTCCCTGTGAATTTCAGACTCTTACATTCAACTGCATCCTTGACATCTTGGATGTAAAAAGGCTTCTCAAAATGAACATGTCTGAAACAACTGTTGATCTTCCCCCACCCCAAACCTGGTCCATCTGCAGC